>NC_133794.1:12453137-12802761 GCF_003597395.2 Chelonoidis abingdonii | reverse complement strand
CCCCCCCCCCCATTTCCCAGGGATCAGATCCCATCTCCATCCTCCCCATTCCCAAGGGGGCAGCTGGCTCCCATCTCCACCCCCCCATTCCAAAGTGGGAGGGCCCATCTCCATCCTGCCCAGGCCCATTCCCAAGTGGGGGAGCCCACCTTCATCTCCCTCATTCCCAAAGGATCAGCTCCCACCTCCATCCCACTCCATTTCCAAGGGATCAGCTCCCATCTCCATCCCCCCCAATCCCAAAGGATCAGCTCCCATCTCCTCCCCATTCCCAAGTGGGAGCTCCCATCCTTTCCCCCCCTCTCCTCCAGCAATTTCTCTTCCAGTGATTTGGGTCTAATTCTCTGAGCATCGTTTTTGAAAAACCAAACAACGCCCCCCCCCCCACCAAACAGAAATTGCTTTCATTTAACCCAACCCCAAAGAAATGAAGAGCAAACAATTTCCTGGTGCCCAATCCCTGATTTCCCCTCCTTTCCCTGGGGGCACTGGGCTGAGATCATGGTTTTTTCCCCCTCTCTCTTCTTCCCTCAAAAGTACATTTTTTTTTTCAGGATCTGAATGAATATTGTTGCCTTTGCATGGAGCCTAAATGCCTGGAATATTTCATGCTTCCAGCCCATCTCTGTTGTGTAATCCAATCTCTGAGCTATTTCCCTTCCCTGTCTAATTCTTTCCTAAAACATAACACATCATTTTTACTGCTGGCCTTTGTGTGGGCAGAGCCGAGTCTTAAAACAATGTGCTTATTTGGCAGGCTGGGTCTACTGATTAGAGTGGGGCATGGGAGTCAGGCCTCCTGGGCTCCTGACTAGTGGTTAGAGCAGGACCCTAGGGAGGGTCAGGCCCGTTGGATGTCTTGCTCTGGAAGGGGGTGCGTTACAGTGGTGGCAGCAGAGGGCTGAGGGTCAGGACTCCCAGCCTGAGTTCTTGGCTCTGGGGGCAAGTGTTGTCTAGTGGTTAGAACAGGAGGAACTCGGAGTCAGGACTCCTGGGTTCCATTTTCAGCTCTGGAGAGTGTGGTTTAAAGGTTACAGGAGGGGAATGGGAGTCAGGATACCAGAGCTTTGTTCCTGGCTCCAGGAGGAAGTGTAGTCTAGTGGCTAGAGCACAGGACTGGGAATTAGGACTCCTGGGTTCTACGAATAGCCCTGCCACTGACTGTGTGACCTTGGCTGAGTCACTTTCCTTGCCTGTGCCTCTGTTTCCATGTCTGGAGAGTACAGATGATATTACTTTCCTATCTCTCTCATGGGGCTTTATTAACGTCAGTAAAGATCTTTGGATGATGTTAGTATTTCTTGGAAATTTTAACTGCTCACCTCCAGGGTTTCTGTTCTGGCTACTTCCCCCATTGCTTCCAGCATTTTGATTTCCTTGCTTCTCGTTTTCAATAATCAGCTTTTCTTACATGTTTTAAATAAAAAAATTCAGTTTTGTGTTGGATTCTGCTCCTGCAAATCCTTATAGATTCCAAGATCATGGGGGTAAGAGGGGCAGACAGAAATCAATGTTACACAGCATTCCCACCCAGTGCTGTCCAGCCAAATCCCTTTACAACTGGCAACTGGTTAATCCTCAAAACCCCCCTGGGATGTAGGCAGGTCAGTATTATTTGCCCTGTTTCACATATGGGGAAACCGAGTCACAGAGCCCTTAAAGGGACTCACCCAAGGTCACAAGTCCGGAATAGAGCAAGGTGCCAAACTCAGCATCACCCTCAGCAAAGCACTGTGCCTTTAGCAAATGGTTGTCCCTGGAGCCTGGATGGAGAGGTGCTTGAGAATATTGTATGCTTCATTTTCCTTTCCATCAGTAGCAGTTCACACACACACACACCCTGAAGATGCACTGGGCTAGTGGATCGAGCACTGGGCTGGGACCCCGATTCTAGTCCCAGCTGCTTGATGATCTTCGGCGAGTCACTCAACCTGCTGGTGTCTCTGTTTATCCACTGGGAAAAGGGGGATCGTGACCCTCCTTTGTAAAACTCGATGCCTGAGAAGAGTGATGTGTTGTCATTAAGCAGCTCCACTTGTAGGGGCTCTGGTCTCCCAAAGGGCAGTGGAAAGAGGTGCAGTTTATTAACTGTCCAAGTAGCTGTTGAACTTGAATTCGTACCAGTCATAACCCAGGGCCAGGACCTCTTCCTGGTAAGAAGTGACTGATACAGATGCTTGCCACTGGATGGCGCCCCTTAACCCTTCGCTTTCGGAGGACTAACTGGCTGCAGGGCAGCAGAGCCACCTTGGAAATGCAACCCAGAGCTGCAAGCAAAGCTGGGCTAGCAATGGACCGGGCTATCTGCTTTCTCCGGCCTGGAGCTGTGGGGACAGAGGGGGGACCCCTTCGCTCAGGGCGGGGGGCTCTGATATTGTTCCAGGCCATCCAAGAGGTGATGATTTCTGAGCAAGACTCCCAAGTGCAGCTCCGTGCTCTGGCACACAATCAAGCAGCCCTGGGAGGCAGCCACAGTCCATTTCCCATAAACAAGGCGTTCTTCGGCCCTGAGCGGAACATGCTTCTTGCTTTTCCTGAACTCCACCCTCCTCACCCTCTTTGCATTTCCCCAGTTTCCACCCAGGATGCCCCTGCCTGCTGCCCCAGGGCAGGATGTTAACCCCTAGGCCTGATCTCTGTTTACGTTTGTCCATGATGTTCCAACAGGAAAAAAAGAGGCAGATTTGTAGCAGGGAGTGAAATCAGCCATGGGAACAGCTTCCCAAGGGATGTGGCAAAGGCTCCATCCCTTGGAGTCTATGAACCAAGCCTGGATAGCTTCCCAAAGGGTAGCCCCTGACTCAGCCATGCACTTTTGGGCTCAGTGGAGGAATTGGTGGGTGATTTACATGGCATGTGCTATGCTGAAGGTCCAACTGTCTGTCTTTGGCACTTACAGCACCTGATTATCATATATCTTAGTGCTTCCTAATCTTTAAGGGATTTAGCTTCACATGATCCCTTGGATAGGACCCGAGGGGGAGGGATGTGATCCAGGAGTTAGGGGAACTGGCGCCAGAACCCTCAGGCTCTGTTCTTGGCTGTGTGTTTGAGAGGTTAGAACAACAAAGTGGGAGCTGGGATTCCTAGGTTTTATTGACAGCTCTTCCACAGGATTCAGGAAGTCATTCAGCTAGTCATTTTGCCTCCACTCACTGGGTGGCTGTGTACCACTGCCCCCTGCTGGATGGGAATCAGAGCTACTCCACCGTGTGCCATAGGCTCTGTGCTGCCGATGGAGATTCTCCTTTAACTCCAAGGGCTGGGCTGTGGGAGGGGTGCATCCGAGTTCTGTCCCTGCTAACGCTGGGAATCTCTGGATGCCTTCTGTGTGTGAGGCAGCAACAACCACAGAGCCCTAGACTGGGGGCAATAATTTAGTAACGGGTGAGGCAACCCACAGAAAAACAGCGATTCCCCTAGCTGGGGAGCAGGGAATTTGCATTTCCCTTGATAGCCAAATCCCCCCATGCTGCCTAGCAATGAGGAGGTCCTGGCTCAGAGTAGCACTGGGGGTGTGTGTGTATCAGAGGCCCTGGTTTTACATCATCCTCGCCAGCAGCTATTGCAGGCCATCAGGTGACCCACCTGCTCTTGTCAATGCAGAGGGTTTTTCGCTCGGGTGCCCCAGCTGTTCCTCAGCCTGGAGGACTCACCGCAGTGCTCTGAAGGACATGAGGCCGCTCCAGCAATCTGGACACTGTCCCCTTCATCCTGCGGCAGGGCCAACGACTGGATGGGCACTGCTCACTGGAGGGCTAGGCTGGATGTCAGCCAAGCAATGCTTGAGCTAACGGGGGAAGGGAACATGCGTGGAGCCAAGAGCTATGGATCAGAGGAGAGAGGGGGCTCTGGCCCAGCCCGGCAGGGTGGGAGTTACTCCAGGAAAGAATTTGGCCCATGGTGTAAAACAGAAGAAGGTGGAGTTCAAATGCAGGCATGTCTAGAATGACAAATAGAGGCAGCTCTCTCCCAGGGTGGGGCAGAGGGAGCTCTGCTATGGGGGAAGGGGGGACCAAGATGACCCCTCCCAGCATGAAGCGGGGGGGGGGATTTGGGGTTAGAGGGGCAGAGATGGCCCTGTTTAGGGTGGGATGGGGGGCTGTGGGCCAGAGGGGCAGAGACCACCCCTCACAAGGCAGGGTGAGAAGGTTCTTGGGTTGAGCAGGGCAGAGATTGTCCCACTTGGGTGGAGTAGAGGGGCTCTGGGGCTGAGAGGGGCAGAGATAGCCCCTCCCAGGGTGGGGCAGGGGAGCTCTGGAGGTGCAAGGGGAAGAGTTAGCCCCTCCTGGGGTGGGACACAAGCAGTAAAATGATCAAGTCCTTTTTAGGCTGGCTCAGGCTCATGTAAAGTCTGGTCACTCTAAAGCCCTCTGACTTGGGCATCAAGGGGGCAAAACAGAAGAGAGTGCGGCCTGAACCTGCTAGTTCTCCTGAGTCCTGACTCGGCTGGGGGAGGAGGACTGGGAGAAGGAAGCGGGTTGGTCACAGAGCCCATAGCTTAGAGCTTGCCAGCAATGGATCAAGCTGCTAGGAGCCCAGGTGGGGTTACCTTGGGCACATTCCCCAGGCTCTCAAAACAGATCATAGGCAATGGGGTAGGGAAGCAAGGGAAATATCCTGCTTGCTTAGAAACCTGGAAGGTGTCTGAGCTGCAAGAGGATAGGAGCTCTGAGCTGCCACACAATAAGCAGCATCCCAGAGATACCTGCAGTGCAGAGAGGTGAACTACCCACCAGCAGGGTCCATAGCAATTTCAATGCAGTAGCTCAGCTCAGGGCCTGAAGTTTCACAAGCATAGCCGAGGCAGCGGCAGGCTTTTCACTGGCCTGCCAAGCTGCTAACAACCTGCAGTTCCTTCTAGGGCCCTCCTCACTTTATGAGTTGAGCCCTCCCCCACACACTGATGGAGTTTACCCTCACAGCTCTCAGGCATTAGTCCCATTTTACAGATGGGGAACTAGGACACAAAGTGGATTAAGTGACTTGCCCAAAGTTAGCAAGAGGAGTTTGTGACTAACTGGGAACAGAACCTAGGTTTTCTGAGTTCTAGGCCAGGGTGCTATCCACTAGCCCACCCTTCCAATACCAAAGCCAAACTTTGAGTGGAAGAATAATGTATGAATACCATTGCTTGCAATTTTGTGTATCTCTTCATGCAAACTAATAGTAACCAGGGCTTGGAAAATGTATGATGTTGATGAGCTAATGGCTCGGGGTTCTCAAACTGGGGGTCACGAGATTATTATATGGGGGGTCATGAGCTGTCAGCCTCCCCCCCAAACCCTGCTTTGCCTCCAGCATTTATAATTGTGTTAAATATATTTTGAAGTGTTTTCAGTTTATAAGGGGGGTCACACTCAGAGGCTGGCTGCGTGAAACGGGTCACCAGTAAAAAAGTTTGAGAGTTACTGGGCTAGACAAGCCACCCTACTAGCCAGAGGTTGATATGTGAGACTGGGTGGCTGGATGGGCCCACAAGTGAAGTCCAGGGGCAAGTGGTTAGAATGGGGAGGGGGCTAGGACTCCTACTGGTGGGTTGACAGGTGGTGCCTCCTCCCCCCTATCAACCAGCACCTAAACAGTATGACAGGCTTAGGCCCTGGGGAGGGGGCTATAGTGTCCTCAAGGACCCCTTCCCTTACACAGCCTTTCCAGTCACCCACCATTTTAGAGCCATGGGGGTGCCCCCCTTTATAAGGCTCAGTGGTCCCCCTCACCTACAATGCCCCAGGGATCCCCATCATAAAACCCTGGGGTATCATCCGCTTATAAGACTTCGGTGGGTCCCTCTATTCTACAGGCCTTAGGTGGCACCTCCTCCATTCTAGAACCCTGAGGAGGGGGGCCCTTTAAAGGGCCTTAAGCTGGAACCTTTCATAGCCCCCTGTGGAAGTCCCCAATCAGGGGCTCAAGGTGGCACCCCCATTCTAGTCCCCAGGGGCCCCCCATTCTAGTGCCCTGGGATCCCCAATTATAAGGCCCCCCAGTCTAACACCCACAGGTTCCCCTAGTCCAGGGCCCCCCAGTCTAACACCCAGCAGTCCCCCATTAAAGGGCCATAGCTGCCCACCCCCATTTTAGCATCCAGGGATACCCCCTGGACCCTCCCAGCCTATGAACCCCCCAAATCCAGTGCCTAGGGGTCCCCCATTCTAGTGCCCCCAACCCCATTCCCGGGGTCAGGTTTCCCCAGCTAGGGGCAAGCTGCCCATGCCGCCTGCAGCCCAGGGACTGCGTTTAGCCCCCGCCCGCTTTACACGTCATAATCACGCGCCCCGAGCGCGGGGCGTCATCACCAGCAGCGCGTCCTCCAGAGCCGCTAACGTCACATGACCAGCCCCCGGCCGGGGCTCCCGCTCAGCCCCGCCCCGCTCTCTCCCGTCCCAGTCTCTGATTGGTGCGGAGCTCTGCCCGTCAAAGCGGATCGTTCGGGGATTGGCCGGACTGGCTGTCGGGGGGCGGGAAGAAGAAGAGCGGGCGGGGGAGGTAATCCGGAAGTGACCTGAGGCGGGCGGTGGCGGCAGAGCCGGAGCCGGTCGGGAGGGGTCCATGGAGGGAGAGGACGGGCCTGGCGGGGTGAGGGGGCGCCCGGGGGAGCGGGGGGTGAGGTACCCGGGAGGGAGGCTGCCCAGGGCAGGGGGAGATGCCCTGGATGGGTGGAGGCGGAGGGATACCTGGGAAGGGGGGGGTCCTGGGGAGTGAGGATACTCAGGGCAGGTGTGGGGGAGGGGGGGATGCTCTAAGCCCAGGGTGCGTTGTGGGGGCGGGGATGCCCAGAGCAGGTAAGGAGAAGGACGGGGGAAGGGATGCCCAGGGTGGGTTGAGGCAGAGGGATACCTGCGAAGGGGGGGTTGTGGAGGGTGGGGATACTTAGGGCAGGTGTGGGGGAGGGAGAGGGATGCTCTAAGCCCAGGGTGGGTTGTGGGGGTGGGGATACCCGTGGAGGGGATACTCAGAGCAGGTAAGGAGAAGGTTGGGGGAAGGGATGCCCTGGGTGGGTGGAGGTGGAGGGATACCTGGGAAGTAGGGGGGGTCCTGGGAGGTGGGGATACCCAGGGCAGGTGGGGTGGAGGGGGAGAGGAAAGGATGCTCTAAGCCCAGGGTGCCTTTTGAGGGCGGGAATAGCCAGAGCAGGTAAGGAGAAGGACAGTGGGAAGGGATGCCCTGGGGGAGGAGTTACCAGGGATGAGGGAAGGAGAAATACCAGGGAGAAGGGGCTGCCTGTGGAGGGGATATCCTGAGGGTGAGGGTAAGGACCGGGGAAGAGGGATGCTCTAAGCCCAGGGTGGGTTGTGGGAGGGGTTCCTGGGGTGAGAGAAAGGGGAGATGCCTAGGGCAGGTGGGATGCAGGAGGATAGAGGAAGAGGGATGCCCTGGGCCTAGGATAGCTGAGGGGGAGGAGATACCCAGGGTACATGAGGAGAGAGACTGCCCAATTGTGTGGAGGAAGTAGGTGCCCAGGGTGGGGAAGTGAAAGGGGGGAAGAGTGCCCTGGGGTCTGGGTAAGTTAAAGGGCGGGGGATGACTAGTGGGATGTAAGGGGATGCCTGCGGTGGTTTAGGCAGTGAAGGGGAGAGGAATTGCCTAGGTACGAAGGGGTGCTCCAGGGAGAGGAGGGAGGATGCCTATGTTCCCCTGGCTGAGGGGAGATGAGTGTGGCAGGTGCTTCATGAGCTGATGCCCTGGTATAGCTAAGTGTCCTGTTGTGGAAGGTGAGTGGGCAGATGGCAGCGGGTCCCTCGTTGTAGGAGGGAAGTGAATGAGGTGCTGGTGGTAGCCATGGATGCTCTACTTGGGTATCTACCTGGGTCCCTGAGGCTGTGTGTGTGGTGGCAGGTAGAGGCCCAGAGATCATGGGAGTAGAGGTGGTTGGATGATAAGAGAGTCTGGGGACCTGTCGTAGGACTAGGCGAGTGCTGAGGGAATGGGGACTTTGCTTTGCTTTGTCAGGGGTGTTTCTCATGATGGCTTTTTGGCATCAGGAATCCCTTGGTTATCGCTGTACATCTGCATTTTCTTCACTGCTTCTCATGGGCCCTGCCACTCCCAAGCATCTGGAAGAGGCCAGATCCCCCATAAAATAGGTTAGTAACCTATTTTATCTGTCCTCGATTGTAAAACACCCGTCCCTGTAGTGTTGGCCGTCAGAGGTAGTATATTGACATTATTAATGATTCTTCATATAACACCAGGAGCCTGCTGGGTGTTTTCCAGACAAGAGCAAAATCTGTGGTTTGGGTGGGAACAGCTTAGCTTTGAAGGCCATCTTTCCCAAAGTAGGTCAGTGATTTGGGGGACCTTAATTTGTTTGGGTTGCCTGCATCTTGATCCTGATTTTCAGAGGTGCTGAACAGCCCCAAATCCTGGTGACTTTGACTGCAGATGTAAATGCTGAAAATCCCTAAAAATCAGGACCGAGGTGCTGCATTCCAGTTGAGGCTCCTGAAACCACCGACATGGTTTGAAAGCTAGCCTGAATGACTGTGAAAGGCCCTGTTTTAGTTGTGTGTGCTCATTCAAGGTGTAGGTGTTGCTTGATCAAACCTGAGGCGAATGGAGCAGATGGGGTCTGTAAAGTTAGACATCCCTAATCTGACACCACCTGTGCCCCATTTGGCTTTATTCTGACTTCAGGAAAAGACAAGATGCTTTACCCTTCTGCAGAGCCTTGTGCTTTGTGCATGGAGGCTATTTGCTTCTCTGCCCCTCTTCCAGGCTACTCTGCAGTGAAAAAAACTCCAGTAACTACCGCTGCCCGTGATTTTTCCCAACAGGCAGAATGAAACTGACGTGAAGCTGATCAATTTAGTGGCTTCTTGGGGAAGATCTGAGTAGCAGCAAAGGCATTGGGGCTGTGTTTGTCTGCAAACTGAGGCCTGGTCTACACTTCAGACTTGTACCAGCATAGCTAATGTCGTTTGGGGAGGTAGTGCCAATAGAACTTCTCTTTCTGGTGGTGTATGCTGCTATGCTGATGCTGTTGTGCCGGCATAGGCTCTGTAGTGTAGACATAGCCTTAGGCAGCATTGTGCTGCCACAGGCTCTGATCACATTTGGATGGTTGTCTGCCCAACTGTAAGAGCTAGAAATGTATCTTCCTTTTTTTAAAGAACAGGAAGCTTGGATCTCTGTAGAAATAAACGGCCTGGTTCCCCTTCAGCACCGCTCCTTCTAGCCTCTGGAAGCTCTCTACTCCTCCCGGGAGTGTGGCTTTTTCCAACCCTGCTTTTGGGTTGCACTAATGCCAGTGGCCTTGAATAAATACCAGGCTTGTCTTACTGGTGCTCTGATGGCACTAATTTTGCTGTCTCGAGTGAATGGACTCCTGTTGTACTTGAAACCTCAAAGGCAATAACCCTTCTCCCTTTCCCCAACACACAGCTCACATCCTTTGGTAAAACTCTTAAAGGGATTTATAGTGGGTCCAAGTCCCTGTGAGCTTCTATTGTATTTCGTGTTTGGTCAGAAACCACCCCCTTTTTGGGGAGGCTGGGCAGGTTCACCCTGATGACCTCTGCTTCTGAGCTGGGGTTGCAGCTCTTCCTGCTATCTTGGAAGTTCTTCCTGCCCTACCTGTCATCTCAGTCACTGTCGAGATGTTAACTCGCACCTCTGACCTGTCTGTGATGCCAGCCTCTGTCACCATCTTGTTACATTTTCAAAGAAGTGCCTTCTGCATTGTCCCATCCTGCCCTTCATGTTTGGGAGACGCTGCCTGTAAACATCCACAACGCTACCTTGTTGTCCTCCTCCAAGATTCTCCTTAAAGCTCTGCTTTGCTATGGTGCCTACACAAAATGCTGCCTGTCGTCTACACCAACGTTGTTTCCTTGGGCTCTCCCATCTGTCTGTATCCATCTGTGGTCTCTTGCCTTATGCTTAGATGGTAAACTCTTTGGGGCAAGCGATTGTCATTTGTGTGGTACCTAGCGCAGTGGGCTCTTGGTCCATGACTGGGCCTCCTAAGTGCTACAGAATATAAACAATAATAATTTATTCCTGTTCTAGCTGAGCAGACAATCAGTGACGCTCATGTTGCCATCTCTGGTCTGGGAGCAAAATCCCTGTTAGACCTTGTCTCCTGCACCTTTCTTACTCTGTGGGACCTGCCAAATCCCAGATGCTCAATATGTGACTCCCAGCACAGGGGCTTAGCTTTGGGAATGGGTGGTGGCAAGGGGCCATCTTTGGAGCCGGGGGAGGGGGGGGGTCAGAAAGGTCTCAGTGTTGTGTGAGAGATGATGGGGCTAAGAGAGCTGGAAACAGTTGCAGGGTGTATCAGTCCAGCTGGGTTTGATTGCATGGGTTAGAGGAGGCAAGGTTTCTTCGAGGGCTCGGGGAGGAAAAACCGTGTGTGTGGACACAGTGTGGCCTGCGGGGTAAGGCCAGCATTGTGTTATAACCAATGCTGCTTTCTCTCGCTCCTCCTCTGTACCCCCTGTGAGCTTTGAAGAGTGCGTCTGTTTCCAGTTCCTAGTGTCTCTGTACAGCTTTCCCCCCATGGCGTATTAGCACCAGAGAGTGGTGTTAGTTTTCGTTTGACCCTCTGGATACTATCTTGCCACTGGCATGTAGTCTTGGCTGTTATCTCTTTGTAGCTTTCTGTCTTAGTGGCTAGTAACAGAGGAAGTGTTTTCTTGTCGTTAGAGCTAGGACTGTGAGTCAAGACACCTGGGTTCTACCCACTGGCTGGAAGTGGGGAGCTTAGAGGTTGAAGCAGGGGCTGGGAGTCAGAACTCCTGGATTTTCTCCCCTTTTCTGCTGCTAACTTTTGTGTATTCTTGGGCAAGTCACTGCCTCTATCTGTGCCTCAGTTTACCCCTGTAGAACAGGGATAATACTTTCTGACTGGTTGGTTTATCAGGTGCATTGTGCATGCTCTAGCATTTGATCACAGCCTGCAGCAGGAGAACAGCAGCGCCTATCTGGCTCCCAATCCCTCAAAGTAATGTAACCGTTAACACAGTGGATTGCTAGGTGTGAGATGTAGGAAGGCCAATGGAGGACGTATATGCTGTTACTGCCTTTCAGTGATTCGAAGAGCCGGGCTTCCAAGGCTCTAGTCTTCTCTGATGTCTGGCTAATGCCTTGTGGCTGTCTTGGCTTTTCACGAGCAGGGATGGTATTTTGGTGGAGGGACTCCAGGGTCTCATGCCACCTGCTGTATGTGCTAGGTAGCTAACTTCTTACCCCCTTCCTTTCAATAGGTTGACTCTCACAGCCATAATGGATGACTTGAACCTCCACTACCGGTTCCTGAACTGGAGGAGGAGGATCCGGGAGATTCGAGAGGTGCGGGCTGTCCGCTATCAGGAGAGATTCAAACACATTCTCGTCGACGGGGACACATTGAGGTACTGGCGGGACTGGCAAACTGGAAAGTGGGTGCAGAGCAAGGAGCAGCCATAACAGGGAATGGCCGGCAGCCTTCTCGCCTGGCACGCGGAAGGGGTCCCCTGTGTCCGGGGACCATCTCGCTCTGCTTCTGCAGCTAGGAAATGAAGCAATAAACTGAAATTGGTGAGGTCTCTGAAGGCCTTGCTTGAGAGCTCCAGTCTGATCCTTTTTCTGCACTGGGTGTTGCGCCCAAAGGTGTCGGCTGGACACTTTAAACTGAACATCTTCACTGAACAATGATGCATCCTGAAGTTATGCCAGTGGGTTGAGACTCACAAAGATTAGAGCTAGAAAAGACCCATTGGCTCATTGTATCCATCCCTTCCTCCACCCAGTGTTGCTGGTTGGATGTGGCTGTGACGTACAGTACATTCTCCTGTGCTTTATCCTGACTAATTAATGTCCCAAGCAACAAGGCTTCCCTAGAGCAGAGAGATTCTTTTCCTGGCATCTGCCTTAGGCAATCCCTTCCCCCCGTGCCTCAGTTTCCCGATATGTATATTGGGTTGTGGGGGAAGGATACTGACCCACCTCTCCATAAGGCATAAGTGTATGTAACGTGCTTTGAAGCGCTCTAGAACTGCAGAATGTTGTTTGCAGATGTGTTGTTTCCAAGGCCTGGCAGGCGGCTGATTGGACTGAGCAGCAAATCCCACAAGCAAGGGAGTGGGGAATGAGGGACTTCTGCTGCTTAGGACCAGCAGCCTTGTGGAATGCCTTGGGACTGCAGCCAGGAAGCAGAGCTGTCCCATCTGCTTTCTGAGCCCTCGGGCCTAACTGTTCCAGGCCTAACTTGAGACACATCTAAGGGGTCTGATTTCCAGAGTGCAGGTGCTCAGGTCTGTCTGAGAATTGGCCCCTTCCAAGGCGTCTGAAATGGAGCACCCAAAATTGCCAGTCGCTTCTGAAACTCCAGGCCTTAGTCTCCTGCCCCAGGGGCACTTGACGATGAATTGGGTAATGACTGTTCCATTCACTAGCTCAGCTGGCAGGTGAGCATGGCGGGCACCTTCGCCAGATGGGCGTGGTCGACTACCCAGACCCTGCCATCTCTTGTCATTTAAAGTGTCTAGCCCAGATCATGATGTTTATGTAACCCAGCCTCTTATTTCTTGTCTGCAGTTACCATGGGAACTCCGGGGAGGTTGGCTGTTACGTCGCCCCCCGCCCACTGACCAAAGACAACAACTACTTTGAGGTAATCTCGCCTGCTGGGGCTGGGTGAACTCCCAGGGTTAGAGCTGATGTAAAGATTCTTACCTGTATGTGTGTGTGTTCTCTTGTCCTCTCTTGCTAGCCCAGTGTGCTGCGTCTCGGAGCTCTGCTGGCTTCACCATATGTTCAGCCAGGGATTTCTGTACTGAGATTCTTGGATGCTAAGACTGGAAGGGGCCTCCTGCATAACACCAGCCAGGGAATTTCCCCCAGTTACCCCTGTAATGAGCCCAGTAACTGACTAAAGCCGTCCTTCCAGAGAGCCATCCAGTCTGGGTCCGAGTCCTTAGGTGGTTCCACCACTTCCACTGGTGATTTATGCTGGTGGTTAATGACCCTCACTGTTACAAAGTGGTGTCCTGTGTCTGGCTTTAACTTCCAGCCATGGGTTCTTGCTCTGCCTTTCCCAGCTAGATGATAGAGCCCTTTAGTACCTGGTGTTTTCTCCCTGTGAAGGTACTTTGGAGACGTGATCAAATCACCTCTCGATCTTCTCTTTGATAAGCCAAACAGCTCAAACTCTGTTCTCGGAGATGGAGCCTGTCCTATGCTGTTGGTTTTTTCTCCATTCTCCCTCACTCGAGTCTAAACTCTCTCGCCACCCCTGTTCTGGGAGGTGCAGCCAACTTGTCATTGTGCAGCGTGGCGGTGCCCTAGCTGATCAGCCAAGCCATTGTGTTAGCGTGAGCAGGTGCCAGTGAGGAGTCGAGCCCATGTTCGTGGCCGGAAGTGCTGCTGTTGGAATGGAAAACGAGTGTTCTCGTAACTACTTGCAGGTGTCGATTGTAGACAGTGGTGTGCGGGGGACTATCGCCGTGGGCCTTGTGCCGCAGTATTACAGCCTGGACCATCAGCCGGGGTGGCTGCCTGATTCCGTGGCCTACCATGCTGACGACGGCAAGTGAGTTGGGTGCTGCCCTGCTGACCAGATTAGCGGAGCGTTGAGGCGTGGCTGGGGAGCACATTGGTGCATGCGTCTCCTGTGGCATTTCCTGAGCTGCTGGTTCAAAAGGGCTGGGGAGCATGTGGGGGCACAGATTGCTTTGGCTGAGGCCTGCTATACAGGGGGCTTTAGGTGCTGGGCATTGTCAGTGGGGCTGTGACTCTTGTGTGGGGTGAATGGGGGGTAACGTGGATGCAGGAATTAATTTGATCAGCAGTAAAAGCCCTGAGCTGACAATCATTATAGGAACAAAGGAATGGGCATACTGGGTCAGACCAGTGGCCCAGCCAGCCCCGTGTCCTGTCTTCCCACAGTGGCCGGTGCCAGCTGCTTCAAAGGGAATGAACAGAACAGGGCAGTTTATTGAGTGATCCATCCCCTGTCGTCCAATCCCAACTTTTGGCAGTCAGAGGTTTAGTGGGGAAACGACACATAGATTGCTCAATACGTAAACCTCCCATCTTGTGCTGGAGCTGCATGTTCCTTATCTCTGGTTAAAAGGACTGTGTAAACCTGGAAAATATGCCAAGCTGCTACTGCCATGGCATGTCTGGTGCTGTCAGCCCTAGATTCTTAAGCAGCCATCAGCACTCTGCTGGGCACTCCACTGAGCTGCGCCATCTGCTTCCCTTCCAAGGCAGCATCACATCTGTGGTGAGGTCTGTACCCTCCTGTGCTCATCCCCTCATGTCCAGAGAGGAAGGATGGCCAGGGGCTAGGGTGCCAGGCTGTTGCTTGGGACAGCTGGGCTCAAGCCTCTCAGACTTCCGGGGTGATCTTGGGTAAGTCACGTTGGTTCCCCATCAGTACGGGGGGATGCCAGCCCAGCCCTGCCTCACACCTACCATACATTAAAAACTGAAGTGCTCAGAGCCCTGCTGATGGAGGCCAGATAAGTATCTAAGGTGGGTAGACGGTCAGGCTGAATTAGCTGGATACCAAGCTGTCCGGTGTCCAGGTGGCTTCTTGCAGGGGTCAGTGCAACTGCACTGAGGTTAGCTGAGTGCTACCTGGGATTCTCTGCGACACCTGAACACTTACTATGTGAACGGGAGGGTTACGTCGTCGACGATGCCCTGACAGTGCTGTGTGTCGCAGCAGAGGCCCAGGGGTCTATAGGCACAAAGTGTTCATCCCTCCCCTGCGTGTTCATTTTGCCCTTTGTGCCGAGCCAGGGTGCAAGCAAGTCTGCCGTCAGGACGTCTGCGATGCTTTCTGAGGTCATTTCTTGCTCTTCGCACCCGCAGACTCTACAATGGCAGAGCGAAGGGCCGACAGTTTGGGACGAAGTGCAGCTCAGGGGATCGGATCGGCTGCGGGATCGAGCCAGTTTCTTTTGAGGTCCAAACGGCCCAGATATTCTTCACCAAGAATGGAAGGAGGGTGAGAGCTGCTCAGTAGAAACAGTTGCGGATCCGGCTGGGTTTCTTACCGCTTACGGGGGGCGAGATCTGTCGAAAACCAAGTTGCTGGTGGAACTCTCCCATAGTCACAGGGCAGGCTCTGCAAAGATTGGCAGGATGTGTGAGCTGCTCTTCCTGGGGCTAGATCCTCTAGATTAGCAGCAGAGCAGGCTTCCTCCAGTGACATGACTCAGCTGTGACCCACAGAGACTCCTTAACCCCATAGGTTCAGCTCCCATGGTTCAGTCCACTACTGCTGGCAGGATCGACTGAGATACCAGGGCCCTGTCGTGCTGTGAGCAGGTGACACCAGAGGTACAGGAGGCTCATGAAGGGTCTTGCTGGCTGTATCCTGCAGGTTGGCTCCACCATAATGCCGCTGTCCCCGGACGGGCTCTTCCCTGCCGTGGGGATGCACTCGCTGGGAGAAGAGGTTCGGCTCCACCTTCACGCTGAGCTAGGCAACGAGGAGGACGATAGTATCATGATGGTGGACAGCTATGAGGATGAGTGGGGCAGGCTTCACGACGTGAAGGTCTGCGGCACGGTGAGCGAGCTGATTTGCTCCCTGCAGGGGCGACCCGGGGCAACATCGGCCTTCAGCTTGGGTGCGGGCTTTGAACGTGCTCCTGTCTTAGAGCTAAGATAACACAGTTCCTGCTGGATTCCAAAGAGAGCTTAACCCTGTGCCGCAAGTGCTGCTGGCCGGGATCTACAGAGTACGTGCTGTGCAGGGTATTGGTTGCAGGCCTAGCTGGCAAGTGATCAGGGTCCCCTCAGGGATTGACCTCTCTCTGCAGCAGCTGTTGGACTCTGCGCTGTGGGGAGCGAGTGGGCAGAGCTTGGCGGGTTGGCTCTGTGCTTGCATTAGTTTGGGTTCTTACTGGGATTACCAGGGGCTGTGATGTCAAACGGGGAAATTCCTCTGAATCCAGGGGGCCCGGACTAAGGGTCTCTGGCAGGCAGGGCACAGGTTGGAGCTAGGAATAAGGTTTTAAAGATTCTCCTTCTCTACCTTGTAAGCTACAGTTGTACCGCGATAGCCTCTAGGTGCCCCAATGTCCAGCGCTGGACAAACCCAGACCAGATCTGCCCTGAGGAGCTGATGAGCTAAGTCTAAAATGAGAGACAACAAGCGGATACAATAATAGGGGAGCCCAAGGAACCAGAGAGACCAAACTGGCATCTTTTCTCCCCAGCTGCTACCCCATGTCTAGTGAACATGGCTCTGCACTAGGAGTCTGGAACCCTTGGTTCTCTTTCAAGTGCCTCGGTTTCTCCTTGTGTGAAACAGGGACAGTGATGCTGATCTGCCTGCATACAGTGCTTTGTGATTTGGGCGGGGGGAAGTGCTGGCTAATTGCTCGATAGAATTAGCAATACCCAAGAATGTGCAGGCTTGTGTGATCTATTTCTCCAAAGCGAGACTGCTGACGCTGTTAATTTCACAAACACACAGATGCTTATTTATTTTTAGCCAAGCTCCAGGTGGGGGTAGTGCTGGGGTTTTCCCTCTACTCTCTGGAAATTCATCAAAGGAGTGGAATTGTTCCAAGCAGCTCCTTTGAAAACCTTGCTTGGCTTTGCTTTTTGGGCACCCCTGGCAGTGATGCATGATCTCATAGGTGCCTTGGAAGTGATCACCGCCCAATTAGAGGGTAGAGCCTTGAAGTCTTTGCCAAAGTCTCTTAGTGCCTCCTTTCCGCTTGGCACTGGGAAGCAGCAGGAGCTGAAAATTGGGGACTAGCTGTGCGTGATCTGTGCTTAGCTTGGGGGTCCAGAAGTCGCTGTTTTGGGCTCTGCTGCGTTACAGTCCAGGCACTTGCTCCATCTCACTTGGCCTGGGGATGAAAGCCTTGAGGTCTCTCAGGTCTCATGCCTGCCGTTCTGCCCCACAGATCTGGGGCATCTTTATTAACTGTATATAACTGGGAGCGCCTTTCTACCAAGATCAATTCTGAAGACGTTCCCCAGTCCCGAAAGCATTTTTACCGATGCTCCAAGTGCTTCTAGCCCTGGCTGGCTGTGAGCTACAGGGCTTCGCAATCGCTCCAGCTCCACACTTCTGCCATCTTTACAAAGCACGGTGAGATCTGCAGATAAGTGTTGTTAGCCCCTTTTTCACACCTGGGGAAATTGACTAGCTGCGATCTCTAGGGCAGTATAAAATCCAGGAATCCGGACTCCCAATCCCTGCCTTTACATACAGGGCTACACACCCTCCCAGAGCTGGGGGTAGAACCCAGGAGTCCTCACTCCCTTGCCTCTGTTCTCATGGGTGGCCCCCCCACTCAGAGTTGGCAAGGCCTCTCTTTACTGATCCCGCCAGGTGCAACGCCTCTGTCTGTCATGCAGAGGGCTGCAAAGCTAACAAGCCAGGTGTGAGCCTGTGGAAGGGTATGAAAGTGTCCTTGGGATGCCCGGCTGTCATCGGGGCTGCTGTAATACAATGAGCTTGGCAATTGTATCCTTCTCCCTGCAGCTCCACCCACTAAAATCTCCACTGTAGGGCACTCCTGAGAGCGACACTGCAGGTAGAGTCCCACAGGCTGGTTGGTTCGCTTGCTGCTGAAGCTAGGCGAGTAATCCAGGAGCAGGTGTTTCCATCCTTGCTGGGGATGCTGGTCTGGAGTGATCTGGATGCTGCTCTGTAGCTTGGAGCGCTGCCCTGCGATTTCTGTTTCCAAGCTGCCATGGCTACAGGGAGCATTGTCCCTATGATTATCGGGTGGGTTTTACCCTGGCTGGAGGAGGGTGAGGAGAAAGTCCCTCGTTGGCTGGGGGCAAATCTCAGGCTGCCACGTGACGATCTCTCTGCATGGCTGCGTTGTCATGGAGCTTCCGGGTCTTGGTCCCACAAGCCCAGCCTGTGGACCTGCTTCTTGCTGGTGCAGGCAAGGTCCAGCACTAGGCCTTGTTCAGCGCCTTTTCCTACCTGCAAGGGTACAAAGCTGACGATCAAAGGGGGGGATGGGCCCAAAGGGACGTGGGCCGAAACAAGAGCCCACCTTTTTGGCCTTGCCGGACATCTGTGCAGGCTCCTCAAGATGTTCTCTGCCCGTGCTGTCCAGCATTGACCCCTCAACGTGGGTCATTGCCCCAGGCTGTGAGAGCCTGTTGAGTGGACTCTTCTGGCTCCATTTTTGGCTCCACTGTCTGGAACACGTCTTCTCTTCCGTCCCTGCCTTTGGGGAGCAGGGATCTCTGTGCTTCGGCTGCTCCCTAGAGCTAGTGGGGGCAGCACCCGGCATCACAGGCGAACCCAGCAGCGAGGCTGGCGGTAGCTGCCTTGTTGGCGTAGCTATAGGGCCTAGCACTTATCCTGCTGTGTTCGGTAGGGTGAGAAAGGAAACTGCTGGATCCTGCATTGGGAGTCTGAATCTCACGCTTTCTTTGTCGCTGTGTCTGGATACTCACTGCTCTTCTAATGGAGATAGAGCCTGTGGCTGCTGCATTACCCCCGATGCTTCCGGGGCACCCTGAGTCCCGCATGTTCGAACAGCTCCGACGCATGCTGTCCCACGGCAGTGGGAGAGCTGTGGTTAAAGCAGTGGACTGGGAGTCAGGACTCCTGGGTCCTGTTCCTGCCTCTGATCCACTCTCTGATCACGGGCAAGACTCTGCCCTGACTGTCCCTATTTCCTGCCCTGTAAAATTAGGGCCGATAATATCTGCCGACATCACAGCGGGGCTTATGAGGCCGGCTTAGTCTGGGGGATTGGAGTGACTGGTGCTGTGATGAAACACAAATGTGTGTCTGGAGCCTATTCTTGTTCGTGAGGGCTCTCCCCAATGCCAAGCATACCACCACCACCACCTCCTCCCTGGTCTGGCCAGGGTGGAAGGCATCAGTTGGAGCACAAGCACTCATTGCTTGTTAGTTACTAGGGGAAATATCCCTCCGGAAGATACCCCGTGCTTCTCTTTTGCCCTTGTACTTTCATCTCCTCCTGGGGATCCCAAAGCCCCCTGGTAGAGGAAGACAAAGGCAATCCTTCATTCACAGATGGCAAAACTGAGGCACTGTGGCGGAGGGGGAGACGGATGTGACTTGCCGTCAGTGGGGTTGGAAGCTAGACCCTTGTGCTAATCGCTAGCCGCTGCTGCCTCCTCTTCCCAGCTGGAGCTCTCGGAGCATTTCTACCCTCTCACCAGAGCCTTTTTCAAAAACAAACTTGGGACCCAAACCTTCTCCAGCTGTTAAAGGATTGCAGCTGTGAACGCAGGCCCCACGTCGCAGCACACGTGATGGCCGCTCGCGTGTGCCGGATGGAGCCGGGCCGGACCATTTGTTCAAGGCGCCGCGGCGGGGAAGAATCTGCCGTTTCTTGGGCAGCATCCTTTTCCGTCTCAACCTTTATTAACTGCCCCCTCCCACTCCCACCCCAATTCTCCCCCTGACATTTCATTGCAGACAACATCTGTGAAGTTAAATTTTGAGGCAGGGCCAAGAGAGACATTCCAAGGCCCTTGCTGACCTTTAGACGGAGCGAGTGTTTCTTGTCGGCTCCCTGGAACGGCTGCGTGGGGTTTTGCCATCGCTCCTGCCTGCCTGGGCAAGTCTCTTTGGTTCTCACCCCCCCCCGCCGCTCTCCCTCTGCTTCCCTCTTGCCATGTGTAAATACCGGCCAGCTCAGCCGGACTACCACAAACCTTCAAACAATGCACGGTGCTAATTGGCGCGGGAGGGTTGGCAGGGTGTGGCGTGAACACCGAATTAGGAGCTTTATAAATAGGCTCTTGCATTCTTTCACGGTACAGCTGGCTCCTGTGTGGGGCGGCACCCCGTCTTTAGTCCCTTGGTCTGCATCAGCCTCAGCAGAAGTCATTGTTACCCTCTTGGGCAGAGGGATTCCCACACACGTGCTGAACTCTTCCATCTCCAAAGCAGCAGGGTACGGTGGCTGGGGTTACTGGGATTCCTTGGTTCTTCTAGCTCTGCCACTGATGCAGCACATGACTGTAGCCATGTCACATCGCCTCCTTGTGCCTCAGTTTCCCCTCCTTAAAACTTCCTAATCCTAGTGTGAAGGCTTAATGTCTGTAAAGAGATCCTCAAATCAACAGCACCTTATGAGTGCAGTGTTATTTTTAAATAGGCTCATTTCCTGGTCCATTGATATAGAGATCTTCCGTTTCCCGAAAGAGGCAGACTGCTTGGAGAAGGGCATTGGACACCTAAGATGGGAGATCGTAAGAAGCTCTGTCCCAGGCAAACACACATCAGTTTTGTCCCTTCATTTCTAAGTCACTTGTCCCCCAAACGCAGTCTCAGATGCGAGGAGTCTCGAATGCAAACATCAGATGAGCTTTCTGGGGACTCCCTGTGCTGTTGCCTGCTGGGGAGTGGGGCTCGCCTGACAAGTTGGTATTGGGTTCTTATGGGGAGTGGATCTGTGGGTGGCTCTGCCCCACAGCATGTGGGGGTGGAGTGAGCCTGCGTGGCTTTAAGCAGCATGGTGTGAGATTCCCTGCACTGACAGTGGAATCTCAGTAAAGGCTCTTAGCTTGGGTCCATCCAACTTTCTCGCCCAGAGGTCCTGCACTTCCTCCCCTTTCATGGCTAGCAGCATGAGCGTGTATTATCAATGAGACAGCTGGGCAGGAGTGGGAATTTCTGTCTCTCTTCCAACACTTTGCTTAGTACTTACTGTTTTAACTGGATGTCGCTGGGATCCAGATATAGGCCTAGTCCCTCTTGGAATCTTGCTACGTTCTTGGCCTCAATGACATCCAGTGGCAATGAGTTCCACAGTCTAACTGTGTGTTGTGGGGGTGGAGCATAGCCCCTTCGTTTCCAACTTCTCCCTTTTCCTCCACGTGCCTGATTCAGAATTCTGGCTGCTGTCTAATTACTTTCACTACTGACTGAGGCCACAGGATGGCTAGCCGCTGCCCTCTCCTTACATGCAGGAAGACCAAGCCATCTGGAATGAGAATACCTACCTCTTATACTGTGCTTTTCATCAGTAGATTTCAATGTGTCATTATCGCCATTTTCCTGATGGGGAAACTGAGACACAACGGTGACATGACCTGCCCCAGGACAGTGGCAGAGCTGGGAATAGCACCAGAATAGCTGGTGCTCTGTCCACAAGGCCACACTGCCTTCCTCTAGTGGGTGAGCTCTAGCACCTCTGTGTTGCCAGAGAGATGAACTCGGTGAGCCATCTCTGTGGCACATCTAGGGATTTTTAGCTTCCTAGCGAAAGAAACAACTGGATCGTGAGAATTTCCCTGCACCCAGGGGCTGAGGCAACAATGGGTAATAGGCGGCAGCAGTTCATGGAGGACACGTTGTGCCAGACAAACTTGATGGCTTTTTATTTTCATTGACTGGCATTGGAGGAGGCAGGGAGCATGCTGGAGGGACGCCAGCAAAGCATTTGAGATGGTCTCATGCTCCTGTCCTGGGTGGCTAGCTTCAGTGCTTGCAAATCCAATTACCCTCCTGGGCTGGAGCAGACCCATATGGCGCTGGGATGAGGCTGGGGTGCCATACGGCTGTTGGCATTCAGCCTTTTTATATAACAGGGAAGAGTTTTGCAAAATTAACTGCCCGCCTGACATCTGGGGGTAGCAGACGCCAGCGCAGTTAAGGCAAGGGGAGCTTGGAAGGTTGTGGATCTGGACAGGAAATAGCCATGGATCTGCGATGTTGCCAGCTGCTGTGATTTTTCTCATAGCTTTCTCGCTGTTCGGTGTCTCTTTACTCCTTAAAGCACCATCTCCTGGAGTCATGTGACAGCCCTTGTGGCTGTGGAGAAAAGCTAGAAAACGT
Organism: Chelonoidis abingdonii; assembly: GCF_003597395.2. Lineage (NCBI taxonomy): Eukaryota > Metazoa > Chordata > Testudines > Testudinidae > Chelonoidis > Chelonoidis abingdonii. The sequence continues at coordinate 12,781,019 of NC_133794.1, read as the reverse complement.
GATCCCCAAATGTTCAGAAACTGGAAAACAAATGAAAAGAATCACAAATTATTATTTTTTTTAAACCTCGTGATTGGCTTAAAAATAATCTCATGACTTTTGGAGCCTGACTCTGAATTTTTGGATGCTTGGGGCTGGCGATGCTGGATCTGAACCTTTTTTTCTTGTAGCGCTTACTGCTGCGAGTGCATGTTGCCTTCATGGAGCTAGCTGGCTGTAACAAATACTATCCCAAGTAGTGAGTGTCTGCAGGCTCCAGCCCCTCAAGGAAAAACCCAGTCTGGCTATTTGGTGGGCAGGAGTTCCAAGGGAGATGCTGGGGGTGACAGTGGGCAGTGAATTGGTTGAGTGTTTGCGGTGCAGTAGGGGCCTGTGTTAATTTGGCTGCACCTGTGTTACATCACAGAGAGGCGTTAGGTGTCCATCCAGCATGCCTAGAACCAGCCCAGGCTCCCAGATGCATGTACAGGCACTTCTGACTATGGCTGAGGTGGGATGCAGAGCAGTGCTGCTGATCAGTGGGTGGGAATGAGTAACCGTCCCCAAGCAGCAGAAGGGCAAGAGGTGGCGTTCGGGGTGATCTGAGTGTCTCTGGCTAGGAGTATGTGTAGTCAGCACCCCTTCCTAGCACTATTTCCAGTAAGCAAGTCCCCTCTGTCTTTTTTTCGGTCAACTAAACAGATTGAATTCACTGTCGGGCATTTTTTTATAGCTCTTTTCTCACTTTTGTGGCTCCTTCAATTTTTAACCTCCCTTTTAAAAAGGTGGACCCCAGAACTGTGCCCAGTGTTCTATGCTGGTCTCAGCTGTGCTTCGTTAGAATCCAAAGGCGAGGCTGCGCATTCTACGCTGCACCTTGACGCTACAATGGAGAGTACGGCCAAGATTTTCAACAGGAAGATTAAGTGGCCTGTAGGGGAAGGACGGCCTAGTGGTTAAGATGCTAGCCTGGGGTTTGAGAGACCCAGGTTCAGTCCCCACTGACTGTGACCTTGGGCAACTCATTTAGGGGGACACTGATTTTTTCAGGGCGAGTTAGGCACCCAGCTGCCATTTGAGCCTTTGATGACAAAATTCCTTCTTAACCTCTCTGTGACTCGGTTTCCCCATGTGTAATGGGGTTAATAACAGGGTTGGGCAGATAAATACACTAAGGATTGTGAGGGGCTCAGACACTGTGGGGGCGGGGCCCAGATTTAAGTACTTACGGGCCTGATATTTCAGCTCTTTATAAAGGAGGGTTGGTGTCATTGTCATGTAAAAATGGGGAACTGAGGCACAGAGCAGGGTAGGGGGTGAGGGCTTGCCCCATGCCACCCAGCAAGGCAATAGCAGAGCTGATGTCTTTGAAAGTGACTAGTGATTTTTTTTTGCATGTCCGAACCGCCGATCAAATGGCCTGGTTTCCAGAATGTGGGTGCTCGGGACTTTCTGTGAATTAGGCCCCTCTAAGAAGGTGCCACACTGGGGTGGAGGCCTCTGAATCACAATCACTTGATAGTCTGGGACATGATTCTCAAATTCCCTGTGCTCTGCCCACTGCACCATGCAGCGATTTTAATCATCTCCAACTGACGCCAACACTCTGATTCTAACCACTAGGAAAGAGCAATTGGTGAAAACCATCTCCGCCCTTGGGTCAGCCTAGAAGGGGAGATTGCGGACTGTTCCTTTCCATCTTGCCACCCTTGGTGCTGAATAACTTTGCCCGTGCTAAATTCCCCCCCTCCTCTAATCCCTTGAATCTCTAGCCAGGGCTTTTCTGGTTTAGCTCCAGACTGTCAGGAAATGATGATGCACATAATTCACATTCCTCTCTCGGACAATCTTATTACTGCCGGCCCTTGATGAAAGGCCTGGTTTGGGTTTGGGCGCTCTGGTTGGCTGGGATGGGGAGGTGGAGGGCAGGTTTACCATGTGTCTGTCTGTTCCGAAAAGCTTGTTGTCTTGGAATTTTCGTAGTCTGCACCACAATCGCCCCGGGCCGTCTCCCGGCACATGCTCCCCGTCCTGGGGAATTGCACGGCCTCTTTCTTTTTCCAAGCCCTGCTGCCTGCTAGGAAGCATCAGTTGAAGGGAAGCTGACAAGGGTGGCACAGATGTCACCTTGAGAAGCTCTGATGGGATTATGGGCTGATTTTTTTTTCCCAAGCTTCCCCCTTGCCTCGCTTCCTGCACATGGCAAAGGATTCTTAGGCTTGTCCATACAGGGACCCCCCTGGAACCTTCATCCATCAAGTCAAGACTCCGTTCAGCAATATGAGAAAGGCAAGGTGGGCGTGTGTGCCCCCTCCTGACACCAGTTACCCCCCCCAGTTTGAGAACTCGTGCCTAAGGGACCGGCCAGCACAGGCCTGCCTTTCCAGAAGGGCGCTACACGCTCAATGGGCTGCCTGAGCCACTCTCCGGCTCTGTGCCTTGTTCCCCAGACGGAAGCCTTCTTAGACTCGTCCTCGATCCTTGCGGTGCGTTTTTCCTGGCACAGGGGCTGCCCACGGCACCACCACAGAGCCAGCTCCCGAGAGCGGCTCAGCGCTGCTCCCCCCGTCAAAACAGATAGGCACTGTGCATGCCCATCACGGCTTAGGATCTGCTCTATTGTGCTCTGCAATGCGAGGCTTCCAGATTACAGCTTCTTTAGACCTGAAGCGTCTGTGTGTGATCATCTACTTGAGCCCTTGCTGCGACCGAGCTATTGAGGGTCCCGTTGCTCGCTCTCTGAGTTGTTTGCGTCTGAACCCCATGGAAGACAGGGGGCCAACCCTTATGGATGGGGCTGTCGTCATCTCTTAGCACAGAGAGCGTTCCGGCTCGCTGCGGGCGAGGCAAACGTATGGGTGTATGGCCATGGAACGGGGCACCAGGGAGGGTGCTGGGGGTTGCACTGAGCTGGAACGCAGTGGCGGGGTGGGGGAGGGATTGTGTAGGGCTAGGAGGCGTCCCTGTTGATGTTGGACAACACAGGGCGGGGCTGGATGGCGTAGGCTGGCAGCCGCTACTTGGAGAGTCTGTTATTCAGATGATGCCTTACTAGTTTGAAAGCAGCTAATTAAAAGGGAATTAAGGTGTTTTGTGGGCAGCACTGCTGGGTGAATCAATGCCACTGCTGTGAGCGCTGCCATGGTGCTGGGTAAACAATGCCTCCCTCGTGTCTCCGGGAGGCACGTGCATGCCAGCGCCTTTGCTGGGGCAAGTCGCAGCTGAGGAGTGGGAGCTGCCGGTGGGAAGCTTCCCATCTGGGAAGGTCACTAGGGCCAGGGGGACCCCCGCTGGTGGGTGCCAAGCCTGCCCCTAGAAAGGGGGCACCCAAGCAGGCTCTGGAATGCCAGCACTGGGGTCTGAAGACATCTTCCCATAGGTTCAGGGCATCAACAAGCCTGGTATCTCCCACGGTCAGGATCCTACAACCTGTGGGCTCCGTGGCTGTTCAGCTGGGTGCTGCCAGCTTGTGGGACAGGTTGTGCTGTGAGTATCCTTGGAGCCTATTTCCTTCCCCAGATTTTAGAGAATGGGGTAGGGAGAAGGAGCCACCAAAGGGTCTCAGCCTGTGCCCCCAACCTGGGAAACTCCTGGAAATGTCGCCCCCCAAATGCAGCTTCGATTAGGTCCAGAGAAGCTTCCAGGGGATGGGAATTGAAAACCACATGAGGAAATCCTCCCGCACTGGCTGGGGGGTGGGGGGGAGTCTGCCCTTCCCCCACCAAAAGGGGGGTCTGCCATTGACTTCAGGGGAGCCAAGGTTTCCCCCCAAATGTCTTGAGGCTTCCCGCCTCGAGGGCTTTGGAGTTGCTCTGCAAGATGCCAGCTGTCCTGCATGAAGTGTGGAGCCATAAGACTGGAGTGGTTGCTGAGGTCATGCCCGGTTTTGTGGGAGCCCCATCACACCATCCTGGCCAGAAATGGATCAGGTTCCATCTTCCGACTCTGTAGGGCGCTTGCCCCCACCCTTCCGAATGAGGTTGCAAACTTCCTCCTCTTCTCCAGCCTCAGCCGCTCCCTGGCCAGTTTATTCCCATTTGTTCTTGTGCCAGCATTGTCCTTTGGCTCCTAAAGCTCTTCCCCCTTCCCGGTGTAATTTACCGAGAGCAATTGGATCCCCCTCAGCCTTCGTCTGGCTGAGCAAGCCAAGCCCCTCCTGTCTCCTCTGGGGAGATCTCAGCCTAGTGGCTCTTCTCCACATGTGCCGTGCTCTGGGCCGGAGCACATTCTCTGGTTGTGTATTGCCACAGAGCTAGCAGAGGGAGGATTGTGCAGTGGTGAGGGCTGTAGCCTGGGTCTTGGGACACCTAGCTTCAGTTCCTGGCTTTGCCACATGCTTCCTGTGTGACTGTGGGCAAGTCATTTCGTGTCTCTGTGCCCCAGTTCGGGGCTCTTGGGGGTAACTGCCCTGCCTCGCAGCAGGCATAGGAGGATAAATACATTGGCAGGTGTGATATGCCCAGATGTTGAGGTGATGGGTGCCATGTTCGTACTTACAGTGGATTGATAAGAGCATGGAATAAACATCCCTGGCTCTGAGCAAGGTTCTGGCTCTGCACAGCTGGGGGGCCCCACAAATCCCTGGGCATTCTGCACCCCCACTCCCTCATGGTGTTTTAGAGCAGTTGCTGTGCTAATGAAACTTCATGTGATGGTGAGCAGCCTGTAGAACTAGCTCCTGGTCTGGTGCTGTCATAGGCCCCGGCCCTATCTGGACACCACATGCCTGCGTAGTGTGAGGCCACGTGCGTTATCTGCTGTCCTAATCAACGGAGCTGACATGCTCTTTGTACGATCCTACGTAACTATCCTCCTCTTCTCAGCTTGCTTGCTTCCAGCAGGGGAACATCTCCAGTCTCTTTCCAGTGTTGTTCCTTGTCCAGGAGTGACCTGAGCTGACTTTGTCTTTCAGAGCCTCGTGCTGATTTTATTTTGGTGCTTAGATGGATGAGCAGTTCTCAGAATCCCGTGGCAATGCAGCAACTGAGTGGAAAAATGTAAACCACTGACCCCTTTCCATGGCTTGGCGGGAGCCAGCAAATATTGGTTCAACATGCAGCCGGGCTCCGAGACGCGGGGTGGGGTCGGGGAGCTAAAATGGACAAGATGGTTTGGGCCTGGTGCAGACTAATCTGTCAGCTCCAGCTGTCAGCCAGTCGGGGTGTTGTTTTCTTCATCGCCAGGCCTTTGACGTCGTGGATCGGCTCTTGAGACTCTTCCTAAGAGATGAGCCCAGGCAGTCCCGCGGAGCAAAGGAGGGTGTGAGGTTGTCTCGTTTATGATCCCTGAAGGGATATTTTTTCCACGCAGCTGCGTTAGGTGGGACAAGGGCCCGGCTTGCTAGAGGCAGGAAACAAAAGCTGATGTCTGTGAAGCAACAATTGGAATGTCGGGCGCTGTCCAAGGAAAACCTCGTGACACAGGGCTTGCTTCATGAATCTGCAAAGCTCCCGGCCTTGTAAACATTCCCTTCTCCTCCCGAAAATCCCAGATTTTGCAATTCCGTTTGGATCCCCAGAGCAACTGGGACAGAAAATGCAGCTTTCTTATCTCTCTTCCCTGCCCCTCCACCCCACTGCCCTCCCAAAGTTAGCCAGATCAGTTTAACTCAATCTGTACCACTGGGACGTGATCTAGTTTTTCTCTCCGACAGAAGCTGTTTCTTATGGCTCCCCTTTCCTCCCCAACCCCAGGACTTTTCGGGGATGGCTGTCTTCCTTGGGGAGCTGACTATGGGGCATTCTGGGTGATGTGATGGGAGATAGGGGGTAGCCTAAGATGGCTGTCGTTGCTGGGTTGTCCCTGGCTTGTCTGAACGGGCTGAGTGGTCTCATTCTGCTTCCTAGAAGGTGCCTCTCTGTATCTCAATGGGGGCAAGGCCTGACATGTTCTTTTATGTGACCCTTGGCCAAGCGAGCAGGTTGGCCGGCTTTTGTCACTGTCTTTCCCTCTTCTGCTGAAACTTACCAGCCTTCAGTTCTGAAATCTGTCCAGGCCTCCCTCCCTGCCCAATGTTGGGGGCATAAGCCCCTCCCACTGGGCAGAGCTAGAGCGCTATATAACTAAGCCAGACTGAGTGACTCCACCCAAAGGGCTGTAGAGACACAGCCGGTCACCTTCCATACAGGTTGTTCCATAAGCCATTCACTTCACCTGGTGCTAGTCCCTCCGCTTTAAACTGGGCTGAAGGGCCAAGTGACATTCTCCTTTGCTCCCCGCCGGGCTATGAAACGCTCCCAGTCTGGGGACAGATGGAACCTGCAGCCCAGGCTCCCCTCTGGATCACTTGTGCAATGCAGACAGCAGCAGGGACTGCCCTGTGCCCGGTGCAGGGCACCTTTCCGGGGCAGACAATCGGTCATTCTGCAGGTCATGGGTTCACTCCGTACGAATTATGAACAGGTGCCTGGGGGGTGGGCACTCACTCCGTCCTTCCTGTATTGCTAAGAGAGGGGAGGGTGTCCTGGCTAGCTGGGAGGGGGATCCTGGGTGAGGAGCTGGGAATGTCTTGGCATGGGAAGCGTGAGAACCGCTGCCATGGAAGTCCCTGCCTTGTGGGTCTCTGGTGCCGCGTCTGCTCTCAGGGGCTGACTCCGTTCTCCTGTTCTCTGCAGCTCCTGGAGTATGTGGGCAAGGGAAAGAGCATCATCGATGTTGGGCTGGCCCAGGCAAGGCACCCCCTGAGCACCAGGAGCCACTACTTTGAGGTGGAGATCGTAGACCCTGGGGAGAAGTGCTATATTGCGCTAGGCCTGGCCCGGAAGGTAAAGCCACTGGATGGGTCGCACACATTGGTCCCATTTGTGTGTCTGTCTGCGAGCCTGCTGATAGCAAGAGTGGTTTGAGCTGGGGCTTGGGAGACCCAGCTGCAATTCCTGGCCTAGCCCCCAACATCCAGCATGACCTTGAGCAAGTCACTTAATCTGACCCGTGTCTCAGTTTCCCACCTGTCCAATAGGGATAATGCTCCCGTACCTCCCAGGATGGGTGGGAGGATAAAATCTGCAAGTGAGTGTTTTGGGGCTCAGATACAAGGGCGATTAAGGGCAGATCAAGTCCTAGGTAATGTCTCTGGTCACCTAGACCTTCCTAGGGGTGTTAGCACTCATTCCCGTGCTTAGGGAGAGTGATGAGCAGACCTGCTCGCCTGGGTTCCTCTCCCATCTCGTTTACAGACTCTTCATATGCCGCTTTGCTTTGCCATGCCTCAGTTTCAGTAGGAAGGAACTCCCACTTAGCTGTGTGGGACGGTTAATGTCTGTGACGTGCAGGCTCTCTGGCTGGAGTTACAGAGCCTGGGGATGGGCAGCTGTGGGCAGGAGGGCCAGAGATGGGAGTGGGGTGGGGTGGGAGGGTTAATTGGTGCTGTTGGCTGTCAGCACTTGGTTTAGAGCTTTCTCATGTGCCCAGATGTCCAGTCCAGCATGGTAGAACCACATCTCTGCAAAGGGTCTGTAAAGCCAGACATGGGACAGTGCTTTGTCTTCAACCTGTGGCTGCAGCTTCAGCTAATGAGCAAAGATGCTTGGATCCCAGTTGTGGGGGCTTCCATCCCTTCTCATCACCCTCCATCCCCTGCCATCTCCAGCTTCTCCCACTGCCGATGCTGGGTACCCAAGGCCGGAGGCTGTGATGGCATAACCCCCCCCCCCCCCCCAAGGCAGCAGCATTGAGAAGTTGGGTAATTGAGGAGCATGGATCCAAGCGTGGATGGTTTCCTACCCTCAGCGAGAAACAAGCAGATGGTTGCAGATAAGGTGCCCAGGTCCCTCCCAGCTCTGTCATTGTGAATAACGCCAGCTCTTCCCAGCAGCACATCTCAGAGTGCTTTACAAAGGAAGTCAGTATCTTTATCCCCATTGTATGCATGGGGAAACTGAGGCACCGAGCAGGGGATTGACTTGTCTGGGGTCACCAGCAGGCCAGAACCTAGAATAGAACCTAGGTGCTTCCTAGATCTTTTATGGTGGTTCTGAGGAGATCTCCCATCCATGGGATGACCCAGCCTAACCCTCTTTAGCTTCCAAGAGGTGCTCCAATCGCTACACAAGCTGCATGTTGTTGTTGTTATACCTGTTTTATTAAAAGCCCCTTCCCAGGCACCCACCACCCTTGGCAGATGCATGATCTAACCAGGACCATTTCTCTTTGCGAGGTCTCACTTGATTGTGGCATGAGTTGCCCCTCTAGGCTGCACTGCCTCTCCCTTGAGAATGCAAACCACCCCCTGCCCTCTTCCTGTCAAACGCAGCCATCTGTTTCTGTGTTTGTCCCGACACGTGATCTGGATTCAAGCTCGCATGTTCGCCTCCCGGGCGATGCAGCACATTCTTGGCCCCTGCTGCGGCTAGCATTCCTCATGGCACGGCAGGCTTGCCAGGTCTGTGCCATGTAAGAGACGGCCCTGGGGTGTCTGTTCCCACGCTGCCAGGTTCCCTTCTCCTGCTAGGTCAGCTCCTGTCTACAGGGGGTCTGCTTGTTCCCCAGCTGTGCCTTGTCTGATGACAACCTACTGCCCTAATCTGGGACAGTGAGTGATTGGAAACTCCTCTGCGGGCACTACATGAAAGAGGGGGTGGGCTCTAATTTCAGTTCCTGGTGGGGAAGTGTCTGCAGCGTAAGGCCACCATCACAGCAGGCAGCTCTGCTGGCATTCTCCTCAGAGACCATGTAAAACTTGGTCTGCATTTAGGTTTTGCTGTGTTAACTGTGCTGGCTTTTCCCACCAGCTTATTCTGGTTTGGAGAAGTGAAATAAGTGATACTGGCATAAGCAGTTTTATACTGGGATAACTCTCTACACTAGGGCTTTCGCCAGCATAACCTTGTTGGAAAAAACTCACCCTGACAGCGATAGCTCTGCTGCTCAGACCTCTAAGAGCAGACCCGGCCTAATGAATGAGACCAACACAGCCCCTCCTAGGCACTTTCTTCTTTAAGAGAAGAGGTGTTTTGTGCTCCCAGGTCTGCCACTGGCCTGCAAGGTACTTCCCCTCCCCCCTCCATGCCTCAGTTTCTCCATCTGTAATGTGGGGACATTGGAAAGCGCTATGGGATAGGAGCTAAAGGTGGAAATGGATGCTTGGGTCCAGCGGTCTCCTGGGGACAGGCCAGGTTGAGTGTGATAAGCCACGCTGGATCACAGGATTGTCAGCTGGAAACCCTAAATTCCATCTACCCGTTGTACTGGTTTGGTCCCTGTCACCATAGTAGCTGAGCATGTCACGCCCCACACGCCGCTGTGTGGCAGGGCGGTTCTCTTAGCCCCACTGTACAGGTGGGGAACAAGCACAGAGAGACTCAGTCTGTCTAAACTGTTCCCTAAACCCAGACCTGTGGGACCAGGGCTTGTGGAGTTGGGATTTCTTGAGTGTCCACGCTAGGTTTGCAGCTGCTGGACCCAGGTCTCAGCCGTGCTAACGTATGTGCGCTGACCTGACTCGGGGCTGCGGTTTGGCAGGCATCCACGCTGCTAAAAGACGGGGCTTGGTCCCGAGTCTCTGTAGGACTCTGGCTCTGACCCACCTGCCTAGCAGGGTCCTAGGAGCCAGATTCAGAGGGCTTGGTGCCCTGAGTCAGAGCGATTTGTGTGTGGACGGAAGGAGGGGCTTCAGAGCCCAGGTTCAGTGTGCAGTGTAGACATGCCCTGGGAGCGGCCACTCAACTCAGTTCCAGGTTTGCCTCGTAACCACTGGACCATCCTTCCTGTCCAATTGCCGCGTAATATTGCCAGGACTGGCAGCACCACAGCCCCTCTGAGGGATGCAGGAGGCCCATCCCTGTCCTGGGTCCCCAGCCCTGTTGCGTTCCCGCTGCGGCGCTGGCCAACCCACGCTCTGCACGGGGCTGGGCTGTGGTGGAGCAAGTTGCTGCGTGGGTTCTGGGAGCATCTTTCAAACAGGCGCCAGAAAGCGCTGGGGAGCAGGTAGCTCTGAGTCACCCCTGACTCATGCCAGTGCTGGGTGGCCTGCTGTTAGCCTTCGGGCAGGCTTCCCTCAGCCTGGGATTGGTCTCGGTGCAGTGCATCCGCATTCACTGCGCAGCAGCCGTCTAATCTCAAGGGATTTACCTGCCAGTGAGTCATGCACCCGAGGCAGGCCATGCCACGGCCTCCCAATTAACTCTCGCATGGGCCAAGTGCTCCAGTTGCACAGGGGCTGGTTCCCCTCCCCTTCCTGAAGCCAAGCAAGTCACAGCAGCTGCTGTCAGGCCCCTCCAGCCTCGATCGGGGATGGCGGGAAGGGGATGCTGTGGCGCCAGGGATGTGACTGGAGGGTGGGGAGGATGCATCTGCTGCGCTTTTACAGCTGGATTTTCCATCTCAGCCCAAGGCCAAAGGCAACCTCCCATTTTATAGGGAAATATTTTAGCAATTCCCGCCACAGAGACTCTAGGTGATAACCGGTGAAGTCATGAGACCCACCCTCCCTCCTCTCTCTGCCCTAGGACTACCCGAAAAACCGCCATCCCGGATGGAGCAGAGGATCTGTGGCCTACCATGCAGGTGAGTGAGATAAGACTGGAATGGGGAGAAATCAAAATCTCTGGCCAGACCCCAAAGAAAGTTGTCCCTCTGAGTTTAACAGTGCACTTCCCGAATGCAGCAGCATCACCCACGGGCAGCCACTGGCAGTCAGCCCAGGGCACACCACTCGCGGGACAGGGGAAGTGTCACACTCCCAACACTGGACACCATGTTTTTAGTAGGGGGGGGGTTAGGTGCATAAATGTCATAGGGCTTTGTATGCTGAATGTTTGCCGGAACTTTTGAAAATGTCTTCAGTGGCAAAGGGTCCGGGTTTCGTTCTGGCCTGGGGAGCAGCCTCTCAGCCATGGGGTCTCGATCATGAGTGCAGAAGTCCAAGGAGTTGGCAGCCCACCAGAACAGCTGGTTCTCTGCTGTCTCAGAACATCAAGGCTGTGTGTTTCCAAGCTATCTGAGGGGCTTGGAGGCCTGATGCTCTTTAATTTCAAAGAGGTAGTCGGTATCTCAATGTCTTAGCCAGGTCAGAAAACTGTAGCCTGGATTGATTTCCGGCGAGGCCCGGTGTTGGGTCACAGGTTTATCAGCTGGGAAAGCTGGTTAATGCTCAGATCATAGGTAGCTCCTGTTACTTACAACCCTGCTGGCTCCTGCTGCCATATCTGCCCATCTCCGGCTTGTGTTGGATGATGGTGGTTCTCTTAGCTGGATCGGGTCAGACCCACTTCACTGGAGCAGTTCATCTGGCTGTTGCCTTCCAATTGTCTTACGTCAAAGCTGTCCTGGCCCCTTTCTGCTGCTGGACTCTCCTCTGGGTCCCTGATGCTGGTTTCTGCCTGCTTTGAATTTAGCCCAATTAGTCTGCACCCCAGGAAGAACAGCGAGCCATTCTTAATTTGCTAAGTACCCAAGCATGCAGCCACCCTCTGTGGCTTGTCTGTAGCCGAGGTTGAACCGGGGACTCTTGGTCTAAAATTGTGAGCCTCTCCTGCCTGAGCTAACAGACCGTAGAGTCTCCTCTGCTTCTGTGTGATCCAACCAGCCAGCGGGGTTACAATAACATCCCTGCTACTGACTCTGCTCACAGAGCCCATGAAGGGCGGTTCTCACCCAGCCTCTGTATGGAATCTGGGCTCAAGCACCGAGGGCTTGAGCCCAGATTCTCCCTCCCAGGGCTCAGATAAGCAGTTGAGCTGAGGCCGGCTCTTGGGTTGCTCGCTCTGAAAGCCCAGGGGACTAGCGGGTGCCCGGCACCTCGCAGCATCAGGCTCTTAGGCAGAGCAATCAGCCACGGATCTGGAGGTCGGACTCCCTGGAGCCTCCAGCCTCCTTTCCTTAGAGGGTGGATGAGGTTCTTGGGCCTGTGATGTCCAGGACGTTAGAATAAATGATCATGATAGTCCCGTCTGACCTGAAAATTGACGAGTACAGCGAGATCTGGGGTTTCCCTCTTGGCGCTGTGTCTGCTCCACTAGTCCAGAAGGAGCTGGCAGTCTGGCTAGCTGAAGACAGGGGTTCTGTAGTACTGGCTTCCGGCTGATCCCCATCAGCTGAGAATTAGCTCCGAGCATGTTGAGCCAGCTGTCCCACTATGGCTGCTCCCGCCCAGCCCTCTCCACCAGCTGGGAGCTGAACAGCTGCTGAGTGCAGGGGCTGTCTTGGGGGCTTGTTTCTGTGACCTGCTGCCTCTGCGGCTGTAGAGATTTTGGAGATGCTCGCTGCAAAGACCAGCTCCTGTTCTGATCATTCAGACTTGTTACCCGACACACAGGGCTTAAAGCGTCTGTGCTGTACCTCTCCCTAGGGGCCCCAGGCCTGATCCCTGGCGATAAAGCAGCACAGCTGCTCCGAAGTCAGTCGTGCTACACGAGCCAGGCATCAGGCCAGGTGAGTGTAACCACACTGCCAAGTCTCCAAAGAGCCGCTTGGCCAATCAGAGCCACAGCACTTGGAGCCAGGGGGCTGCTCGGCTTTGGAGCTCAAACTGTGCCACCTGCATCTGCTGCTGCCAAGGCTCAGCCATGCTTTCGGGAAGGGCATTGAAAAGATCTGCGTGCAGCAGAGCTCAAAGCGTTTTACAGAGGAGGGCAGTAGCCTTATCCCTGTATGATAGATGGGGAAACAGGCACGGGGCAGGGAAGTAGATTTCCCAAGGTCATCCAGCAGCAGAGCTGGGAATAGAGCCCCGCTCTCTTAAGAGTCCCAGTCTAGGACCCTACATGCTAGACCACAAGCTGCTGAGGGCAGGATTTTTACATCCAACAGTGCCTGGGTGTTGTCCACATCTCTGCTTGAGCCACCCAGTTATGGACTCCCAACGCCTGGTTCAGGAGCTCCATTGCCACCGTCTAGTGGTGATAGGGGTTTGTCTGCAGGTGCCTTGAGGGCAGCTTGCCCTCTGGCTTTCCCTGGCCGAGGTCAGCCCTTCAGTCTTGGCTCCTCACGGCAGAGCTGTTGATGCAGTCTCAACCCTCGATAGACGATGGAGGCCTGGTCACCGTAATCCTACCAGATCCTCTGGCTCCAAGACAGCAGGGCTGGTAGGCCTGGGGTCCTTCCCTGGCGATTGAAGCTATGGGGAGCTGTCTCCCCTCCCCGCCCCCCCCGTTCCGCGTTTCCTTCCTCCCTTCCCTCCGTGAGCAGTCTGACCTCCTGGGACGCACTGCCTTTCTGCCTGATGAAGGATTTTATTTTCACTGTCTGACTTGTGTCTCTGAAGGAAAAGCTGTAAACGCTTTTGGTTCCTGGCGGTTTCTTTCCAGTGCTCGGCGCCAGGGGAACATTTCAAATTCCCATCCAAGTATTCGATCTGCTGCCTCCCACTTCCCTTCGCTGGCCACTTCACCTTCCTCCTCCTCCTCCTCTTCCTGGAAAAAATCTCCTCCCACCTTTTTTTCCCTTCGTGTTACCCAGCCTCACGGTGCCAGCTGCTGCACTGAGCTGCCATAACCTCTGGCAGACACGGGCGCTCCATGGAACCACAACAAACCGCTCGATCAGCCCTGCATCGGGGGAATGTCCGGGGAATAGAGCCCAGGCTGGGAGGTAGCAATGCACACGGGCGAGACGATCTCTGATCAGCTCGTGCTGTGGGCGAGTGGAAGAGATCCCACACGGGAGGAGAGTGTGAAGAAGCGAGGGGCAGTAACCCGGCCCTAAACTCCCTTGTACTCTCCTGTTCATTACGTGGCTGGCGAGTCAGGGGGAATCTCTGAGTGTCCGGCTCTGGCTCTCCTCATCCTCCTATCTCGGACACTCCCCTCCCCGTCTCTGCCAGGCCTGTGGCTGGAGTGAGCTGAAGGCATCCGTGAGGAGAGCGGGAGGCCTCAGGGGAGCCCAGCCGCCCTTGGCTCGCTCACAAGCAGAGATCTTTGGCCTGCAGTGCCCGGCTCGCTCTCTTGGGCCAGTGGGTCTTTGCGGAGGCCTTAGGCCTTTCTTTGCCCATCGTCCCTCTTCCCCCAGGTGGGCTGGCTAGCTGAGGGCAGCTGAACACTGCTGCCCATGGTGGGCATTGCAGCCAGGTGCCCAGATGCCCCAGTGCCAGGCCAGCTCTCAAACAGTCGAGCATAGCGTGCAGGGCGTTGCATGGGGGTGACCCACTTGCATCCAGGTGCATCCCAGCTCCCTTTGGCCACGTCGTCCTTTCCCCGGCTGCCCGAGCACGGCCTCTGTCACCCCCAGTTTGGATCTGGCCGTGTTGCTGGAGCTCAGCTGCCTGGCCGGCAGCCCCAGCACAGTCTGAGTTGGGTTTGGCGAGGCTCGTGGCTGGGTGCCTGGGTCTTTATAGCTGACTGAGGTTGCAGCATGGTCTAGGGTGCTGGGAATCAGCAGACCTGGGTTCTAGTCCTGTCTCTGCCTCGACCGCTTGGTGAACCTGGAGAAGCCTCTTCTGCTGGCCGTGCCTCAGTTTCCCCTCCCACTCTTTGTCTGTTTAGTCTGGAAGCTCTTTGGGGCCAAGGAGCTGGCCTTGCTCTCACTTGGGGCTAATAGAAAAACTAACCATCAAGGAGCCTGTCTCCTTCCAAGCTAGGGCTTTTGAGAGTGAGTGGAGCACAGAGTCTGGCCGGGGCTGAGTGTGCCTATCTCCTGCCCCCCTGGTTGTCCAGTAGAGCCACTGGCCTTCATCTCTCTGGGGTTAGATGGAGGGCCCCATCGTGGTGGGTGAGGGTTGAGCTCTCGGCTTCCCTCGACCAGACCCGGGCACGGGCATGGGTAGAATACACCAGCTGAGGTCACTCTGGCCCCAGCTCAGCAAGGGGTGTGGGGTAGAGCCCCCCAGCGTGGGAGCCCTGTGATGCTGGTGGGGAGAGGGGGCAAGGGAGAAAGGATTCCAGCCTAGATCTGACAGGCCAGAGGAGAGGAGGGTGGGGGTGTGGTGGGATGTATGGCAATGGGTGGGGGGTACAGATGGAGGGGGGCACTGAGAAGCGGGTGCAGGTGGAAAGAGCCAGGAGTACAGAGCTGGGCAGCTACCAAGCTGGCTGCAGAGGGCAAGGGGTGGAGATCTACTGGTGCCCTTCCCTCTGCATGGGGGCACCCCCCGGCCCCCTCGCCGCACCCTGCTGGTGCCCTGAGATGGCTGGGAGGTTGGAAAATCTCAGGTGACTTGGTGCAGGGGGTGGGGTTCTTGTGGGATCCCTCGGAGGGGCTGGGTTAAGCCTTCCCTTGCCCGCTCCCCCCCCCCCCCGAGTACTATTCACCGGCAAGCCCTGCTCCCCCTGGTTATCCCGCTTGGCCCTGGTGCCCGCCCCCGCCTGTGGCAGGAGCCAGGGGATCCCCTACAAGGCGCGCTCGCTCTCCGCTGGCGACACACAGGAATGTTTACTCAGTATTATTCCCAGCTTGGGTTGCCCTGGCAACGGGGAGAAATATTTACCGCCCCTTCGCTGGGTGCATCTCCCTTGTTTGCCGAAACAGCCCCCCCCTTCCCCCGGGCCTCCACCCTCTGCCTGGCCCACGTGCCTCGTGGCTCCTCGGCCCACGTCCACGAACCAGCTGCACAGCCGCCCCCACCTTCCCCGGCTCCTTTCACGTGGGCTCCCACGCTTGGCTTCTCTATTACACAAGAGCCCGTTCAGCGTGTGGCCCCAGCCTGGAGCTCACCCCGGTGCATCAGCTTTCTTGCAGCACCCCTGGGTGTGTGCCATGGCAAGCTGAGTGCTGGGGTCTCTCGGGGCAAAGAGGAGGGCCTGGTGCTGCTGGGTGTGTGGTCAGCCACCTGTGTCCGGTCAATGGCTCAGGGAGCAGCTGATTGAACAGCTAGCAGTGGGGGCTGAGGAGATAGGTGGGTTGGGACTGGCAGGGGAGCTGAGATAGGGCAGGGTGAGGCCTGGGTCGCTGGCACGGTGCCCTTAGAGCAATCTCTCTTCCCAGCCTGCCAGTGCAACTGTGTGGCCCGGGGGTCTGGTGTCATCTCCCACTGGCGGAGGTAGCGTTCTGATCCACCTACCCCACGGGCAGAGACCACGCCAGTCGGTGCAGGCCAGTGGTGCCAGCAGGCTGGAACTCTCCCCTGAAGAGTGGCCACGTGTGTGGGCATCGCTCCCCTTCCCAGGCCACCCTGCTAGGCCCACCATGCTTAATGGCCTCTCCTCTCCCTCTTCGTTCCAGATGACGGGAAGATCTTCCACGGGAGCGGCGTGGGCGACCCTTTCGGGCCCCGGTGCTACAAGGGCGACATTATGGGCTGTGGGATCATGTTCCCCCGGGATTACATCCTCGACAGCGAAGGTGCGTGACCGCACGTGGCCGGGGGAGGTGTGGCTGACCCCTGGGGACCTGAGATCCACTCCTGTAGCGATGAGTGTAGGGCTGAGGGCTGCAGCCAGTCCTCCCCCACTTGCCCCTGCCAGTGAAACAAGACTCGGAAAAGCAGGGAGGATGTGGAGCAAGACAGCGTGGGGTAGTGGCTAGAGGCAGGAAGCTGGGATGGTGTTTCTGACTGTCAGGGGAATGAATCTGGATCGGCGGGGGGGTCCTTAGTGGGGCTTGAACCTGGAGCCGCTGCAACGTGAGACAAAGGGCCCAACCTTGTTGCAAAGACCCCAGCGGGTGCTCCCTGGTGGGGTACAACCCAGCCTCGGGGTGACCAGGCCCCCCCCCCCCAGGTGACAGCGATGACAGCTGTGACACCACAGACCTGAAGCCCAAGCTGCGGGGCGTGCGGAATGTCATGTACCTGCACCAGGAGGTGGAGGAGGAGGAGGAGGAGGAAGAGGAAGAGGACGGGGAGGAGATGGAGCAGGAGCACGAAGGGAAGAAAGTGGTGGTAAGAGCTGGGGGCTGTGCTGTTGGACTGGGGTCGGGGCGCTTTGGGGGGGGAGACTTAGCAAGAGGAGGGCTGGGATGGCTCGAGGGAGGGAGGGGGAGGGGCTGTGGGGACAGGCCGGGGCCTGGTTGGGGGATGTGCTATGGGCTCAGTGGGGGTCGGGAGGGGGAATGCACTGGGGCATGGTGGGGGATATACTGGGAGGATGACTCGGGGGTGATGGTGGGGGGCAAGGGCACAGAGGATGTGTTGGGGGGCGGGGGGAGTTTGGGGTTTGCTGCTTTGGATCCAGGCTGGTAGGAGCTGGAGGCCCCGTCGAGAGTGACGGGGTGACTCTGTCTGGGGTCACTTGTCCCAGGGCCGCCTGGGACCCCGCTGGCGTGACACACATTGGCACAGCTTGCCATGACCAGAGCCGACTGGGCAGTGCCCAGCCCCTCACCCCCCTACCCCGCTGTGACCTTGGCCAGGCCTGGGTAGAGACGGCTGGATTTCGCTGGCCTCAGGCGCCCCCTAGTGGCTGTTGCCAGCAATGTGCCCCTATTCCAGGAACTGCGCCCTAACCCCACTGCAGCGCCAGGCTCTGCGCCCGCTGGCGGGGACTGAGTCCTCCTGGCTGGCAGGCCTGCACCCCCAGCTTGTGCTGAGCTGACACCCGCAGGGTGCGCACAGACTGCGTCCCGTGGGGAGGTTCCCCTCGGGCTTTACGGCTCCTGAGCCCAAAGGGCAGGGGGTGGCTACAGAAGCAGGCCTGGAGCAGCCCAGAGGCTTGTAGAGCCTGGGTTTAACAGAGGCCCAGGCGACAGAGAGTATATGTCCAGCTGCAGTGCATGCTGGGAAGCATCTTTGCAGGCAAAGGGGCGGGCAGATTGGGTTACTCCCAGTGAGGAGCTGCTCTGGCCCTTGCCTGGGCACCTCTCCGCATGGAGCCAGGTGTTGTGGCTGTACTGAGTCTGGCCTGGGCCGGGAGGCTGCATGGGGCCCTGGGCTGGGAGGGAAGGGGCCACGTTGCGGCAGCGAAGAGGTTAACAGCCGGCGGCACTATCCTGTCCCCCCAGGTGTTCTTCACACGCAATGGAAAGATCATCGGCAAGAAGGACGCGGTGGTGCCGGTCGGCGGCTTCTTCCCCACCATCGGCATGCTGAGCAGCGGGGAGAAAGTCAAGGTGGACCTCCACCCGCTCAGCGGCTAGGAGACGGGGGTGGGGGCATATCCCATCTGCCGCCCTCTCTCGGGGTCAGCGCCCTCCCCATGGGGCACCCCAGGGACGTTCTCCATCACTTCAATCTGTTGTGCTTTGAGCCTCTGCCTGCAGGGGGCAGTGCTTTGTCGCCGGCAGCTGAAGTATTATTCCAGCTGGTTCCGAACGTGTCCCTCCCTGCCCTGCTGGGCCCTGGCGCCCGGCAGTCTGCAGGCGGGACACTGGGGGGGCTGGAGAGAGCTCTGGATGGGCCTGGGGCTGCCCCCCAGCGCCAGTCAGAGCACGGAGCAGCCTCCTGTGTGTAGCAACATGCCAAGCCTTGGGCCCAGCCTGTCCATCTCAGTGTGGTGTGTGACATGCGGAGATGGAGATGCTGCCTGAGGCCCAATTCCCACCCCCCTAGGTGGGGCTGGCCCCTTCCCCCCTGCTGGCAAGATTCCTCTTTGCTTTAATTTCCTGTCTGGCTGCTTCTGTCCTGCAGGGATCCCGGTAGCTGGGCATCTGGCCTGGGCTCCGGCTTCCACCTGAGCATGCGTGAGATCTGTGCCCATAGATGGTGTTATGGCACTGTGGCCTCCTGCCTGCCCCAGCTCAGCCTGTCCTGGTGTTGGTGGGGAATCAGGCACCACGCGAATGGGGGCCTGGGCTGCCTCAAAGCCCCTCTCTGCTGTCCTGGGGTGCCCAAGCCCTGCCCCACTTGCTAAAGAACTGGTGCCCTGGGCATCCTCCTCTGCCCGTCGCTGCAGCCAACGATGGCCCTCGTGCCCATACTGGTTGCCTTATGACAGTATCGTGCCATCCCTTCGGGGCTGGGATGGCCTGACCCATGGTGCCAAGTCTCCAGGCCATCAGCCAGCCTCCCAGGGGGCAGGGCACAGGCCTGGGGGGCAGACCATGGTTTTGTCCCTGACCAGTGTCTCGTTCCGCCCTCTGAGGTCAGGGACTGGGGGTGTCAGGCAAACGCGGGCTGCTGTGGGCTCTGGTGTAGCGTCAGGCGGGGGCTTGGCCTCGAGGGGATGGTGCTGCAGCCCAGGACCCCTTCATGGGGGGCCGCAGTTGGCAAACCCTGGCCCTCTACGGTGTGACCTCAACTGCCTCTCACCCGGACCCCTGAGGCTCCTAGACCCCAGCCTGTCTCTGCTCCTAGGGATCACCAGGAGGTCTGTAAAGGGCAGGGCAGATGGGTGGGTTTCTTTGGGGTAACTGGGGCTTCCCCCATGAAACAGCCCCTGAGCAAACTTGCAAACTGTCTCGCTCCCCCAGTCTGGTGTCGGTTGGACTGTGGCCCATCGGCCCATCCCCCCGGCTTGGGCTTGTAGCCAGGCTCCAGGGCGGCCCAGCCCTCGCTGCTCCATCTGCTGTTCCCTGCAGGCCGGTTCAGAGAGTCCACGTGAACCGGGTCCAGGCCACCCCCGCAGTTCCGAGTCTGCCTGTGGCTCCCACTCCCACCCTCCTTAGGGAGGTAGCTCCTTAGCCAGTGGCGGGGGTTCCCCTCGCTGGGCTGGGCTGGAGGGCGTGGTCCTCGTGTGGGGGATCACGGTAGGGAGGCCTATTTCTGCTTCTGGGGACTTCAGCATCTGCCCCAGAGCTCTCACACCCCCACTCCCCCCAAGTGCTGGTGCCTCCCCTGCTGCCAGTGGGGGGGTACGGGGGCAAAGGATGGCAACAGAACCCACCTGAGCGCCTCCCCCTCCCCCCAGTGTCTCAGCCCAGGCTGATGGAGCTGCAGGGAGCGAGGGGGACGCTCTGATGGGCAGAGAGTGAATTCAGGGGGCATGCGAGGGCTCGCTGGTAGAGTTAACGAAGGGGCAGGTTCCTTCGCTCCTCTCCACGGCTCTCTTGGCAGGACATCTGGGGCCCAAGTTGTGCTGGCTGCCAACCTGTGGCCTGATGGCTGCTAGCCAATGAGAGCTGAGCTGCTGGGAGCCCCCCCACCCCCCCTCTTGTCTGGGCTGCCCCAGCCTTGCGCTGCCCAAAGCTCCCTGGGCCTACGGGGTTGTGTCTGTGACGTCCGGGGACCCGGTGCCAGGAGCTCACGCAGTTGAGGTGCCATTGGGGCTTGTGCTGCTGTTTCTTTGCTTAATTGTTACCAGATCTTGTGAATGTAAAAATCACCCCCCACTTTGTGTATCCCTCCACCCAGGTCTGGGCACAGCCCTTAGCTGCTAGTGGGAGGTCGGCCAGCCTGGGGAGGGCTCTGATTGTGGGACTCTCCCCTGCCAGCCTTGCCCGCCTCCAACTGAGAGAAGCAGCCAGGCTGCTGCTGGGAGGGCGTGATCCCCTGGGCTGGGACCCTGCATGGAGCCCATTTCCTCCCCCCAAGATGGGGATCTCACCAGTGCTGCGGCTGCTACTGGCTGAGAAATCCGGACTTTGCACCTACAGGGAATCGAGTGTTTTGACCCAGCCAGGTCGAGATCCCCCAATCCCCACCCCCGGTCTGCGCTCTCCGACCTACACGTCTGTACATACTGAGATCTTTATACACACTCAATAAAGTTGGAGTTTCCATATTTATCTGTATCCGGCTCCTGGCATCTTTTGTCCTAGTTGGTGCTGGTCTCGTGCTGTTGACATCTAATGGGCAGCAGGGACAGTGGCAGGCAGCTGGGCCTTGGGACGGCGGGTTGAGGATCAGGGTGGATCGATTTAAATCAGCAGTTTAAATTCTGATTTAAATCACCAAGTCTCAGTGTAAACCATCAGAATCAGCTTCTCCTTGTGTGCTTTGGTTACTTGCTAAAGGTGCGTTTGCACTGGTTTGTATAACCCTTCAAACAGGTTGAGTTACAGCTAAATGGAGCCTTTGGCGAGCTAGGAGGGGACACTATATGCGTGTGATTTAGCAGATATATAGTTTTTAATATTGTCCGATTATTAAACCACATTCTTAGTGTGTTAGAAAATGGTGAGCAATCTACTGCTTTTTCACTGTGTGTGTCAAGCAAGGCTGAAGACCAAGCCCAAGCCCCACTTTCCAGGGATAAGGTTACATGCCCCCGCCCAGGGCAGAAGCCCTTGGACTTCAGCTTTGGCCCCCTCACCCAGGGTGGCGGGGCTCAGGCTTCGGGCTCCCCTCCTGGGCGTGTGTAGTAGTTTCTGTTGTCAGAAGGGGGGGTTGTGATCCAGTGAAGTTTGAGAACCGCTGCATAGTCTATACAGAGACTAGGAAAGACGTTAGTAAAGTGCAGGTTGGACAGTCAAAAATAAGATCCCATTTAAATCTGACCCACGAAGGCAAGCGACTGACTATGGATAAAATGTGCCCGTGCCCGTGCCCATACCCATCTACAACTGCTGGTGGGGGAACTAGAATGCCTGGCTGCTGCCGGGGTATTGATTTAACAGGCACTGGGAAAATCAGGTGGAACAATGCTAAGAAATGGGACACATTAATACCCGGGTACGGAATATATAGGAATGATGGAGTGGGGCGCGCGGGGGCGGCAGTATGTGGGAAAAGCAGAGTGAAATATGGGGGAAATGTTGACTGAATCAACTGGTATCATAGAACATCTCCGGCTAGACATTCCCTGCTTGAATAATAAGAGTAGAGGAGGAGGAATATCCTCCTGACCAGCAGCCCAGGATGGTGAGGGTGATTCTGAAATGCTCAGAGAGATTAGAAAACCCAGTAATAACGGGATTTCAACTCATACTGACTGGGAACCTCACCTCAGGATGGGAGGCGGGGATCATAGGTGCCAACTCTGTGGGTGCTCCAGAAAAATTAGTGGGTGCTCTGCACCCACTGGCAGCCAAACTCCCCTCATCCCCCGTCCCACCTCACCTCCACTGCATCCCCACTCCTCCACCTACCTCCTAGCACTTGCCGCTGCAAAACAGCTGTTTCGTGGTGTAACAAGCTCTGAGGGGGAGGAACGGGAAGGTGGCCTGCTTAGGGGAGGAGGTGGGGGAGAGGCAGGGCCCGGGCGTGGATTTGGGGAAGGGGTTGGAATGGGGGCAGGGTGGGGCAGGGGTTGAGCACCCACAGGCACCAGCAGAAGTCAGTGCCTATGGCCGGGTTAAAATTTCTAGGCAGGGCTAATGGCTGCTGCATGGAGCAGCTAGTTCTGCAACCCACAAGGGAAGAGGCACTTCTTGATTTTGTCCTCAGTGAGCACAGGGTCTCGCCCAGGAGGCGAGTGTAGCCGAACCACCTGGTAATGGCGACAATAATTCAATTCAACATCCTTGTGGAGGGGGAAATGCTAACAACGCCCATGGTAGCATTTCACTTCCAACCAGGGAACTACCCCAAAGCAAAGAGGCTAGTTAAAAATAATAAATCCTAAGAGAGGAAATATCCTAATGCCACTATAGAAATCCATGGTTCACCCACCCCGTGACTCCGGTGTGCAACTCTGCTCGCCTGGGCTCAAACAAGAGTTATTAGAATTGGAAAAGGTGCAAAGAAGAGCAACAAAAAGGGCTACGGGGCTGGAACAGCTTCTGCAGGCAAAGAGGTTCAAAAGGCTGGGCCGGTTGAGAAGAGCTGAGTGAGGGCAGGGGCTGGGCTATGATAGAAAGCTGTAAAATCAGGCCTGGCGAGGAGACCGTGTCTAAGGAAGTGTTATTTACCCCTCCCCGTAACACAAGAACTAGGGTTCGCTCAAGGAGATTTAACAGGCAGCAGGTTTCACACAAACACAAGGAAATACGTCCTCGCACAACGCAGCGTCAACCTGTGGAACTCATTGCCAGGGGACAGCGTGAAGGCCAAAACTGAGTGAGAGAAGCTGATGGCGGATCGGTCTGTCCGTGGCTATGAGGAACACGGCCCCGTGTTCTGGGTGTCCCTGAACCTCCTGCTGTCAGAAGCTGGGAGGGGATGACAGGGGACGGACCCCTTGCTGACTGCCTGGTCTGTGCATTCCCAGGGGCTGGCCAGCCAGTGTGGCTGCTCTCTCTTAATCCAAGCTTCTGGTTTCTTCACGGTTAACTTGTAGCAAAGCCGTCCAGCAGCTCTGGATGGCCGGGGGCAAGGAGGAAGGGGGGGCTAGTCTAGTCTCCTCAACTATCTTCTCCATCACGGTTCATCAGGCTAGTATCTTCCAGGTGTGCATTACGCAGCATGGCTAACATCTGTCACGGGTGGCTTGTTCGCCCTCCCCTGGTTTGTTTTTTAAGTATCTGGTCAGAGCAGCAAACGTGGCCCTGGGAGAGGGGCTGGTCCTTTGATCCCGGGAGAACGTTGCACCCTCTGGACCTAGCCCCCCATGGGAGCTCCTCTCCCCGTCCCTCCCCGCTTGCTGGCTGAGTTCTCCCTTGTTGCTCCAAGCTGACAGGGGGCTGGGCCCCTCAGCCCCTTCCCAAATCCCAGGCTCGGCTCAGCCCAGTAGGCGCAAAGATGGGCCTGGAGGCAGCGTGCCCAGAGCAGTGAGCCGGGCTACGCAGCGGTGCAGATGCCTGGCGCCGGCTGCGAGGGTATTTTTCTCGGCAGGTTGTTAATATGCAGCTGGCTAAAGCCCCATGCTCCACTCCCCCCATAGACATTAGAGAGACGCCTCTGCCTGGAGCTCATATAAATTCTTTATTAGACAAAAATAGATCTCTTCTCTTTAGTAAATCCCACCCCCACGGCGCAGCCTTCAGCATCGGCTGGCTGCAGCCCTTCCTCTGCACTGGAGGCGGCTGGCGAAGCTGCTGTGGGGCTTTGGCTGGGCCCCGGCTCCCTCTCCCCACAAGGCGCTGTCACTCTCGGGCAGCAGGGCCTGAGTCGGCCCCTGCCTGCACTGGCAGGATCTCATCTGTGGGAGCAGCCCACCTCTGTAGGCAGCTGGCCCGACGAGAAACAACCGGCCCCTTGCATGAGTGCTGACATTGCATTTGCTAAGACACAGCCCAGCAGGGGGAGAGCTGGGGATAGAACCCAGGAGTCCTAGTTCCCAGCCCCCTCCCTGGCTCTAGCATGCTAGATCCCACCCTTATCCATGAGCAGGGGCTAGATCCCAGGAGTCCTGATCACCAGCCCCACCCCTGCTGTAACCCCCTAGACCACGCTGGCTCTGCTCTTGAATCCCGTGACGAGGCCTTGGCATGCTGAGAGCCAAGTGCCTGCACTGATCATGCCGGGAGCGTGAACTTGTCCCTCCCACTCCCTCAGCTCCTGGCAACCCCATGCAGGGCCGGGCACCCTGGGGTGGGCCCTGGCCTTGCTAAATGCCACGTGCTCCTGCCCCCTGTTCCTTCGGCACATACAGCTTCTCGGACACTTCCCCCTCTAGGAGCCTTCATCCCCTCAGCAACGGCCGAGCCCCTGGCTGCCTGCCTCTTCCATGCCCCCCACTGTCTCCAGTGACCCCGCACTGCTGAGATCACCAGCCCCAGGGCTGCCCCCTTCCAGAGCCCTGAGCATTAACCCCCTGCTGTGCCACCACAGGGCCTGTGACCGAACTGGGCCCTCCCTTAGCCAGGTGCCTTTGGTTTTTGGTGTCTCTGACAGGGTGAAAGCTTCGAGCTGGGGGGGGGGGGGGGCGAAGGGCCAGATGAGAACCCCCCTCCCTAGCCTGACTGAAGGGTGAGCGCCATCAGGCCTGTGTCAGGGTCAGCGAGATGGGTGGGCTGCACCCACAGCCCAGCTCCTGCCCCCGCTGGGAGCCGCTGCCCCCTGCGTGGCTGGGCGCTGGCGGGGGAAAGGGGCAGGGCTGGCGTCTCTCCCGGCCTCGCTCATTTCCTGTGTGGCCCCAGCATGACCTTGGTGATGAAGTTGACGATGGCCAAGGCTGGCTGCTCGGGGTCGAGCTCGGCGAAGAGGTGGCAGACGTTCTCGCAGGGGCTGCCCTGCTTCTTAGCCACAAAGCCGAAGAGCCTGCGAGGGAGGAGATCAGACTGGAGCCAGACGGCCGGCGAGACGCCACCCCCATCACCCCTGGCGCTGCCCCCCCCCCTCCTGCTGCCCTGGCCACACTGGATCAAACGTCACCAAATGGTGCCATTCCAGCCCCACTACACCCGCCCCATTTCTGCTGAGCCCCAGCCCTGCTGACCCAGTCCCGCTGACCCTCAGCCCTGCTGCACCCACCCCAGCCCCTGCTGTGCCCACTCCAGGCCTGTCATGTCCACCTGCAGGTGAAACAGGGTGAAATCATAAGGATGCTCCAAGCAAGAGTATCCATGGGACAAACAGAAGAGCCAGGCCCAGAGCAGAGCCATGCAGATTACTGGGCAGGGTGGAGGAGGTCCCTGGGGAAGAGTTTTCTATTTCAGGTGTGCAGGGGTCCCTAGAGGAGGGTCTGTCCTGGCCATGCAGGGGTCCCTAGGGGAGGGTCACTATCCTGGGCATGCAGGGGTCCCTGGGAGAGAGTCTCTGTCTCGGCCATGCAGGGGTCCTCCGGGGGAGAGTCACTCTCCCAGCCGTGCAGGGGTCCCTGGGGGAGGGTCTCTGTCTCGGCCATGCAGGGGTCCCCGGGGGGAGGGTCACTGTCCTGACCGTGCAGGGGTCCCCGGGGGAGGGTCACTGTCCCAGCCATGCAGGGGTCCCGGGGGGAGGGCTGTGCAGGTCACAGGGTTTCTGACTCTACACCAGGGCAGCCCCGGTGCTGGGCCAGGTGAGAGAGCAGCTCTCTGGTGCTGGCCCCTGGGCCCCGGCGGGCTGTGGCTGCAGTGCTGGCCCGGTTCCTCCCCGCACTCACTTGGAGGTGGTGCCGTCCGGATTCGTCCACCTGCAGTTAAACAAACAAACGGGCTTTGTCTCTCAGTAGGTAAAATTATATCGGCTCCAAGTGACAGCGATACTGGGGGAGGGGAGCTCCCGTCTACGCCGGATCCAGCCTCTCCCAGCAGGGGGCGCTGTGGGGAGTGGGACAGGAGCGCTAGCTGGAGGGAGCCCCCGTCTACGCCAGACCCAGCCTCTCCCAGCAGGGGGCGCTGTGGGGAGCGGGGCAGGAGCGCTAGCTGGAGGGAGCCCCTGTCTACGCCAGACCCAGCCTCTCCCAGCAGGGGGCGCTGTGGGGAGCGGGGCAGGAGCGCTAGCTGGAGGGAGCCCCTGTCTACGCCAGACCCAGCCTCTCCCAGCAGGGGGCGCTGTGGGGAGCGGGGCAGGAGCGCTAGCTGGAGGGAGCCCCTGTCTACGCCAGACCCAGCCTCTCCCAGCAGGGGGCGCTGTGGGGAGCGGGGCAGGAGCGCTAGCTGGAGGGAGCCCCTGTCTACGCCAGACCCAGCCTCTCCCAGCAGGGGGCGCTGTGGGGAGCGGGGCAGGAGCGCTAGCTGGAGGGAGCCCCTGTCTACGCCAGACCCAGCCTCTCCCAGCAGGGGGCGCTGTGGGGAGCGGGGCAGGAGCGCTAGCTGGAGGGAGCCCCTGTCTACGCCAGACCCAGCCTCTCCCAGCAGGGGGCGCTGTGGGGAGCGGGGCAGGAGCGCTAGCTGGAGGGAGCCCCTGTCTACGCCAGACCCAGCCTCTCCCAGCAGGGGGCGCTGTGGGGAGCGGGGCAGGAGCGCTAGCTGGAGGGAGCCCCTGTCTACGCCAGACCCAGCCTCTCCCAGCAGGGGGCGCTGTGGGGAGCGGGGCAGGAGCGCTAGCTGGAGGGAGCCCCTGTCTACGCCAGACCCAGCCTCTCCCAGCAGGGGGCGCTGTGGGGAGCGGGGCAGGAGCGCTAGCTGGAGGGAGCCCCTGTCTACGCCAGACCCAGCCTCTCCCAGCAGGGGGCGCTGTGGGGAGCGGGGCAGGAGCGCTAGCTGGAGGGAGCCCCTGTCTACGCCAGACCCAGCCTCTCCCAGCAGGGGGCGCTGTGGGGAGCGGGGCAGGAGCGCTAGCTGGAGGGAGCCCCTGTCTACGCCAGACCCAGCCTCTCCCAGCAGGGGGCGCTGTGGGGAGCGGGGCAGGAGCGCTAGCTGGAGGGAGCCCCTGTCTACGCCAGACCCAGCCTCTCCCAGCAGGGGGCGCTGTGGGGAGCGGGGCAGGAGCGCTAGCTGGAGGGAGCCCCTGTCTACGCCAGACCCAGCCTCTCCCAGCAGGGGGCGCTGTGGGGAGCGGGGCAGGAGCGCTAGCTGGAGGGAGCCCCTGTCTACGCCAGACCCAGCCTCTCCCAGCAGGGGGCGCTGTGGGGAGCGGGGCAGGAGCGCTAGCTGGAGGGAGCCCCTGTCTACGCCAGACCCAGCCTCTCCCAGCAGGGGGCGCTGTGGGGAGCGGGGCAGGAGCGCTAGCTGGAGGGAGCCCCTGTCTACGCCAGACCCAGCCTCTCCCAGCAGGGGGCGCTGTGGGGAGCGGGGCAGGAGCGCTAGCTGGAGGGAGCCCCTGTCTACGCCAGACCCAGCCTCTCCCAGCAGGGGGCGCTGTGGGGAGCGGGGCAGGAGCGCTAGCTGGAGGGAGCCCCTGTCTACGCCAGACCCAGCCTCTCCCAGCAGGGGGCGCTGTGGGGAGCGGGGCAGGAGCGCTAGCTGGAGGGAGCCCCTGTCTACGCCAGACCCAGCCTCTCCCAGCAGGGGGCGCTGTGGGGAGCGGGGCAGGAGCGCTAGCTGGAGGGAGCCCCTGTCTACGCCAGACCCAGCNCCAGCTGGCCCCAACCCCCACCCCCAACTCTCTGTGACCCCCCTCTCAGGTCCCCCTCTGCAGACCCCAAGGGAAGGACCTCCCAGCTCAGTCCGGATCTCCCATCCAGGTCGCCCTGTGCTTCCAGGGTGGGTGGGCATGAGGCTGGGCCTGGCCCGCTGTATGGTGCCCCTGTCCCCTCCTGGGCTGGCTCTGTGCTGAGTGGCTAGTGGGTGGGCGTCTCCCAGGACCCCCCAACTACCCATGAGATCCCTACTGCCCCCGTGCCACCGCAGCTGGCTCCAGCCCCAAGGGAGTGCTGGGACTGCCCACCCTGCTCGGCCCACCCAACCTACCTGCTCCCTGCTTCAGCAAATCAGCCGCTGTGCTCACGTTGGTGGGGATGGCCACATCCGGGGTCTCCTCCATGGGATCTGAGCAAGAGAGGGATGCTGAGGCAGCATGGGCTAGTGGCTGCAGCAAGCAACCAGGACTCCTGGGTTCCATTCCCAGCGCTGGGAGGGGCATGTGGGGCTAGTGGTTAGAGCAGGGGGAGGGACGAGTGCTGGGAGTTAGGACTCCTGGGTTCCATTCCCAGCTCTGCCAGGGGCACACCCTGGGGCCCAGGACTCCTGGGTTCACATGTCTGTGCGACCTGAGTTCGTGTCAGTGTGGGGGTGGGGGATCTGGCATGCAAAGCAAGCCCATGTTTGGGAGGGATCTGTGTGCTGCCTTCACAGAGCCTGGGGCCTTGTCCAAGCAGCTGGGAACCGCCGGGGGCCCCAGTGCATCCCCCACCACCCCACAGCAGGGCCCGGGCAGAGGGATGAATGCGGGATTCAAACTGCGGGTAGCACCCTCTTGTGGGAGAGCGCAGTCAGGGCAGGGCCTCCCTCTATTCTGGCAGAGGGGTGCATGGAGGGTGCTGCCCCCTCCCCGGGTGCCAGAGTGGCTGTGTGCAGCCCATGATCTGCAGCAGTGGCAGATGGGTCCATCGCCGCGGGCCCCAGCGGCTGAGAGGTCCCGGAAGCTTGGGCTGGGGGTGCCCCCTCCCCTGGGTAGTACCTCTGCTGGGGATCCGGAGCTTGCAGGGCAGAGAGATAGGGGTGATGGAGTGCTGCGAGACCAGGGCGGGCAGGCTTCCTGTAGGGCACACGCACAGTCAGCTTCCCCTGCCCCAGCCCACAACCAGCTGCCCCCACACAACCCTCTTCCCCGTGCACCCGCCCTGGCCCCCTTCCTCGATGCCCTTTGCTACCCAAAGCCCCAGCTCTGGTATCCTTCTGCTTTCACCCACTCCAAGACCCCGAAGCAGGTCCAGCCTGCTGCCTCTCCCCCCCGCCAGTGCACCCCAGGCTCCCCCTTGGAGGGTGGGGGGGAGGAAGCCCCAAGAGGAGGGGTAAGGGATGAGCTGGCTTCTTCACAGGAGACCCAAGGTAAAGCTCCATGCTTGGGACAGGCTGGGGTGGCACGATGCCCCCTGCTGTGGGTGCCGATCGCTCTGTGGGCGACATGCCAAGGGCAGGTAACCAAGGGCTGCGGAGTTGATGGACAGGAGTGGGGTCCCCCACCCCCCATCACTCACCAAAATAGGGTTCGTTCTGGCAGCCCTTGATCTTCACCCCCTTGGGGCCCGTCTCGATCAGGAAATGACGCACCAGCTGCTCCATGGGGTCACCTGGGGCAGGGACTCAGCCAGGTGAGAGACCCTCGCCAGCCCCCCACCCCGAGCCCCTCCTTGGTGCCAGTGGGGCTGGGAGCGCCCTGGCAATGGGATGAGCACCAGCTTCCAAAGGGCAATGGAAGGGCTAGTAAAGCAGGGGAGGGGGCTGGCAGCCAGGACCCCTGGGTTCTGTTCCTCGCTCTGGGATGGGAACAGGGTCTAGTGGCTAGAGCTGGGGCAGGGGAACAGGCAGTCATGACCCCTGGGTTCTGTTCCTGGCTCTCGGATGGGAACAGGGTCTAGTGGCTAGAGCTGGGGCGGGGCAACCGGGAGCCAGGACTCCTGGGTTCTCTTCCCAGCTCTGGCACAGGCTCATTGAGTAGATTCCTGCCCCGCTCTGTGCCTCCGTTTCCCCACCTACAACCTGGGGTAATGGTGATCGGTTCCTGCCGCATGGCTCAGCCGGGGCTGTCTGAGCGCCCCGGACGGTGACTGCCTGGGTGTGGTCTTACCTTTCGAAGGGAGGGTGAGGCAGTTGGCCGGGGGAGTCGCCACTTTGAGAGCCAGCCCGTAGGCACCTTGGAAGGAGTTGCTGTCACGGATGAGGAAGCAGCCGGGCTCCTTGTCCTTCAGCAGGGCGATGGCTGCTCGGAGAGGGGGAAGGGAAAGAGCCTGTTTGAGCTTCCTGTGCCAGCTGTCACCCCCTGCCTACGCCTGCAGAGGACCACGGCTCCCCATGCCCTGTAGCAGCCAAACCCAGTGCTGCAGGTGTGATGCCATTCTGGGGAGGGGGGCACGCTGCCTCTTGCCCCACAGGGGTTCAGCTAATGCCCTGGCGATGCCAACTGCCTGGCTGGGATGGAATTCAGGCTCCATGTCCCAGGCTGCCCCTCCACACAGACTGACTGGGGTGACCGGACAGCTGAGCTCTGAGATTGTCCTGGATGGGTCTGTATGTTGGGGTCTCTAGCCCCATGGGAGGGATGTGCAGCCTACTAGTTAGGTGGGGGAGGGGCTGAGAGCCAGGACTCCTGGGTTCTATCCCCAACTGTAGGATGGGAGTGGGGTCTAGTGGTTAGAGCGGGGGGGGTGGGGGGAGCTGTCAGAATTCCTGGGTTCTATCCCCAGCTCTGGGAGGTACTGGTATCTAGCAGCTGGAGCAGGGGTGGCAGCTGTCAGGACTCCTGGATTCTGATGGATGTGATGTCTAGTAATTGGAGCAGGTGGGATTTGGCTCTCTGGGTTCTAGTCCCACCTCGGGAAGCTGAGCGTGGCCTGGAGTGGAGGGCCATATATGAAATGGCTGCTGCTAAATTCTAACCGACCCGTGTGTGTGAACTGATTCAAGGTAAGCCCCGCCCCCCAGCACACTGTACCTTGGTCCCGGGACAGGTTGGGTTTATACCAAAACTTGGATGTATCCTGGACAAATTTGACGTTGCTGTGGCTCTCCGGCTGCATGTCTGAAAGGGACGAGCGGGCCCCCGGTGAGCCGGATGGGGATACTGGTGAAAGAAAACCATGCTCACGTCTCAAGTGGGAACCAACTAAACCGGCGATCTCTCGCCTTTCGTCATTGCTTTGTATTTTCTTCCCTGGCTGCTTTGCATAGGACCAGGGAAAACAGGATGAAAGCAAATGCCCCATCCCTAGCCGGTGGCGTAGCTAGTTTCCTTCATGTGCTACGGGACGGGGCGGGACGGGACGTGACATTTGCCACAATGGCTCCTGGCTTTCAGCCCAGCCTCTTCCAGCAGGGGGCGCTGTAGGGAGCGGGGCAGGAGCGCTGGACATAGGGGGAGCGCCTGGCTTACAGCCCAGCCTTTTCCAGTAGGGGGCGGTGTAGGGATCGGGCAGGAGCACTGGCCATAGCAGGAGTTCCCAGCTAGTCTGCCCAGCCTCTCCCAGTAGGTGGTGCTGTAGGGAGCGGGGCAGGAGCGCTGGCTGTGGGGCAGCTCAGACCCTCACTCCCTGGGCTGGCAGATTATGGAAGGACCCTGGCGCCGTCCTCCCGTCCCCGCAGTGGAGCCGATCTCCTACCTGGGTCCGGCCTGGCAGTGTCGGGCGCGAAGGTGACATGGTGGCCCGTCCCGGTGCCCCGTCCTGGGGGCGAGCTCCTTTCCCAGTTGCCAGCCGCTGGCGTGTGGCGCTTCTCGGGCAACGGCGGCTGCTGCTGCGGCGAATCGCGGGCGTGGCCCTGGCTGGGGGAGCCCGGGGGCGGCGGGCTCCTCTCCCTGCCCGGATAGTAGGCTGTAGCGATGGGGAAGGCAGGGGTCGGGGAGCACTGCAGGTCGGAGGGGCTGTAGGAGGCAATGGGGCAATGGGGAGCACTGCAGGTCGGGAGGGGGCTGCCATTGGGGCAGCGGGCCAGGGTGCCCGGGGCCAGCTCGGCTCTGTCACTGGGCAGGTGCCCGTTGTAGGAGGCTGGGTTCCTGAGCGTAGCTGTCGCTCTGCAGCTGGCACAGGCCGGGCTGTGGACAGGCGTGCCCGGGGGGCTGCGCTGGGCCAACCTGTCCATGCCAGGGGGCAGCAGGTGCGCTGGGGTCCCATTGCTGGGGGGTGAATCAGGGGAGACAGCTGGGCAGCTGGGGCCATTCAGGTGACTTGGAGCTTCTCCTGGGTTCACCCTGGATAGGCTGGTGCCCTGGGGCAGGCTGGCGGGGCTGTGGGCTCGGGGACAGGGCTGTCTCGGGGCCGGCCCATTGACCTGGGCCCTGGAGGTGGCTTCATGGGCACAGGCCTGTGTCGGAGAAGGGGGCTGCGTGGGGCCGGGCGCTGCCCCTGGCAGGGCTGAGCTCATCTCTGGGGTCCTCTTGGCGCTGGGTGGGGCCGTGTCCTCGGGGCTGGAGCACGCCGAGCTCTCCTGCAGGCTGGCAGCCGGGTTGCCGCCTTTGGGCATCGCGGGGCTGTGGAATCACAGAGGGGGCACACTCAGTATCACCCTAGGCACCAGCCAACACATGGAGGGCCGGGCACAATACAACCTGCAACCCACAGGAGGCAGATAGAAGCTTGTGCCAGGGCAACAGGGCACAGGCTGGTGGCTCCCCGGGGGACACCTAGGAAGCTGTTTCTAGTGGGGACGGCTGTCCCCTGGCCTGGGGCTGGGAGCTTTGACCCTGAGACACCTGGTGCAGGGGGAGAAGTGCCCTGGGCATCATCAAGGGGTGTGTGGGGGGGCTGGCAGGGGAGCTGGTCTTCTTTGAGTATGTGTGTGGGGGGGGGGGAGACTGTTTCTGGCCCTCGGATCCCTCTGCCGCTGGGCCTTGCTGTGCCCACCCTGGGATCCCTGGGTCCAGCTCTGTTCCATGGGTGACTCCATAAGCGCCCCCCGCCCTGCACATGGGGCGGCACGCACCTGTCTTTGCTCTGCACCGGACTGCTGGTGTGCAGAGGAGTTGGCAGGCCCGACAGCTCAGGGGGCGCGAGGCAGGCGGCATGAGCCTCCCGGTGGGGCTGGCGCGGGGAGCCAGGGACGTCTTGCCAGGGCGCCTCCTCCCCACAGCCCTGCATCTCTAGGGGGGAGGAGAGCAGCTGGAGTGAAAGGCAGGCCATGACTCCCACCCTCCTGGCTGTCAGCCAGATTTCCCCCTCTCCCCATCGGCCACATACCAGCCCCCTCTCCCTACAGCCATTAGCCACCCACCATCCCCTTTTAGCCACTACCAACTCCCTCCCCTGCCTGGCTGTTGGTGAGACTACCCCTCCCCCCATTAGCCGCACACCAGCCCTCCCCCCACCCCCGGGCCATTAGCCAGTCCCCACCATTAGCCCAGTAGCCGGTGCCATATTAGGCACTCACCAGCGGGTGTCCGGTCCTGGTGCCCCGGGTGTGGGTAGCCCTGGCCTGTCTCTGGGGACTGGGGCTCGTAGCTTTGGTTCCTGGAGGCTGGGTAGGCCGAGCTGACGGGGGACGCTGAGCCGGACGGGGGCGAGTGGTAGCCTGGCGTGTATGGCCGCATGTCCGGTGGGGAGGCGCAGGGCCTGGCCGGGGACCGGCCGTAGAAGGGTGGCTGGGGGCACTGGGCGGGGGGGCTCCAGGCGTAGGTGCCATGGGGCAGCAGGGCGGGGTAGGGGGGGCCATAGCGGTAGTGGAAGGGCTCCAGGCTCTGCTCCATGCCCTGGTGGCCCTTCTGGTGGGTGCCGGGCATGGGCTGAGCCGGGTAGCCGTGGCCA
This sequence comes from Chelonoidis abingdonii, assembly GCF_003597395.2. Lineage (NCBI taxonomy): Eukaryota > Metazoa > Chordata > Testudines > Testudinidae > Chelonoidis > Chelonoidis abingdonii. Next base: position 12,747,780 of record NC_133794.1, on the reverse strand, counting down.
AAGTGCGCCGGCATCTTGGCGTGGGTGGGCTCGAAGTCAAACACCTCGTGATGCCCCCGGGTGCGCTGGCTGTAGGAGGCTGGCATCAGCAACGGCACGGGCTGGCCATGGTGCCCTGCCCGGGACAAGGGGGACTTGGCACTCTCGTGGGCCCACTCCTCAGGCTCGCGGCTGCCCAGGTGCAGGCCGTAGAAGGCGGCGGTGGGGGGCAGGGTAGCTTCCTCGTGAGCCTTCTCCTGGCAGTCCCGGCATGGGCACAGCTCCAAGCCGCACCCGGGCTCCTCCTCCAGGATCAGCACCTCCCGGTAGCTGGGTGGCTTGTAGGCCAGGTCCTCTCGCCTGCTGGGGCTGTGGGGCAGTTCGTAGGCGTAGGGGTGAGCGAGGGGCTGCAGGCCCTCGGAAAGGGAGCGATACACCCGCCGCTTCTCCCCCGGCCCGGCCTCTTGTGGCAGGCAGGGGTAGCCCTCGGCAGGGTGCAGGTGGACTCCATTGTTACTGTAGACCAGCCGCCGGCGCTCCAAGGTGCCCTCTGGCCTGTAGTAGGCGCCGCTGGGCAGCCTCTCGGGGCTGTGGGTGCCCGGGCAGCTCTGCGAGCGGTAGCCCAGGCGGCAGGAGCAGTGGCGGGCTAGGCCGGGGCGCCGGCTGGGGTACGCCAGGGGCCCGAAGGGGCTCATCTCCACCAGGTCGTCTTCCAAGATGGCCGTCTCCCTGTCCCGGGCCCCATTGCTGTGCGGGCATCCCCCCAGCTCCTGGTGCGGGGATGCCCCCCTCTGCTGCTTGGGGGTCTCCGGCCTGGCCTTGACCCCAAAGCCCCCGAGCAGCCTGTCCAGCTCCTCCCGCTCGGCTGGCGTGGGCAGCAGCTTGGCGGGAGGGGAGGGTTCGGCCAGCATGGAGGAGTGGCCCGAGTCGCTGCTGACGGAGAGGAAGCGGCTGCCTGGCTGGGTGGAGTCCGCGCTGGCTGGGCTCCCGCCGCCGCCGGAGAAGCCGCTCAGGTTCCGCTTCTTCTTGATCTTGGCGTAGAGGCTGCCGTCGAGGGGGCCGCGGGTGTGGGCCATGTCTGTGGGGGAGCAGACAGCAGGGCCCCGTCAGGGTCAGCTCGGGAACCGACCGCACAGGGATGCCAACGCGTGTGATCGGCCACAGGCACCTGCGCATGCTCGCAGAGTGGGATTCGTCCCTGCCAGCAGGGGGCAGCAGAGAGAGAGAGAGAGAGAGAGAGAGACACACACACACACACACACACAGAGCAAGTCTCATCCACTCCAGCAGGGGGCAGCGGGGATACACACACGCAGAGCAGGTCCCATCCTCTCCAGCAGGGGGCAGCGGGGACACACACACACACACACACACACACACACAGAGCAGGTCCCATCCCCTCCAGCAGGGGATACACACACACATACACACACACTCACGCACTCTGCAGGAATCATCCCCTCCAGCAGGGGGCAGCAGGGACACACATGGAGACACACACACACACACACACATCCTAACTCCCATTCATACTTTTGAAAATCTCCGACAGCCACAAACCAAAACCCACAACCTCATGAACACAGAGACCCTTCCCCCCACACACGTAAAGTTACACACACACACACACACACATACAGAGACACAACCCAAAGAGGGACATACAGACATGAACACACACATGTACTAACGAACACACACGCATGACTTCAGAAATTCACTTAGACTCGTTCCAGCAGGGGGTGCTAGACCCCAGGAAAAACCCTTCCTGCCAATGACCAAATATCCCGGAACGATTATGTTCCCACAAATCTCCTGGTTGCTTAAGACATTCATGTCCTGCCCCCCCCAACCCAGCCCCTCAAATCCTCCCCCAAATCAGAGGAGCCATCACAGACCCTCACGTCAATCCCTTTGTCAATTCACTCCCCTTGGTTTGGAATCTCTCTCTACAAAACTGTAGGTCCTAGACAAACACTGGCTCTTGCTTCAGGGGTGGGTTTTGCTGCCGCCCCTTCTCTCCCAGCGCGAGGTGCTGTACATATGCCACAAGCAGCTGGCCCCAAAGCGATCGCCGTTAGAGCCAGTCGGGCATTAACTGACAAAATGGCGTGTGGGGGGAATTCATCAGACAAATGCTGATTTAGCAGAAACGGTTTGTGAAGCCAGGGCGGGGATGGCAAATCTCCCGGCTCGAGCCATGTCTGGAAAAAAGTTTTGACAATTTTGAAAGAAAACGTTCCGGGGGGAGGGAGGGGAGAAAGGGCAAAATTGAACCAAAACAGTTCCGAGTGATCGAAACAAAACATTGACCCATGGGGTCCATCAGCCCAAACTGACATTTTTACCCCTGGTTTTTCGGTTCACAATTTTTTTGGAGGTTTTGACTTTTTGTCCTGATTTGGGAGAGGAACAATTTTGAAACGCTGGAAAATATTTGTGGGGCAGGAAAACCATTTCCTGCTTTACAGTCTGAACAGACAAAGGGTGGGAGGGGAAACTGAGGCAGAGCAAGGGGCAGCAGCTTGGCCAAGGCCCCAGGGCAGCGGCTGAGCTGAGAAGAGAAGCCAGGTGTCCTGATTTCTACCCAACCCCGTAGTCACATTGTTCTGTATGAGCGGCCTCACAGCCCTGGCCAGTAGCTCCAGTGGCGTGAAGGAGCGGGTGGTTGGGGGTGGCTGTGTTGGTGCCCAGACGTACCTTCCAGGCTGTCCTCGTGATGGAGGTTGAAGTTCTCGTAGGAGTCCCAGCGCACCATGGGATCGGAGATGTTATAATCCACTGTGATAGCTGGGCTGTTCCGTAAAGTCTCCAGGCCTGAGGGGAGAGAACCGGTGAGGGCCACGGGCTCCAGCTGGGAAATGGACCCTGTGTAGGCTGCTCCCTCAGCCAGGGACTGGGTTGAGAGCAGTCTAGCCTGGGGGGAGACACCTGGCTATTGGGGGGGCTCCCACCAGCTGGGGGAGGTCTCCTGGCTCAGGGCAATGGGACTTCTGGCTTGGAGGTGTCGATCCTGGCTTGGTGGGGGAAAGAGGAAGTCCTAGCACCTTGGCCCAGGGGGCATGGGATTCCTGGGTGAGCTTGGCTCAGTGCAGCAGGGTGGGGGAGGCTTAGGGGGTGCTACCACTCAGGGGGACTCTCCCCACTCCCGGCCTGCCAGCCCCTCACCTTTCATCTTCTCGGGTCCGGAAGAGAAGATGAACTCCACGCTGGCTTCGAAGGGGAAGCGCTCGTCTGGGGAGAGGAGAGGAGAGGGTAATGAGCCGCGAACAGAGGAGCTACTGGCTGAGGACGCAGTAAGAGCGGGTGATGGGTCCAGCACAAGGGGGCAGGGGGGAGCACAGGGGTCCCGGGTATGAGGGGGCAGGGGGAGCAGGGGGGTCCCAGGTACGAGTGGGGGCAGGGGAGCGGAGGGGACCCAGGTATGAGGGGGCAGGGAGAGCAGAGGGGTCCTGGGTACGAGAGGGCCAGGGGGAACAGAGGGGTCCCAGGCACTGGGGGGCAGGGGGAGCAGAGGGGTCCCAGGTATGAGGTGGTAGGGGGAGCAGAGGAATCCCAGATACGAGGGGGCAGGGGGAGCCCAGAGTTCCTGGATATGAGGGGGCAGGGGAGACCCATGTATGAGGTGGTAGGGGGAGAAGAGGGGTCCTGGGTACCAGAGGACCAAGGGGAGCAGAGGGGTCCCAGGCACCAGGGGGCAGAAGGAGCAGAGGGGTCCTGGGTATGAGAGGGCCAGGGGGAACAGAAGGGTCCCAGGCACTGGGGGGCAGGGGTGCAGAGGGATCCCAGGTACATGGAGGGACAGAGGAAGCAGAGGGGTCCCAGGCACTGGGGCAGGATGGGTCACCACCACAAGGTGCATACAGGGGTGCTGAGCTGCATGCAGGTGCCCTGGGAGCAGCCCAGGACCGGGAGTGGTCAGCCCCCCGGGGAGGTGCCTGCCCCGTTTGGAGGCTGCCCGTGGCACTGCCCCCTGTCCTGCTCACCTTGCCAGGCCTCATCCAGCTCATCCTTCCCGAACCAGAGCTGGGCTCCGTGGATGGTGCACGTGTGGAACTGGACGCGGAAAACCACATCCCGGTCAGAGCTGCAGGTCTGCTTGTGGTAGCACTTCACCTGGGGGGTGGGGGAGGTAGAGTCAGCACTGACACGGGGGCCTCCAGCCCCCCCAGGGACATGCAAACCCATGGAGACATCCACGGGTCCCCATGCACACCCATGTCTGTGCACACCCACACATGTGGCTCGCCCCTTGTTCACAGAGGTACGCTCGTACACACCCATTGTGCACAGTGACATCCCCTCTTGCACACACCCCCTCAGACCCCTGTGCACACGTGCTCATACACACCCATTGTGCACACTGATACCCCCATGCACACACACATGGGCACACTCACCTGCCATTTATGCACACTGGCACCCCCCATGTGTACACCCATTTGCACCCCCCCAGCCTGGATGTGCACAAGCCCATGCTTACACCCACTGTCTGCCTCGCAGAGCTGCCTGGCAGGCAACAGAGCCCCAGCTCTCCCGGTCGTCCTGCTCTGTTGCTAGTGTCCCCTTCCCTGCCAGGCTCAGAGCCCGGGAGTGGGGGGCTCTGGACTTTGTGCCCACTCCTTACCCAGCAGAGGCCCCCCCCGGGAAGCCCCTTCCTGGAGCTGACTGTACTCACCATCACGTCCCCTTTCAGCAGCAGGGCTGGCTCCAGGGTGACACAAAGCTTCTGGGGGCCAGGGCCCGGGATGCTGCTGTAAGGGAGGGCAGAGAAACACGGGGCTGGGATCAGAGCGTTGGGGGCCGGGCCCAGCAGCTCCCATGCAGCAGGCGCCTCATACTCACTAGATCCCTGAGGTGTAGACGAGCTGCATGGACTGGTAGATCTTCAGGAAGGGTTGGTAGCCTAGGGCGGGAGGGACGGGTTAAGGGAGAGGGAGAGGGGGCAGAGAGTAAGGGGGCAGGCTGCTGCAGCCAAGGGCTGAGCCAGTCTGGCAGGGAGCCCTCGTGATTGGCTCAGGACCTCCCTGGCGAGGGTGCAATGTCACACCCATATGTGCAGGCCCCTTTGGGTGTGTGCCTGAACCCCCAGGAGAGCACGGCCGGTTCAGATGTGTGTGCGCCCCGGGACTCCTGGGGGTTTGTGCCTGGGAGTGTGCCCATTTTGCACTCCCTGGCAAATCTGCATGTGTGAGTGTGCCCATTTTGCACATGCTGATGGGCTAGTGTGTGTGCACACATCAGCATGTTCATGAGGGCTCGCCTGCACGCACCGTAGGGTTGGCGTGCACGCAAACATACACATTTTGCACAGGTCTGCCAGTTCACACATGCGTGCTCATTTGTGCATGTGTGAGTGTGCTCATTTTGCAGATGCTGGCAGGTTCATGCCTGTGTGAGTGTGCCCATTCTGCACACGATGGCAGGCTCATCCGTGGGTGTGTTCTTGTTTTGCGCACAAGGGCTGGTACACCTGCGTGGGCAGCACATTTTGCATGTGTGATTGTCTGCAGGCACCCCGGGGCTGGAGTCTGCGTGTGTCCTGTGGCACTCACCTCCACTGGCCTCGAAGTTGGGGATGGCGGGAATGAGGACGTGGTGCAGGAACAGGGTGTTGCTGTTCATCTTGATGGTGCCCGACAGCAGCCCGCTGAAGTAACTGATGTACCTGGGGTTCAGGGGGCACAGCTCAGCCCCAGGGTCCTGCCCCCCGAGTGGAGCTGGGGGGAGGGGCCAGCCAGTGAGAACCCTCCCCTGTCCCTTAATGGTCATCAAATCCCCCTCCTCCATCCCTCGTCCCCCCCTCACCTTTTCTGGGATGGCTGCAGGGACGCGGCCACTTTGTCCTCGCAGAACTTCCGCATGGTCAGGGTGCTGAGCGCCTGGTCCGCGCTGCGGGGGAGAGGACAAGGCTCAGTGCAGGAGCTTCTGGCCACCAGAGCAACCCCTGGGCTCGGGGCCTGACTCTGCTCGAGGGGAGTGGGGAGCAGAGGAGGGTGAGAGAAGAAGAAAGGTGGGGGGAACAGCCCTCGGGGGTGGGGGGAACAGCCAGGGCGGAGGGTGAGGCTGGAGTGAGGAGGTGGGAGTGGAGGGGAACAGCCCTGGGGTATGGGGGGAATAGCTGGGGAGGCTGGAGTGAGGGAGTGCGAGTGAGGGGGAACAGCTTTGGGGTGTGGGGGGAACAGCCAGGTCAGGGGGAGAGGGAGTGGGGCTGGAGTGGGGTGAACAATGCCGGGCGGGAGGTAGCGGGGAAGAGCCGGCGGCCAACCATTGTATGTGTCAGGCGTGGTAGGCTTTGAAGAAGGAAGGAGAGTGGAGAAGTGATGGGGGAACAGCTTTTAGGTAATGTGGGGGGAACGCCAGCCAGGCTAGACGAGGAGAGGCCTGTGGAGGGGCTGGGAACAGCCCTGGGTGTGGGGGAACGCTAGGGTGGAGGGGTAGGCTGGGGTGAATGGGTGGAGTAGGGAGGGGAACAGTCCTTCGGAGGTTGGGGGGACAGACCACGCATCGGGGGAGAGCCTGGGGGTACAGGGTGGAGGGGGGACAGCCCTGGGGTTTTAAGGGGAACAACCATGGCGGGGGGTAGGCTGAGGTGAGGGGAAAAGCCCTGGGGGTTGGGGGGAACAGCGAGGGTGGAGGGGGGGAACAGCTGGGGAGGGAGGTAAGTGCCCTGGGGCAGTGGGGCTCGGGTGAAGGGAAGCAGGCAGGGGGTGGCGGGGGTGGAAATAGGGGAACAGGCCGAGCACACACCGAGAGAGGGGGGTCAGCCGAGAGAAGAGCTCCCCGCCCCCCCCCATACCTGGCAGAGATCTTGCTGTAGTGCATATAGGCGGCCACGATGACGCCCGTCTTGCCCTTGTTGCCCTGCAGCGGAGAGAGCATCAGGGCTGGCGCCCCCCTAACCCTCCAGCACCGTCAGGGCCCCTGCTGCAGCCCAACCCCCAACCCAGCATGACCCCATCGCAGGGCAGGGGCTCTGCCTCCCCCACCTCCCCCCATTCCTCGTTGTGTCCCACCCCCCAGCTCCACCCTGCCCCCTCACCTTACAATGCAGCACCACGACATGCTGGGGGTCCGAGTTCAGCCAGGTCTCCATGGCTTTGCAGATGGAGCAGATCTTGTCCAGCGGGGGAGCGTGCAAGTCCGGCCAGCCGAAATCCTGAACCTGCAGCACATCGGGGTGCAAGTGGTTAGCTTCTTCCCCCCGCAAACACAGCCAGCTGGGAAGGGCCAGCTCAGAGCTAGAGAGTGAGGTCCCGCTGCTTCCACCCTGGGAGAAGCCAGGGATCCCCCAGAGGATGTGGGGTGCTCCTCCCCTCTCACCTTGGGGTTCAGCCTGCTGATGTCATGGCGCTTCTCGGACAGGTTGAAAAGCTGCAAGGCAGAGAGCGAGCTCATTGGCTGCGGGACGGCAACTGTAGCCAAGGGGCCCAAGCTGGCCCTGCCCCATCCCGCGACCCCCAAACTCTCCAGCCCCTGGTGTGAGACCCACGCCTAGGGCTGAGCCTCCAACCCGCAGCCCCTCAGACACAAATGCCCAAATCCCCCCCGGCTGCAGCACCCCTTGCCCTGCTGGGAGGGCCCCGGTGGCTGGCCAGAGCACAAATCCCATGTGAACACTGAGGAAACCTTGCAGCCTCACCAGGGCAGGGCGATTGACATTGTTATCCCTATGCAGCCACACAGGGGGAAACTGAGGCACAGATAGGCACTTGAGACTCACCCAAGGTCACAGGACAAGTCAGTGGCAGAAACCTGACTCCCAGTCCCCCAAGTGCTAACCACTAGACTCCCCTCTCTCTCTCCCCCCAGAGTTGGGGATAGAACCCAGGAGTCCTGGCTCCCACCCTCCCCTGCTCTAACCACTAGTACCCTCTCCCCCAAAAGCTGGGGATAGAACCCAGGAGTCCTGGCCCCCACCCTCCCCATCTCTAACCACCAGCCCCCACTCCCCACCCAGAGCTGGGATAGAACCCAGGAGTCCTGGCTCCCAGCCCCCTCACTCTAACCACTAGCCCTAGGTGCCTTTCCCCAGCCCCTACCGTATACTTATCCTCATGCTTGGACTTCAGCATCTGCGCCACCTCCCGCAGGTTGCCGCGGTAACGCTGCTCCTCCAGGGCCGGGGGGAAGAAGACAGAGATGATGCACTCGGTGATGTAGGTCAGGTCGAAGTCGTACTTGCGCTCCATTACGTGGTCCAGGCTGAAGCTCCTGGGGGCGTGAGTGTCAGGGTGTGCCAGCTCTGGGGGGTACCCCACCCCTGCAGGCGGGCAGCTCCCTGGGGTATTGCCCCCAACTAGCCGGGTGCGTGGCTTTACCCCACCTCGTGCAGCCCATTGATGGACCCCCAGACCAGCAGTGGATCCCCCCACTCGGTGTCTGAGCCAACCCCCCGTCACCCTCCCCAACCTGCCGGCCCCACCCACTCACCTGGGCAGCGTGCTCCGTTGCTTCGAGGTGTGGAGGGATTTGGTGGAGCCCTAGGGGATGAGAGAGGAGGGGGGATGCTGGTCAGCGCACGGAAATCTGTGGCCCACGTGGCCCCCTGTCAGCTCCTTGACACCGAACCACAGCCCCGGGCCCAGGCCGCTGGGGGGTGGGGACGGGCAGCAGGGTGGGAACAGCCTGGGACAGCAAGGGACGGGTCCCGCCCGCGCCCAGCCTGCAACTCGCGATCCCCCGGGGAGATGTCAGAGGCCAGGATCCAAGCTGCCCTCGCTCTGTTCCCAGAGTCATGCTGACCTAATGGAATTGGCTGTGGGCGTGGGCCCCGGCTCCCAGCCCAGAGGACGGGTGGAGTTCTCCACTTGCTTCCCCCGCCCCCCGTGAGATCTGCACCGGCAGGCTAACCCCTCGCCCCCTGGCTGCACCTCTTCTGCCCCAGGCTGCACAGTGACACCTGCTGGGGGCAGCCAGGATTGGGTGGGGGCATTGGGCCCCGTCAGAGGGCGTGGGTAGGACAGGTCAGCACACTGGACTCCCACCAGCCGGCACAATGGAGCTTTGGCCCAACCCCAGGTCCTATGGCAATCCTGCACAGGGCAGGGCCAGGGATGGGCAATCAACCCCCTCCCTGCCATCACCCCATTCATCCCCCTCCCCGTACCCCACGGCCCAGTTCCCTTCCACGCCTGGCTGGTGTGGGAATAACCATGCAGGGTCCTGGCAGGGAAATCCAGATCCCTTCGCAAGCTCCCCCTATCAGGTGTTGGGGATGTCTCGAGGGGAGGGTTTCGGAGGCTGGCCCCCACCCCATTCACACAGAATGTCCCATGCAGTGCCATCGCAGGCCAGCCTGCCCCCGGCCCTCCACTGAAATTGACGGGGCAAAGTCCACGGGACAATGCACCCCTGCAGGAAGAGGGCTCCCCAGGGCTGAATTCCCCCAGCGCTATGGGTCAGCAACCCCCATGGCTGCTTCCCAGATCTGCCTTCTCCCCAGCTACGAAGGGGTGCATCCCTGGGGGACTGAGCCGAGGCAAGCTGGCAAAGAGTAACGACACTGGGGGGTTATGCCTGGAACTGGCGTGGGCGGGGTCTGAAGTGAGGGTGGGGAAGCTCATTCATCCTATACCCCATGTGGTGGGAGCAGGCAGGGGGGTGGAAAATCAGTTCGGTTGGTGGCTTGTTTATTCGGTCTGAGAGCCACTTCTATTTACTCTGGGACAGGGCTAGGGGAGCAGGCCAGCATGGGAGGGGTCCCTGCCTCAGCTGTTTATACTCAGATCCCACTAGGCACCACCCCCGTTGAAGCACCCCTCCCTATAAAAAATCCCAGCATCCAGCCACCCCCACAAGCTTTGGGGGAAGAGGGATGGGATCTCTCCCCACTTCCACTGGGGCAGAGGGAAGGTCTCATGCCAGGAATGGGGCATAGATTTGGGGTCTGATGGGATAAATTGAGGTGGGGACTCACCAAGTGCTCGATGCGCCGGGCCGGAGCAGTGTTCCGCCTCTGGAGTACGGGGAAAAGGGAAAAGAGAGAGAGCGAGGGGAGTTGACAAGAGGAGAAGGAGATTGATAGCGACGCATCGGCCCTTTCCCTGAGACGCCAGGCCTGGGCGCCGAGCCAGGTGGCCCTGAGGTCAGCAGCTAGAGTTTGTAAACCTTCCCTGGTCCCACAATCACCGACTGCGTGATGTGGCCCGGAGCTGGGGGTGGAGAGCATCAGGAACAGGGAAGAAGCAGCAAGAGGCACTGCTGGCCGTTCAGGGCTGGTCAAAGGTGCAATGTTGACAGCCTCAGCTGGTGGAGTGACCTGTTTGTTAGCTAAGGTGGCTCAGTGACACTGGAGACCTTGGTTCTAGTCCCAGCTCTGCCCCTAGGGTGAGCCTGTGTGCCTCAGTTTCCCCCCAAGCCTCTCATCCCCTTGTTAGATTGTGCATGCTTCCTGCCTGTTAGGTAAACCCCTGAGTCTTTCACAGCTTTGAAGCCTGGTGCTTTAGCAGCTCATGCTTCTAGTTCCACAGGGGCACTCACCAAGGAGGCAGCTGTTGCATGTACAGCACCCAGTGCAATCTCAGTTGAGCCCTCTAAGGCAGGTAATAAGGAGGGATGAGCTGCAACTTCTCCCGGGGAACCAGTGAGGTATCTGTGAGTTCCTTGGCCTCTCTGCTGAGATTTTCCCAGGGAAGCCTGTGGGTGCTCCCGCCCCACCGGCTGCTGGGAAGGGAGCCAACAGCTCCTCACTGAAGAGGCCTCATGATTCATCTGAATCGTGGCCCCATTTCCTTCCCAAGTGGCCTGGAGTCCAGCTGGCACAACCGATGGGCAGCAGGAAGTGAAACTGACAGCAGGCTGAGGAGGTCTGGAAAGGAAACACCTGCTGTTCTCAGGATCAAAGGGGGCAGGTGGGGAAAGCTAAGGCTGGCCAGAGTTCCAGGAGCTTCTTGGCCCCAGGCTCATGAGCTAGGACACAGAGCAAGGTGGAGTGCTGGAGTCACCCACATGCTGACACTGGCCATGGGCACATAGGGCTAAGATTGACTCCAGGGATGGAGAGGGCAATGCAGGACTCAGCCGAGGGGAACAGACCAGTGGCCAGTTCTGTCCAGAAGACACCAATGGCCCATCCTCCCAGAAGAGACTGAGACTCATGGTCTATCCGGCCCAGAAGAGACCCAGGGTCCATCCAGCCCCATAGCCAACAGTGGCCAGGGTTGGATATGGCTGTAGAAGATGAAGCATGGAAGAGGAGTGCCTATTGAGCTGCCATCTTTGTATGTTTCATGGCCATTAAGGGCAAAGCTGTTGAGGTCCATGGGGGCTGTTGGTGGAAATCCAGCCAGTTATTTAGGTGTCCAAGAATGGATCTAGGGGCCTCCTAGGCTCCCAAATGGACTATGTCAGCCTGACTGCACCAAGACAGCAAATCTGTGTGCTCAGTCTCCATGCTCCAGGCCCAACACCAGCTGTGGGGGTCAGGAAGCTGCCTGTGAGGGTTAGTGTTGCATCGGCAGCATCAGGCTAGAGGGACCACAGGCTGGCAGCTCAGAAATTCTGGGCTGGGGTCACCACAACTTCTAGGTGAGGTACCTAGGTGAGTTTTCTCGCCATAGTATCAGAGCACCTCACCTTCGCTAAGGTGCCCCCATGAGGCAGGGCAGGGCTATTATCCCTGTTGTACATGTGGGGAAACTGAGGCACAGAGCTACTAAGTGATTTGCCCAAGGTCACCTGAAGCTTGTGGCAGAACATGGATTTGAACCCAGCCCCCCTGAGTCCCACTATAGCCCCCCGCGACTCTGAACATCATCAGAACTCCTTGCCTGACTGGCCTTCACATGCTGGGGTCATTTGCCCCCACTGTGCCAACTCAAGGGGCAGCATGATAGAGAATCAGGCCCTGGAGTGTTTCCCAGGGAACTTTCCTATCTCAGACCAGAGAGGAACCCTCCTGCCAAAGCCACTGGCTGGGAGATGCTACATCTGGATCTTCTCTTGACAGGGTGGAGTGGGACCATTTTTCACTGCCAAGGCCTGAGCTCACCACACAGCAGGTCCCAGGGCTGACATCCACACCAGCTGTTTGTGCACTAGGCAGACATAGCAGCATCGAGCTTCCTCGCGCCGCTGCATTGCTGCCATACCCTAGTGCAGCACCTGAGCATGGGTGCGCTGCAGGCAGAGATAGGGTGACTACTCCCTCTGGAGACGAGTTCCATTCCTTCCCTCCCAGCCTGCCAGCCATGGGGGACACTTGCCCATTGAGACACCAAAGGCAAAGGCCACCAAATGATCATCAGCCGGTGACAACTAGTAGCTATTGCTGTCCTAACCCAGCTTCGAACCAGTGACCTACTCATTAGTCTGAGCCTGGTCCCACAAGCCATGCAGTCAACCCAACCCTTGGCTGTTTCAGTCTCCAATTCATCCCCTATCACTGGCCAGGAAGGCTGGCCACTGAGCTCCATCCAGTGGGATTATCCCAGTTTTCCATGCCAGGATATGCCCCTGCATCGAGGCCCGGCTGCCACCCGACTCCAAGGCTCACTTGGCACATGGGTGTCTGCGCCACTTCCCACTGGTTTAGAAGCCCCTGGAATTTACCTGGACTCCGATCAGGAGCTCCAGCTGCTGAAAATTAGGCCTCCAGCTGGGCACCCGAAAGTCGAAGAGCCCAGTGGAATGGGTGAATGGCTCACTTAGCGCTGAAATGCAGCCAGCTATGGGGTGGGACTTGGCAGCTGGTTAGGAGCTACGCTGCATCCCGTTTAGGACAGGAAGTGAATCCAAGTGCATCTCCAGCAGCCTCTGGAGGGATCTAGGCCAGAGAGGTTGATGAGCCTGCTACAGGGTCAGCGAGGCGAGGTGGATCTGTCAGCTCATGCATTAGATCCTGTGCATTAAGATCCCGAAGGCACAGGTTTAATTCCTGCTGCCAGCGCCCCAGCAGGGAGCCCGGCATTACCCATTCCAGGTTGGAATTTGGCCAGGACCGGGTGGAGGAGGCTCTCATTCTTGAAAAAAGTTCCAGCAGATCTTGAAGGAGCAGGAGTGACCAGGTGCTTGGTTCTCCCGTTGGCCTGAAAGATGGCATCTCTAGCAGCATGGTGCCTGGCACTGGGGTCGGCACCGAGGCCAAGGGACGAGGGCTCCTTTCTGAGCATCCCACACTGCGGCCCGTCGCTCTGGGACTTTCCTGAGCCATCTCCCATCCATGCCCTGACCCAGGCCTCCGGCGCAATCGACCAGGGACCCAGCGCCAGGAGATACGGACTCAGGGGTAGCAAGGCTGGCGGCTCCAGCGGCTGGCACATGGAAACCTTCTCTCTCCCCCACCCCTACCCATTTTAGCAGCCAGTGGTTCAATGAGAGATCGCTAGAGGGGTGCGAATGGGGACAGACTGATCTTGGCACTTACCAATTCAGGCGGGGGAAGGGGCTGGCAGGATGACACCACCTGAAACAAGAAGCCAAAGGGGGTCAGCGCGGTGCGGGGACCCCAGCCAAGCAGCGTCCCCTAGAAATCTGTGCAGTGGCAGCCACTGGGACGCTTCCTCCACTCCCCTCCAGACTGGTCGTCTCTTCCCCTGGGTTGGGGGCGGGGGGAGGAGACCGGGTTGGCCCGTGAGGCGGGCTCTGTGCAGCGAGGAGGCTGGACCCCCCCTTGGTCGTGGGGAAGGGGTGTTTTTCTTGGCCCGGGCTGGCCCTTTCCAGCTCGGGCACACACAGAGGCCGCGATTCACGGCAGGGCCTGGGTGGCGGCGTGGCTGGGGTGGGGGAGTGGGGGGAGGCTATATATAGAGAAACATAAACAGGCTGCGCCCCACCCTGGGCTGCGGGTGCACAGTGAGCCCATTCAGCCTGGACCCTACCTCACCTGCCCCCGGCCCCATCCCTCCCCCTCCACCCCGCCTCACGCCAGGCGGCCTGGCTCCAGCAGAGAGAAGGAAACGGATTCGTAAGGGGGCCAGTGAGCCCTCCCCTGCCTCACACCCCCTCCTCAGGGGGGCACCTGGTTGTGCCAAGGTTGCCTTTCCCATAATGCCTTGGTGGCTTTGACTAAGGGACGAGCTGAGGCCGCTGGGTCGGTGGGGGGGTCCATGCCAGTGTCTTGGGGGCAGAGCTGGTCTCTTCGTGGTATTAAGGGGAGTACAATTCCCCAGCCCCGTGTGGGGCAAGGAGCTGCTCCAGAAGAATCTGCGCCTCCTGCTACATCTACCCTCCACGCTAAGCTGAAGGCTGCGGGTCCTGGGCTTGTGGCCTCCTTGTTCCCAAGCCCGAGCTCTGAGCATCCGCCCTGCACTGTACAACCCTCCCCTCCACAGCCCCCCCAGTGCCAGCCGGCCCCCGCCAGAGTCAGCTCCTGCACGTCCGCGCCTCTCTGCCCTTCACCCACTCCCTCCTGCCTGGATCCCCCTTGCTGTGTGCCCAAGGGCCGTGGGGCACTAGCAGGCTTGGCTTAGGGAGCAGGATCTGGCAATCCATCTAGGCTGTGTCTTGCCACATACCCCCCGCCTGCGCTGCCTCCTGGCACGTCTCCGTCCAAGCCACCTTGACACCCTGGGCACCGTCCTAGGAGCTGGCCAGACATGGGGCTCCCTGCCAGAGCTCACCCACCAACTGCGAGCACCCCAGCAACTCTGTTTGGTGCCCTGGCTTAGGCTTTGTTTGGGAACTGGAGGAGGATGGGGTGGGGAGACAACCCAGGGGGTTTGGATCAGTGAGGGACTCGGGGGGAGGTGGCGTGGGGAGCGCAGGCCAGGGGGGTGATGTTGGATCACAGAGGGGATTGGGGGGAGGTGGGATGGGGCATGCGGGTGAGTGGGTGGGGGGGCGTGTTGGATCACAAAAGGGATCAGAGGGGGTGTAATGGAGACGGGCTGGGGGGGCAAGTTGGATCAATAAGGCGTTCGGGGGAAGAGGGGGGATGGGGATCGCAGACCAAGAACCAGATCCTGGACGTCTGTGCAGCAGCAGGAACGCACTTTAAGAATCAAAAGGGACCCGCAGCCGTGCTCCATCCCCACACCTCTGCCCCTAACCCTCTGGGAGACAGGGCATGGCTACAGGATGAAACCCCCACCCCCAACCGCATTTGCAGCCAGACCCCCAGACACCCCCTCTCACTCCCCATGCCAGCCGGGGGCACATCAGCTGACGGAGGTGCTGATCCTGCGCAGGGAGAGGACAAGCCATGGCTGGCTGGGCACTAGCTAGTGGAACTGGGGCCGGGCAGAGCCCCAGGCATCCCAACCTTGGCAGTGCCACAGCCCCGCATGCCAGCACCGAGTACCAACAAGCCCCTAATTACGATGCATGCAGAGGTCCCGCCAGGCAGGGAAGGTAGAATTAGGAAGGTGGGTTCTGCCAAGCCAGGGTCTCCCTGGGGCGGCATCCTGTGTCCAACACCAGATGTGTCACTGTTCCCCCCTAGCCCCATAAAACACCTGGCGTGCTGTGCAGAGGGGATTCCTTCCTGACCGCCCGCACCCTGGAGAATGAGACTGAATCTGTCAGGGGCCATAAATCTCACAATGGTCGTAAAATTAGATGGGCCTTTTAACGAACCAGCTGAGGGGTTGAACTGAGTGCCACCCCGCAGCCTGCCCTCCCCAGGCAGCTGTGGGGCTGAGTGGGCAGGTACATCCCCTGCCCCGGCTGGGCCTATACGCTTCCCCCAGAGCCATGAGGGTGGGGGCACTTCTCTTAGGAAGGAACAGGCAGGAGAAAGGCTATGGGATGCCTCTTGCATAAGAAGAAATGAGTCCACTTCCCCCGTCCCCTCCCTTCCAACAGCTCTTCCCATCCACTCAGCCTCCAGGCTTTGAAACCCCTCCAGCCCCCAGAGCAGCCTGCCATCCCCAGGCCGCCTGCCTTCTGCCGCTCGAGCCCCTCACTGAGCTCACCCTCTGGACCAGGGGTGGCCAACGTGAGCCTGAGAAGGAGCCAGAATTTACTGATGTACCTTGCCAAAGAGCCACAGGAATACGTCAGCAGCCCCCCATCAGCTCCTCCACCCTACTCCCACCACCTCCCGCCCACCAGCAGCCCCGCTGATCAGTGCCTCCCCTTCCCTCTCCGCACTTCCCGATCAGCTGTTTTGTGGTGTGCAGGAGGCTCTGGGGGGAGGAGCAAGGGCACTGCAGGCTCAGGGGAGGGGTTGGGAAGGGGTACAGTGGGGGCAGGGCCTGAGGCAGAGCCAGGGGTCGAGCAGTGAGCCCCTCACCCCCGCACATTGGAAAGTTGGTGCCTGTTGCTCCAGCTCCAGAGTCGGTGCCTATACAAGGTGCCACATATTAACTTCTGAAGAGCCGCAGGTGGCTCCAGAGCCACAGGTTGGCCATACCTGCTCTGGACTGAGCTCCCATCCAGCCTCCCTCTCCTGTCCTACACTCCCCATCCCTCTGAGTCCCACACTGATCAGACCCCCCACCCCATCCCCCTCGAGCCACACATTGATCTGACTCCTCCACCCTGTGCTCCTCATTGCCCCCCAAATCCTTCACTGATCCGACCCTCCAAACCCCACACTGATCTGACACCCCTGGGCCTGTGCTCCTCACTGCCTCTCAAATCCCTCACTGATCTGACACTCCCCCCCCTCCCGACCTGCGCTTCCCATTGCCCCGAGCCACACATTGATTTGACCCTTCCACCCTGTGCTCCCCACTGCCCTCCAAATCCCTCACTGATCCGACCCTCCGAACCCCATGCTGATCTGACACCCGTGGGCCTGTGCTCCTCACTGACCTCCAAATCCCCCACTGATCTGACACCCCGCCCCCTGGCCTGCATTCCCCATCCCACCCCAGGAGCCCCTCACACATCCAATCTCCTTTCCTCTCCCTTCTTCTTTCTCCTCCTGGCTAGGCAATTGGTGCCTGTCCCACCTTGGTGCAAGAGCCATCTCCTCCACAGCACCTGCTAGCTACCTTGCAACCCTCTGCAATCCTCTCCCTCATCTCCCAGCCTGTTAACTCCCCTCCCTTCCCCTCCTGCAGTTTCTGTCTGAACAACATTTGCTGTCCAGAGCAAAGTGTGTCGCACAAATCATCCTCAGTGCAAACTTCCTGCCTCCTCTCCCCGGTCTGCCTCTCAGCTTCGGCCTGGGAAAACATCTGGCTCGGCCTGCGCGATGGGAGGGGGCTGAGATGTGGGAAAAGCACCGTAACCAGAAACTCTGGGAGCGAGGCAAATGGGCTTGAAAGCTACAGGGGCCATGTGGAAAGGGGTCCCCCTGGCTGCTCCCTCAGCCCCGCTTCCTACAAACAGGATCAGTGTTTGAAGAGCATGTTGCTTCTACCAACTGCCACATTTCACCCTCCCCTCCCCGAAAGTCAGCTTGTAGGTGGGGAAACTGAGGCACAGAGTGGGGTAGGTACTGTGGAGTCACTGTGTCAGTAGCAGAACGAATGACAGAACCCAGGAGTCCTGGCTCCCTATCCCCCACCCTTCTCCAACCATTAAAGCACACTCCCTCCCAGAGCTTGGGATAAAACCCAGGAGTCCTGGCCCCCAACCCCCTTCATCTAACCACTAGACCTCACTCCATCTCAGAGCAAGGAACAAAGGAGTCCTGCTGCCAGTCCTCTAAACACTAGCTCAGGGATTCTCAAACTGGGGGTCAGAAGGTTATTACATGGGGAAGTCGCGAGCTGTCAACCTCCACCCCAAACCCTGTTTTGCCTCCAGCATTTATAATGGTGTTAAACATAGAAAAAGTGGTTTTAATTTATAAGGGGGGGGGGGTTCACACTCAGAGCCTTGCTGTGTGAAAGGAGTCACCAGTAAAAAAGTTTGAGAACCACTGCACTAGATGATGCCTCAGTCTATAAACCTCCCTCTCGCAAGGTGTCATCTCAGCGTAACATCACCTCTAAGGGACCCTGGCATCCGGAGTGCACTGAAAGGGCAGGGTGCTTGCTGGGCAGTGTGCTTGCTGGGGCACGGTGCCCAGCCCTGCCCACCCTTCCCCGTAGCAGGCTCTGGACCCACCCCCGGGCACCTCTTGCTAGTTGATAAATGCCCCTGACAGGCACTTCTTGGGCAAAGCCCAGGGGCAATCAAAGGGACTGGTGAGATGGAGTCTTCTTAGCAATCAGGTCCTCCTCTGCCCTAGGCTGCCCCCGGTGGAGGGGGTGGAGAGGGCCGATCAGAGGGGCGTTCTGTCCTGTCCCCACAGGTCCCCCTGACTGTCAGCAGCGGAGCTTTACCTGCGGGTCAGCAGGGCAGGGTGGCGCTCGTCTTTAGGATGCCGGGTTTCTCCATCCAGCTGTTCCCCGCATGGGGGGAGGCCCCCAATTCCCCCTCCGGTGCAGGATCTTCTCTGCTCCCTCTATCCTTTCCTCCCTCACTCAGCCACTTTTCCCTTCACCCCCAGCCTTCCCCTCACCTGACTCCAGCACGTCCCTCCGCCCCTTGGACGGACGGATGGACGGAGGGGTCTGCACGGAGCAAAGAGCCCCGGAAAATCCCGGAGGAGAACCAGCAGCCTCCAGCTGCAGACGCTGGCCCAGGGCCAAGAAAAACTCCCAGCTCCGCGCAACCATAATTACACAACCAAGGCTTAAAGGGCCAGAGACGCAGGGGCTCCGGCACAGTGAGGGCTGCAGCTAGCCGTGGGGCTCAGCACAGGGCCACCTGCATCTGGCAGAGAAGGCTCAAAGCCTGGAGCGTGCCAAGTAGTGGGCCATGCGAAACCATCCCTGGCACTGGGTCTCAAGTCAGGTGTGGTAGGAGGGGATGAGAGTAAAGCCTGGAGCAATGTTCCAGGGTGGTGAGCTTCCTCACAGTAGTGCCCTGCTGGGATCCCAGCGCTGTGAGCATCCCTAAAGCAGTGGCCTGCCGGGACCCCAGAACTGTGAGCTTCCCGAAAGCAGTGCCCTGCTCAAAGCAGTACCCTGCTGGGACCCCAGTGCTGTGAGCTTCCCCACAGCAGTGTCCTGCTGGGACCCTAGTGATGTGAGCTTCCCTAAAGTAGTGCCCTGCTCACAGTAGTGCCCTGCCAGGACCCCAGCGCTGTGAGCTTCCCCATAGCAGCGCCTTGCCGGGACCCCAGCGCTGTGAGCTTCCCCAAAGCAGTGCCCTGCCGGGACCCCAGCGCTATGAGCTTCCCCACAGCAGTGCCCTGTTGGGACCCCAGCGCTGTGAGCTTCCCTAAGGCAGTGCCCTGCCAGAACTCCAGTAAATCTGAATTCTCCCAGCGTAGCTCACACAAAGCCCCTGGAAACCCGCTCTGGCATTAGCAGCCGCGGTCCATCTCTCTGAGAGGGAAGGACTCCACATCTCATGCCAGAGCCCTGGGGAATGTTTGCTCGGCCATGCTGCCGGCCCCCACTCTGCCCTCCCTTGGTTCAGGACATTTCCCACGGCCCCATGTTCCTGCTGCTCTTCAGACGTGCTCTCTTCGGCTGCTATCTTGCCCTTTGCTGCCCCAGGCAGAGATAAGAGCCTGGATCCCCCAGCAAACAGGGCAGGAGCCTGGGTCACTGAGGCTGAGTTTCATCCCTCCCTCCCCCAACCCCCTGGCGCCACAGGGACCAGTTCCTGCAGTGCTGAAGCTGCCACCCACAGTGGCTCCCTTCCCTGGCTGAGCTCCCCCATTCCCTGCCACCAGGAGCCTCTTCCTGCCCTCTGGGGGGCAGGTTCCCATCCTCCTCCTGCCCCATGGGGGTGAGCAACCCTCCCCGAAGCTGGTGAGCATCTCCTCTGGCTGCAGCCTAGGGGGGTCCCTCGCTGGGCCCCCAGTACCCGCCAAGCATGGCCTGGGAGCTGGAGTGGGGGGAGTGCTCCAAGCCATGTGCCTGCTGGGACGTGCAGGGTGGAACTGGGGTCACCCTCTGTGGACAGACACCCCTGCCTGCCGCATTGGGTGTCTGTCAGCTGGGTTTGCCCATCGCTTGTGGCCAGGAAGAAGGGACATGGTCCCAAAGGCTGGGCTCCAGCCATCTCCCCCCTGCCCCCAATTTGGCATCGTGCCTTCTCCTACCTTCGCTTCGCATTTCTTGTGGCTGGTGATCTTGCAGGCTGTAGGGGAGAGAAAAGGGGTGTGAAGGGGAGGTCCCTGCGCAGCTGGGCTAGTGCACTGGGGCCTGGCTCCTGGTGAGCCTGGAGGCTGGGAGTGTGAGTCCTGGTGCTAGTGCACTGGGGCCTGGCTCTGGTGAGCCCGGGGGCTGGGAGTGTGAGTCCTGATGCTAGTGCACTGGGGCCTGGCTCCTAGTGAGCCCGGGGGCTGGGAGTGTGAGTCCTGATGCTAGTGCACTGGGGCCTGGCTCCTAGTGAGCCCGGGGGCTGGGAGTGTGAGTCCTGGTGCTAGTGCACTGGGGCCTGGCTCCTAGTGAGCCCGGGGGCTGAGAGTATGAGTCCTGGTGCTAGTGCATGAGAGCCTGGCTCCTGGTTAACCCGGGGGCTGGGAGTGTGAGTCCTGGTGCTCGTGTGCTGGGGCCTGGCTCCTGGTGAGTCCTGGGGTTGAGAGTGTGAGTCCTGGTGCTAGTGCACTGGGGCCTGGCTCCTAGTGAGCCCGGGGGCTGAGAGTATGAGTCCTGGTGCTAGTGCATGAGAGCCTGGCTCCTGGTTAACCCGGGGGCTGGGAGTGTGAGTCCTGGTGCTCGTGTGCTGGGGCCTGGCTCCTGGTGAGTCCTGGGGTTGAGAGTGTGAGTCCTGGTGCTAGTGCACTGGGGCCTGGCTCCTAGTGAGCCCGGGGGCTGAGAGTGTGAGTCCTGGTGCTGGTGTGCTGGGGCTTGGTTCCTGGTGAGCCCTGGGCTGGGAGTGTGAGTCCTGGTGCTTGTGCACTAGGGCCTGACTCCTAGTGAGTCCGGAAGTTGGGAGTGTGACTCCTGGTGCTAGTGCACTAGGGCCTGACTCCTAGTGAGTCCGGAAGTTGGGAGTGTGAGTCCTGGTGCTAGTGCACGGGGGCCTGGCTCCTGGTGTGCCCAGAGGCTGGAAGTGCGAGTCCTGGTGCTAGTGCACTAGGGCCTGGCTCCTGGTGAGCCCAGGGGCTGGAAGTGCAAGTCCTGGTGCTAGTGCCCTGGGTACTGGGCTGCTTAGGCTGCGGTTGCCGGGCTGGGATCCCTCGGACTGGGTTTGAGGAGGGCAAGGGCTGTGGGGGCTGGTACCTTGGCAGATGAGGCCCAGCGCCTCAATGGATTCCTTACACACCACACACGCTCTCTTCTTCTTCTTAAAGGCCTTCTCCTTGAAGCTGTGCGGCTCGGGCACTTTCTCCGGCTACGAAGGCAAACACACGGCAGAATTGGTACAGGGGTCACTAAAGCATGGGGAGAGCAGTCTGTAGGACCCCCAGAAGGACAGTGGCGGGCCCAGGGAGAGACACCAGGTCTCCTGAGCATTAGGTCTGTGCTTCAGCCACTAGGCCATACTGCCTCTCTGGAGGTGCCTTAAAGGAGAGCGCGACAGGGCACTGGACACCCACCTGCGGTGGGCGCTCGGTCGCTACAGCCCACTCCGTGCCCCAGTCCCCGGGCACAGCAGGCCCTACATCCCAGGGCACTACTGCCAAGTTTCACTCCCCCAGCCCCTCCAAGCGCCACTTAGGGCCAATGACTGTCAGCTCTGCACGGAGGGGCAGGGAATGTGTCCTGCCAGCTGCGGGGTGCCTTTCCCAACCGCTGACCCCCTCCATCCCCCTCCTGGCTTCCCAGCCCCACTGTGCAGCACCAATTAGCCAGAAAAGCAACAGCTGGCCGGCCGGAAACACAGCCTCTCGAGGGGCCAGATTCCAGCCATGTGGCTGGGGGGGGTGTGTGTGTGTGGGATTGGTCTGAAATGCCATGGATTCCCCGCAGAGTCTCTGTCCCTGCCCCCACACACTGGCCCTCTGCTGGGGAGGGCTCAGTTACACAGGGCCAAATTCCACTTGCCAGAGCCTACCACTGGGCCCAGCAAAGGAGGCACAGGGGTAGGTGCTAGACTAGGAGCCAGGACACCTGGGTTCTACCCCCAGCTCTACCAGTGGTCTTGAGCAAGTAACTTACTTGCTCTGTGCCTCAGTTTCCCCTCCCACCCTTGGGCTGTTTGGTCCATGAGCTTTTCGGGGCAGGACAGCTTTGTTTTGTGTCCATATGTACAGCACCTGACATGACGAGGCCTTGTCTGCAGGGCCTGCTGCTGTAACGGCAGCGATTCCCCCGCCTTTGCAGGTGAGTGGGTTTAGAAGGCGGGCCGAGTTAACAGGCCTCGTTGGGGTTAGCCCTGAAAGCCCTCAAAACTGAGACAGCCCCTGCCCCACTGAGAGACCAGCCCTGCCAGTGCCCCAGTGCTGCCCCCTTAGTGCAGGGACTGTTTATTGCTGCTTCCAGAGCCCTGTCTTCCCTGCCCCATTGCATGGTCTGGCCACGCTCCCCTTTGGGTTTTGCGTATGAAGGTGATGGGAGGTAGGGGGGCTGAGACCCTCACCCCACCTTTAACCCCACTCCGGGGATGGTCACCAGTTCAGGACAGATACAGGGTGCCCCCAAAGCCCCCTGCTTTTTTCTCTTTCTCTTTCAACTATCCCCCCCCGCCCTCCCCCCGGTTGCCAAGCCATCCAGTCCAGGCTGGCAGGAGCTGCGCCAAACTGGTTCCCGCCAGGTTTTCCCCCCATCTGGTTAATGGTGCCTGAAATCAGCCAGGCATCCTCCACTCTCCCACCCCCGCGGCCCCCCCAGCAGGGCAGGAGGCTCCTGGGACATGTAGTTCGTTCCTGGGGAGGAAGGGAAGGGAAGGGGTGACGGAAAGCGGCCCTGTGCCTGCGCCTGTATAAACCCTGCTGAATGGGCCATTCACGCCGGCTCGGGCATGGCCGCCCGTGCTATAAATAGCCATGAATCGCCCGCTTTGTTGCCCGGCGTGTTCTGCGAAAACAAGGCTCGTTCTTAAGGGCAGGATCAAGGGCCCCGGCCCAGCGAGATGGGGGTGGGGCAAGGGCCCCGGCCCAGCGAGATGTGGAGAAGGTGGGCAGGGCCCAGCGAGATCGGGGGTGGGGATGGGGGGGTAAACCCTGCTGTGCTAAGATGCCCCCTCCTCACTCTGAGCTGGATGCCTGGCACAGGAGCCGCCACAGTCACCCATGGGTCCATGTCCAACAGAGAGCGCCCAGCCGAGCCGCTGGCTTCAGACAGGTGCTCGGGGGGGCTCAGATAAGCCAGCGATTGTGCAGGGTTGTGCAGCCGGGTTGGCTCTAGCTTGGGCCGACGGACACCCGAGTAGCCAGGTCACTTAGCTGGAGTATTCCCTCCCCCGTTCCTCGTGCCATCAGCCGGGCATAGGAGAACCGCAGCGTCTTTGCATGGCGGCGGGCGCTGGGCGGGGCAGAATCAGAAACACCTGCTGGCCCACACATGGTGTAGCCCCCACCCATGCACCACTCCCTGCCCCTCGCATCCTTAAACCCTACCAGCCTCTAGCCCCGACCCCTGGCAGCACAGGCCGTGGGCGGTGCCACCCAGCCAGGCTGACCCGCAGTGCACCGGCACCGCTTACCGGCATCCTGTTCAAGACGCGCCGGCATGGGGGTGGGCAGAGGGCACTCCCACCCTGTGTCCTTTCTCTTCGGGGCGGGCTGCTCTCTGCCCAGGCTGGCGGTGAAATACAGCAGGGATCTGGCTCGGTTCTGCCTGCCTTTCGCAATCGTTGCCCGTGGGGAGCTGCGACACAGTCAGGCCCCCCCCTCCTCCCACCAGCCCTTCCCCGCTCCCAGCCGAGTCCAGGAACCGGGCGGGAGAACAACATGTTTACTCACTGGCTCAGGTCACAATGCTGCCTGCTGAGTGCCCGCGCCTTGGGCAGCGGACCAGCATCATTGGGTCATACCCACAGCTGGGCCCTCGTCCCCGGGCCTGCAGGCCTCTAGGCATCACCCAGGGACTGGACATACCCCATCCCATCCACATGCCCCAGGCTGGCACCTAGCAGGGCACCCACTGCAGGCAGAGTTCAGTGCCCAGGGCCCGTTCACCGTCGTTTGGGAGGGGGGTGTTGTGAGCTAGGCTAGAGGGAGGAAGGACGAGGAGAAATGCAGAGGGAGGGATGGAGCCAGGACCCAGATCCAGCCCCCCCGCAACTCGGGAAAGGGGAGATTCAGGCCTCCTCAGCCTGAGCCTGTGACCTCCCCGCCGGCCTGAGGGAGGCCGGGCAGCTGGCAGAGCAGCGAGGGAGAAGGATTCCCTATAACATGAGAGACACCCTCCCTTGCCCAAGCTGGCATCACTCCCTGGCCCATCCCTGCCTCTACCCCCCTCGCTCTGTCCTTGGCAGGGGGGACAAGACATGGGGCAACCTGGTGTGCCCAGCACCTCTCCTGGGGTAGCGCCCCTGTGAATGCCACCTAAGGGTGATCAAGGGCAAAGATGCCCATGCTATGACCCTTGGGCGGGAGTGTGTGTTCCCCCCTCCCTCTAGAGATTCACCCCCCACCCCCGGGAGCTGGCAGAGAACGGCAGCTCCCGGTGCCCCATAGGCAGTCTCTGCCCTGCTGCCCCTCTCCGGTCGCTCCTGGTGTCCAGTAGACAGGCAGGGCCCCGTTGCACCCCTTAAGAGTGTGTGCCGATGCCCCTGGGCACCCATACCAGGCCACAGCAGAGACACCGGCCCTTGCAGTTCAATCTAGCTATACACGGGATGGGAGGTTCCCCTAAAGCTGAGCTCCGTGTTCCCTGCTCAGGAAACGCGCCCGTGCTCAGAGAATGGCTGGCAGGGAGCGGGTAGGGAGGGTGCCCGGCCTTAAAATAGGCCCTGTCAAACGATTGATGTGAGAACCAGCCTCTCTTCCCCTGGGCCACGGATCAGGCCACAACTGAACGGTCCAAAGAGACCTCCCTCCCAGTCAATCCCTTTGCACGGGATCCCAAAACCATGCTGGGCCGTTTCACTCCCCTCCCCGCAGCATGGTCAGTTTCACTTCCTGGTTCCCATGTGGGGTCAGGTCCCCAGGAGGGAGGGAACCTGGGAATGTCTTGCCCGGAATCCAGGGATCTCGCTTCTTGTTTGGAAACCAATTCCACGAAAATTACCAGGTTGGTAAAACCCTCTGTGTGCACCAAGCCTCAGCCACAGCCCTCGGCCAGCCCGAGAATGTCTCTGTAATTTCCATCCCCTGGTGCCTGCGCCACCGTCGCGCAATCGCAGCCGCCCACTCTGGTGCTAGAACCGCCCATAAGAGTGTTTTATAATCCCTGAAGCACCCAGGCTGGGAGGGTAGGCACCCAGGCTGTCTACACAGCAAAAGCAGTGCCTGAGACTACCCTGCCCAAGCACGCTGGAATCCAGCTGGCACGGGTCATCACGGCAGTGAAGCGAGCGCAGCGCCGTGGGGGGGAAGGGGGCAAACTTGGCATGGATCCTGGCTATGGGCTCAGCCTGCTGTGCAGCCTGGCAACACGCCCTGGCTAGGATCTGGGCTGAGACCCAGCAAACTCGTTTCACGCAGGGAATGGCCAGCGAGGGAAAGAGGCTTGAGCTTCCCCCAGCGAAGCTTGTCAGAAAATGCAACCCCAGGAGGGGACGCATTGGCTCCAGATCAGCCCCCCAAATATTCCCCGAGAGGCAGGCGGGGCGGACGTTGGAGAGTTGTGGGCATCGCCCAGCAGGGTGGCAGAGGGGAGGCCGGTGCCCTGTGCTCTGTGCATCGGTCAGAAATGTGCAGGGCCAGGCCTGGGAAGCAGCACCCTGACCCCAGCTTTGGCCCCGCCAGCATGCGGAAGGGATCAGAGAAGCAGCCAAAGGGTCAGTGGTAGCTGCCAAGCTCCTCCCAAGCACCCTGACCACTCGCCTTTGCCAGGCTTTGCTTGGAGGGGTCAGCACGGGGACATCGAGCTCTACAGGCCACTGGATGGGCCAGGAGAAACCTTCCCTCCCAATGCCAGTGCCAGGCCTTGCCTGGTTAACTGTTCCCTTCCAGTGCCATCCAGTGCCAGTGCCGGGCCTTGCCTAGTTAACTCTTCCGTTCTAGTGCCATCCAGTGCCAGTGCTGGGCCCTGCCTAGTTAACCCTTCCCTCCCAGTGCCACCTAGTGGCAGTGCCGGGCCCTGCCTGGTTAACTCTTCCCTCCCAGTGCCATCCAGTGCCAGTGCCGGGCCCTGCCTGGTTAACCCTTCCCTCCCAGTGCCATCCAGTGCCAGTACCAGGCCCTGCCTGGTTAACCCTTCCCTCCCAGTGCCATCCAGTGCCAGTACCAGGCCCTGCCTGGTTAACCCTTCCCTCCCAGTGCCATCCAGTGCCAGTGCCGGGCCCTGCCTAGTTAACCCTTCCCTCCCAGTGCCACCTAGTGGCAGTGCCAGGCCCTGCCTGGTTAATCCTTTCCTCCAGTGCCACCCACTGCCAGTGCCAAGCCTTTCCTGGTTAAGCCTTCCCTCCCAGGGCCAGTGTTGGGCCCTGCCTGATTAACCTTTCCCTCCCAGTGCCACCCAGTGCCAGTTAACCCTTCCTTCCCAGTCCCAGTGTCAGGTCCTGCCTGGTTAACCCTTTCCGCCCAGCGTCCCTGCTGTACGCACACCACCATCCTGCTCATTGCCTCCCGTTAGGGCTCAGGGCCATGCTGCACTCTTTACTGAAGGGTCGCGATCCGGCCCCGGGGACTAGCTGGAGCCTCCGGTCCGTGCTGTGCCCGGGGAAGCAGAGGCCCCACATTCCAGCCTCTCCTCCTGCTGCTCCAAGCCTGGAATGGCTCCGGCTCGGCCGTGCTCCAGGGTTATGCCGATTAGCACAGGCCTGGCGCCCTGACAGCCCCGTCACAAGGCCAAGCCCTCCTAGAAGCTATTTATGAGTCAGCCGGACGCGGGACCTTCGGACGGCCCTGGGACCTACACGTGGCCCCCACCCTCAACATCCTTCCTGCTGCACGGGCAGGGGAGAGCGCCTCCCACTGGCTAGGGCTTGGCCTCCCTTAGCACCCCCCCATCTCCATGTTACCTTGGTTACCAATGGAGGGTCGGACCCACAGGAGCCCCTCCATGACTGACTGCCCTAGAACCTATGAGAGGGGCTAGACCCCCCCACACCTGCACCCCATATCTAATCCCCCCTGATCCTATGATAGGAGTTTGACCCCCAGGTGAGCCCCATGTCTAACCCCCCCTAGATCCTATGAAAGGGGCTTGTCCCCGAAGTGACCCCCCTATGTTGCTGACACCCCAAATCCCCACTGCAGAGGAGTCGATCTTTTTTCTCCACCCCATCCCACCCCCACCTTCCCTGGACTGGTAGGGTTGTCAGCTGGGTTGGGGGGTGAGGGCAAGGGAGGGTCACACCTACCCTGCTGGAGCCTGGCACCCGGGTGCTCTCTCGCCTCCCCAGCGCCCTCAGCAGCATCTCCACGGTGTTCTTAGGCTTCATGGCAGCGGGCGTGGTACTGGGCTGGCCAGAGAGTGTGCCCGCCCGCGCCGACGCAGCCCCATCCAGGGTGGCACCAGACGGCACGGTGGGCTCAGCCCGTCCCAGCTGCAGAGGTCTAACTCTCCCGGCAACCCAGCCCAGTCAGAGCCAGAGGGGGCCAGGGCGCGTGGGATAGGATGTAAGGCTGGAAACAATGAGCCAGAACCCGGCCCAGGGGCTGGGATCAGGACGAAGGGACGAGCTGGTGTTTCCTGACTCACAATAGCCGCTTCCCTTCGTGCTGAGGTCACAGCGAAGGCCACCGCAGGCGGGGGCCACACGGCTGGGCCTGGGCTCTGGCACGGCCACCCCACACGTCTCGGATCCTGTCATTGGTGAGGATCGCACGCGGCACCTTGGGCCAGGCAGGGCTGAGCACCAACGCACTCGGGACACCCAGCTGCTGCTGGCCCCTTCCCAGAGGCAGCCAGAGGGTGTTCAGTGTCAGACCTAGAGGGGTCGGCAGCCCGCTGTCACCTGGGGTGGGCAGGCCCCAAACATGGACAGGAGCCCCCAGCCCCCACCATCTCTCGCTCCCGCTCCAGGCAGCAGAGAGCCTGAGAGTCAGAGCCTGACACCTTCTCCCTCCCCACACACAGGAATAATTCATTCTGGCCTCCCCATCCAACAACAGATACCATCCCGCCAGGCCAAGAGCTCCCAGCCCCACTCAGAGACCCCCTGGCACGGGATTCCCACTAGGAGGCCTTCACTGGAAGATGCCAGTTCAGCTTTCACTTCTCCCTTCCACCCGAGAGAGGAACTCAGCCCCCTGTAAGGACACATCCGTGGGTGGCTCATGGTGGGACTCAAACCCAGGGCCGCTGAGTGTAAACATAGCCCATGGGATAGTTCTCCTAGCCCAGGGGCTCTTGCCACTTCTTCAGCCTCGGTGGGGTTGGCCTACTCGAGGGGCATGGCGCAGCCCTGCGAGAGTGGCAGGGGTGTGTGTGTGAATCCTGAACACCCTGTTTTCTTTTCTCACCCATTCAGTTGCCCCTTCAGGGATGCAGAGCGACCTGAGCAAGAGGCAGCCCTCCACTTCCCAGCCCCTAAACAAGCATCCCCGTCCGGTCACTGTGTGCTGGCTCAGAGCTGGAGATCCTCTCTCGGGCAAAGGCGGGATCAGGCAAGTTTGGGCCGATAGCACCCACCACGCGCTAGGTGCTGTATAGACATGGAGCAAACCTGGCTCCAGCCCCGAAGGCTGAGAGTCCACGTAGCCCAGTGCACAGGCCAAAGGAGCGAGGAGGGACGGGGGCAGATCACAACAAAGAGGTGGCAGGCAGCATGGGAAGGGGTGCTTCTTCCTGGGTAACCAGGGTGATCTTGGGGCAAACTGACCGGGAAGGGGCCCCAGGGGGAACCGTCTCCCTGCGCGGCTCCCGCTTCCAACCCAGAGTGGGCACAGCTCTGGAGAATGAATTGCAGGGCGCAATTGAGATGGTCCTAATTTCTCTCTGCCATCCTCCCCCTTCCCTGCTCCGCGCTTGTCCCCCTGCTCCCGGCCTGACGCCTCTGCTGTGTCTCTCTGCTGTTTCTGCTCTGCCAGGGCCGCAGGCACCTTGGGAGGGTGCCAAGGGGCTGCCACTGGAATCTTGTGACCCGCTAATTAACCAGCCCCTGGCAAATTCCCACCGCAGTTCCCTGCCGCCCTGGCCCTGGGTTAATTACTGTGCAGGGCAGTGGAGCTCTCGTGCAAACTCAAGCTCCCTCCGTCCTGAGTTTTTCCAACACTCCCTGTTCCCCAAGCACCTCAGGTCAGTCCTGCTGCCCGTCGCCTGGAGAATCCCCTGCACGTGCCCCGCAAAGGGCTCCGGGGGCCTTCAGGACCCACCTGTGCTTTGAGACTGGCTTGCTCTAGAGGTCAGGGGACTGGCCTGGGACTCACGACAGCTGGGTTCTAGGCCCGGCTCCACCTCTCCTGCTGGGTAACCCGGGGTGAGTCATGGCCCCTTTCTGTGCCTCAGTTTCCCCTCCCATCAGGCTAGATTGTGAGCTCTCTGGGGCACCACTCTGCCTCCAACAGCGGCCCTGGCCACAGAGGAGGAAGGGATGTGACACCCCGCAGTGGGTTATGCAATAACCTGCCCACAGAAGAGCCAGAAATAGAACCAGGAGTCCTACCAGCCAATTTCCTGCTCTGACTACCAGGCATGCTAGATCCAAGCAGCCTTGACTCTTCCCACGGTACCAAGTCACCTCGTTCCTCCCTGGGCTACTAGCATCCCTTTTGCAGGCAGGCTCCTTGCTCCCGATTGCCCTGGGGGCAGGACAGCATTGAAACTTCACCCGGAGGCCAAGAATGCACAGAGCCCAGGTGCAGGGGAGCACCATGATTCTGGGGTGCTGCAGCCATCCAGAGCACCCCAGAGAACCATCCCACTCCTCTTGTTCTGCAGCGCTTAACTGGCATTGCCAGGGCGAGAAGCTTTGTGGGGGGAAAGGTCTTTCCACTTGCAGTCTCCCACAGAAGCCTGGAGGGGGGGCAGTTTTCAGCAGGGACCCCCCCCCCCGCGTCATCCCACCCGCCCAGCCTGGCTTGCAGCTCCTCTCAGCCCAGGGAAGTGATCTGCGGCTGGAGCGGCAGCTGCCCCTTTAAGATGGGGCGTGGACGTCCCCTCGCCTCCAGAGCACCCATGTGGTTTCCAGACCTGGAAAACGGTTCTCTTTGCCTGCTTGTTCCTACTGGGAACAGCCGTGGGGGGAGTGACTCAGCCCAGGGCTGGCCGGGGAACCAGCTGTCAAGCAGAGCAAAAGGAAGCAAATGCTGAGATCTGGCAGGTCTTGAGTCCATATAGGAACGGCCACCCTGGGCTCCAGCTAGCCCAGGATCCTGTCTTCCGACAGTGGCTAGGGCCAGATGCTTCAGAGGGAACGAACAGAACAAGCAGCCATCAAGCGACCCATCCCCTGGTGTCCAGGCGGAGGTTATGGGGCACTCAGAGCATGGGGATTGTGTCCCTGAGCATCTTGGCTAATAGCCATTGATGGATCTATCCTCCATCAACATGTCTCATTTTGGGCCCTGGTTACACTTTTGGCCTTCACGACATCACCTGGCAATGAGTTCCACAGGTTGACTGTGTGGTGTGAAGCTCTAGGGAGGCGAAAGTCAAGCCTAAAGGTTTTCCCCCACTGGGTGTTTTTGCACACACAAGGAGCTGCACACCCTGGTACGGAGGTCTGGCACGAGGGCTCACACAGCATGTTCACACTAGGGGTTGCAACTGGTGCAGCGGCTTTGGTACACCACCACGCCGATCGAGCCACCCGCCAGCGCCTCCTCACATGCTCTCTCACCTGCACCGAGGCATGCGGTGCCGCCACAACCCAGCTGCTCCGTGCCCTCAAACCCAGCAAGCCATGGCGACGGAATGGACCACTCCAGACTAGATTTTCACAGGCCCTCAGCTCCCAACCAGGCTCCAAAACAAGCCGCCAGCTCTGCAGAGAGGCGCAGTGTGCGGGGTACCGGCAAATCCAGCCCTGCCGGTGGCAAACCTGGCCCATCCTGGTCTGGGAGAGAGACATCTGGGTTCAGAGGCCTCTCTGCTGTAACAGTGGAGTTGCCTGTGCTTATGCCAGTGGTGAATTCGGCCCGTTCCCTTTTCCGATGAAGGGGCAGATCAGGCTGCACCGATTAAATAAACACAGAGGATGGACGGGTGGAGAAAGAGCGGAAGTGACTGCAAATTCCTACGCTGCGGCCGGCAGCGTTCAACCCCTGAATGACGCTGCTTTCTAATAAAACTGGAGCTCAGTTCTTCTCAGTTAGACCAGTGTCAATCTGGAGTCACTCTATTCACATTGCTTTGCATTTACACTGGGGATAACAATGATCAGAATCTGGCAGTACCATAGGGAGGCTGTGTGGCCTAGTGAATATAGCACTGGGGCGCAGAAGAAAGAAAGAAAGAAAGTAAAAGAATGATTGCCCCAGTCTCCAGCTCTCTCTAAAGATGAGTCTGGGATCCATTTCTCCCCGACAAATCCCAGCGCCCTGCAGCTCTTGCATTGATTTAAACCCTACGCTAAGGACCAGCTGCTTGTATCGGACACACCCCTCCTCCCCCAGCAGAGAGGGCCAGGGGCTTCCCCTGCCCCCGCTCCTGCTCCCCCAGGGATTGTCTGCACTCAGCTGTGGGGTGTAGCATGCGGGGAGGAGAGGGTTTGCTGGCCTGGGAGGCACAGGAGGTCAAACCCGATGACATGGTGGTCCCGTCCAGCCTTAAATCCTATGTCCCATTCCCAGAACCTACCCGGCTGCCTAGAGAACCAGCATCGCTCCATCCTCCCCGCCCGTTGCCCCATGATGGGGCTGACAGCTGCCCGCTGGCCCAGGGCTCTGCCCGGTCCCTACCTTCATGCTAATCTCGCTGCCCAGCAGCTGGCTTGGGCATAGCTGTCCCCCCTTGGCCGGACACAGCAGCGTCTCCTCCGTCTTATTCCAGCCGCGATCTTGCTTAGGGGAAACTCCTGGGCCTCTGGGTCAGAGCGAATCCTCCGGAATGCAGCCCTGGCTTCCCTTAACTCGGAGCAGCAGCGAGGAAAACACACCCTCTGCTCCCTCAGCCGCTCGTCCCGGCCCCCTTTCCCACCCTCCTTGCAGGGAGGCTGAGCATGCTGGCTTCCTGCCACAGAAATGAAATCATCTAAGGGCAAGGGGGGGGGGATTAGCCCCCGGACACAGGCAGCCCAGCAGCCGCAGGGAGTGTTAATATAACGGCTCACGCAGCTCAGGCCTGGGACCTCCCTTTCAAGGCGCAGAAAGTGTTAATGTCAAGGGATCAATCGCTTGGCCTCTTGGCCCTAAGGAATCCTGGGGCTGGTGGCCCCTGGATTCATGGGAGTCAAAGGCTGGGCAGAGTGGCTGGGCCGGGGCCAACACTTGCCCCCCATGCTCGGCACATGGCCCGTATCCCCTGCTGGGCTGGGCCGGGTGCAAACATGACCTAAGTCCTGTCCCGACCCCCGTGGCTGGCCCCAAACAGAGTCTGAAGCCCCCTTGAAATCCAGCTGCGCCCCGGAGAGTCCGAGAACCGAGAAGGTTTCTGACGCTCCTCCGGCCTTGTGTTTTCCTTTCATTCCACCCACCTCCGTGGGGCGGCCCCCGCAAGACTGGCCAGGGAACAGGGGCAACAGGGCGTCTTCGCTGGACCACGGTTCTGTCGGCAGCTCCTTCCCTGCAGGGGAGATTTCATGAAATCTCTGTTCCAATGGGGAGGCAGGGACCCTGTCCCTCTTCTGGCCCCAGGGCGCTCCCAGCTAGGGGGCAGCACGGTAATGAAGGACGTGAGGGGCCAGGCTGTTAACAGATTTAGGGCCTCGCCCCTTTACCCACCGTCACCTGCAATACAGGCTGAGGCCAGGGGCCCCTTGCGCTGGGTGTTGCATAGATAGCCCCTGCCCCAAAGGGCTCGCCATCCAAATAGGATGAGAGGGGAAACTGAGGCACAGAGTGGGGTGGGGGGGTTTGCCCAAGTCACCGACAGAGCCAGAAATAGACCCCAGTGCTCTGCCCACTAGACCACACTGTTAGTTCTTAGCAAAGAGGTAGCTGCAATTGCCCGAGCAGCGAGGTGCTCCGTGCTGCCCCCTCGCCCCCTTTTAACACCCCCAAGTTGGCATTCGAACTGCGCCCATGCCCTGCTCTGCCTGCTGACTCCCAAATCCTGGCCCTGACCTGCTCTCTCAGGCGAAGGCAGGGCCCATAGCACTCAGGAGCTGGGCTTGGGAGGAACTCTGCCGGCTTCCTGTGACCTCCACAGCTTGGAGCCAGGCTCACCAGGGCATCCCCAGCGCAAGTCCACAGGGAAGCAAATTCTGTGCCATCAGCCCCTGGGCTCTGTGTGCAGGTCACGGGACGCCACCTTGTGAGCAGGCACCAAACTGCACAGTGTGAGATGCAGCTGGCAAAGGAGCTCCAGTTTTATTCTTATTATTATTCGGATTATCGGCGCCCCGCCCCCCCCCGCCCAATCTTGTCCTAAGACCCTAGTGCGCTAGGGGCTGCACAAACACAGCCCCTGCCCCAAAGAGCTGACAGTCTGCGTACCTGCCTTTCTCACCAGGGGCTGCTACCTGGGACAGGGCATGAAACAAACCCCGCCTAGTTCTGCTGCCCCAAAGGTGAATGAACAGCATCAGAGCACATTAGCTGTTTGTGTCTCACCAGATTTGGTACTGAGGAGTGGGCTTTAGTGAGGAGAGCAGGGGGTGGGGGATCAGGACACCTGGGTTCTATTCCCAGCTCTGAGAGGGGAGCAGGGTCTAGTGAGTAAAGCAGGGGACTGGAAGTCAGGACTCCTGGGTTCTCATCCCAACTCTAGGAGGGGAGTTGGGCCTAGTGATTGGAGCGGGGGATGCTGGAAGTCCGGGATTCGGATGTTCTGCAAATGCTTCACTGTGTGACCTCGGCCAGGTCCTTGGGCCTTAGCGTCCACCCCTCCCTTTCCTGTTCGCAAAGCGCTCGGTGATCGGTGGCAGGAATCAGAGGCTGCCCACCTGCCATTCAGGAGGCCACGTCTTCAGAAGGTGCCTGGACGCTCAGCGATATGCACAACAGCCAAGCAGAGGGGAAGACAGCGTGGCACAGTGGGCAGAGCGCTGGAGTAGACCCTGGGGGATGTGGGCTCTGGGCTTGGGTCTGCCACAGCCCCAGAGCATGACCTTGGACAAGGCCCTTCCTTGCTCCGTGCCTCAGTTTCCCCACTAGCCGGCTGGGGCTGGGGGTGTGCAGCCTCCGGTGAACCAGGGCCCCGGTCTCTGTTGTGCGGCTGCGATCGAGCGGGGCCTGTTGCCAATTCAGGGGGATTTTTGAACATATTTATTATCTTGGCAGCAGTTCCCTTGGGGCTAAATATCAGAGGAAAGGAAATGGGAGGGAGGCAGGAATTGGCAGCTGATCCCAGCCTCCTTCATGGGCTCGTCACAGGCAATTAGCTCTACCATGGCCAACCCCCTCTCTGAGCAGGGCCTGGCTGAGCTGCCTGCATCTGGTGTCCTGGCCACTGTCACTCCATCACGCCAGGCTGCCTGTCAGGGTAACGTTCCTGCTCCGAGGAGAGGAAGGCTGTTATCAGAGCTGGAGTGGGGCCAGGCTTTCTGTGTTGGCTGCTGGGATTCAGGCCTGGATCCAGCTTCCCCAGGGCCAAGGGGGGTTAGAATCCATGTCCGGGGGCTGCAGTGCATGAGAGCAGGGCAGGGGCGCCAGGGATTGAGGCCGGCTTAGGAAGGGGTTTCCTCACCCTCTCCCCATTCATGTTCCCAGCTGGGGGAGTGCAGACAGAGACAGATCCATGCCCGGGGCATAGCTCGCTGGCAGCCCAGTGCCCTGAATCTGTGCTGCAGGCTGGGAACACGGATGTGTGTGTGTGTGTGTGTGTATGTGTGTGTGTGTGACATGAGATGAGTTTGCTGGGTCTCAGTTGGGTCCTAACTGGCCCCCTGAGACTTAGGGGTACGGTGGTGGGCACGGGCTGGTGACTCCCTACCCCATTCTCCAGCTGGGGGGAGGGTCTCTGCCTAGACTCTACTCTCTATGCCAGCTGGGCACACAGGGGCAGAGCTGGATGAGGGGCTTGTGGAGACAGACAGTGGGGTTCACAGCAGCTTGGTTGGCAGGGGAAAAGCTCTAACCCCACCTGCCCCAGCCGCTGTAACCTGCCTCAGGCCCCTCGGTGAAGGGCCAGCCAGGGCCACCGGCCCTGGCATCTGCAATAGGTGCAACCTGCCCCAGAGGCTGGGCTAGCACGGTGCCTCTGGATCTGCCCACTGAGCCCTTGACCCCGGGTACCAGTTCCTAACCAGTCTCCTCTCTGCTCCTGTATGGAGAGCCTGGGGGTACTGGTCCGTGTGGGGGAAATGTCCTTAATTAACCCTTTGCCAGCCTTGTCAGTGCAGCCGCCTGTGGAGTCTGACTCACGAGGGTCCCTGCCGGCTCCCCTCACTCCGCTGCCCACATGGCTAGGATTGGCCAGCCTGCCAGCTCGATGCGGCTGTGCCAAAGGGTTGGGTGGGGGGCAAGGGGCAAAGCAAGGGGGCGGTTGGGATCAGTAACCTAAGCAAGGGGTCCTGGCTTTGCAAGGCCTGTGGCCCGGCTCCAGGATGTTCTGGCAGCACCAGGCCAGAGCAACAGGGTTGTCAGAGCAGCTGCTTCCATGTGGGACCAGCAGGAGCTGGAAATGGAGCAGGGGGCCCTGTGGGTGGAAATGAGGCAGGGGCATTGGGAGGATGATGGGGGGCAGGGTGATTCCTGGGAGCAAACTGGGGCTGGGAGGGGGAAGGGCTGGGAAGGGAGCTGAAAGGCCTGGGGGTGGGCAGGACAGGGCTGAGGATGGAAGGGTGGAGTGGGGTCTAGGGGTAGGGGAGTGAGCATGGGCTGGGGACCCCCCCCTGTTCTCTGCTCTCCCTTGGGCCCAGACTCTGTCTGTCCCCCTTCAGAGGCTGCCTCGCTCACCCCAGGAGCCCTACAGGGGAGCCCCTGTGGCCTCCAGCCTGCCCCCCTCCCCTGGTCTTTCTTCTCCTCCATGATAACGTCTGGAGTGGAAAATCCCGACTCCCACCCCCCAAAAACTCCCCGACTGCTTCGCAGCCCTGGGGGCCTGGCTGGGCTTGGGGGGGTGTCCAGCCCACGGTGTAGGCTCCCCCCCCAGCCCCTCAGCTCCCATGGGGGCAAGGAGAGGTTAAGT
Source organism: Chelonoidis abingdonii (assembly GCF_003597395.2). Lineage (NCBI taxonomy): Eukaryota > Metazoa > Chordata > Testudines > Testudinidae > Chelonoidis > Chelonoidis abingdonii. The sequence continues at coordinate 12,711,793 of NC_133794.1, read as the reverse complement.
CTCCGGGTTGGAACCAACTGGGGCTCAGCATTAACCCTTCGATAGACACAGCTCCCCACTACGGCCCTACAGAGACTCTGCTTGTAGGCAAGGGACAGAGGCTCGGCTGGGCTGGATAATTTGTTATGGAGGCTGCTGGGCCTAGACCAGGGCGGGGGAGCAAACTTTTTGGCCTGAGGGCCACATCGGGTTTCAGAAATTGTATGGAGGGCCGCGCAGGGGAGGCTGTGCCTCCCCAAACAGCCAGGCTTGACCGAGCCCCTGCCCCCTATCCAACCCCCCTCCTTCTCACCCCCTGACAACACCCCCAGGACCCCAGCCCCATCCACCCCCCCGCTGTCTGTCCGCCGTTACTGGCCGACTAGATTCCCGCGCCCTAACTGGCACCCCAGTCGGCCAAGTCCAACGCCCGCGCTCTCTCTGCCTGACGGCCCAGGGACGCCTGCCTTCAATCCACGCACCATCTTCTCCCTGAACGCCCCAGAACCCACCGGCCCCTAACTGTCCCTCGCACGCGCCGCAATCAAACCCCCTCTCCTTCCTGACGGCACCCGCGGGACCCCGGACCTCATCCACCGCCACCCGCTGTCTGTCGCCCTTACTGACCTCAGATCCCACACCGGCTAACTGCACCCCATGCGCCAATATCAACCCTGCCTCGTCCTGCCTGAAGACCCCGCGGGACCCCTGCCTCATCACACCCCCCGCTGTCTGTCCGCCGATTACTGCCGCTCAGGATCCCCTGCCCCTCAACTGCAGCGCCATCACCCAATCCAACCCCCCTCAGTCCTGTCTGACAGCCCCCGGGACCCTGCCTGCATCACCAACCAACCTCTTCTGCGCCCCTGACTGCCCCCAGACGCCCACCGCCGCCGTAACGTCCCCACGCCCAATCCAAACCCCTCGTCCTTCCTGACGGCCCCCGCGAGACCCCGTGTGCCTCATCCACCGGCCCCCCCCGGCTGTCTGTCGCCAGCTTACTTGCCACTGTCAGATCCCCTACCCCGTAATGCACCGCCATCGCCGCATCTCAAAAAACCCTCTCTTCCTGCCCTGACAGCTCCCCCGGGGACCCCTGCCTCATCCACCCCCCCGCTGTCTGTCCCCTTACTGCCCTCAGATCCCCCGCCCCTAACTGCACCCCATCGCCCAATCCAACCCCCCCTCTCCTGCCTGACAGCCCCCCGGGACCCCTGCCTCATCCAACCACCTCTTCTCCCTGACTGCCCCCAGACCCACCGCCCCTAACTGCCGCCCGCCGCCCGATCCAACCACCCCTTCTCTCTGACCGCCCACAGGACCCCTGCCCCCATTCAACCCCCTGTTCCCTGCCCTTTGACCACCCCCACCCCTATCCACATCCCAGGCCCCTGACCACCCCCCGAACTCCCTTGCCCTCTATCCAACCCCGCCCCCCTGCTCCCTGCCCCCTTATCGCACTGTCTGGAGCACCGGTGGCTGGCGGCGCAGCTGCACCAGGACAGGCAGCCACGCCACCCAGCTGAGCCAGCCACGCACTGTGCAGCACAGAGCACCGGGTCAGGCCAGGCTCTGCAGCTGCACTACCCTGGGAGCTTGCAGCCCCACAGCCCAGAGCATTGCACTGGCAGTGCAGTGAGCTGAGGCTGCGGGAGATGGGGGACAGCAGGGGAGGGGCCGGGGGGCGAACCTCCTGGGGCAGAAGCTCAGGGGCTGGGCAGAACTGTCCCTCAGGCCGGATGTGGCCCGTGGTCTGTAGTTTGCCCATGTCTGGCCTAGACAGACCCTGCGGTTCCCTCTGGCCCAGCTGCCTTGCGCAAAGTCCTGGCTTGGACTCAGCGCATGTGCCACTGCACACAGGAGCTGGGCCTACACGTTCCTCTATCCCCCACACAGTTTCCTCCCTCAAGCCTCCCCTGCCCGCCGGCCAGACAGGCTCTGAGGGATACACCACCGTTCTCAGAAACAGAAGACACGCAGCGATGCTGCTTTGCATGGAGAGCTTCTTGCAGCTGAGGGTCTCTATGTCTTTCTGCGGGTTGGTGGGAGGGGAGAGCAAAGAGAATTACTGTCCATTTCTTCAGATGGCGAAACTGAGGCACAGAGCGGCAAAGTAGCTTGCCCACAGTTGCTGGCAGAGCCAGGAGTAGAACCTGGGTCTCCTGAATCCCAGCCCAGGGCTCTAACTGCCAGGTTTTTGGAAAAATCTCAAGATCACTCTCTTCCCCTCTCCAGGCCTGTTTCACGCTCTCTAAATGGGGCAATGGTCCTGTCCTACCTGCAGGGTAGGTTGTGAAGATAAAATCCATTCATGATTGTAAAACGCCCAGATGCCGTGGTGATGGGCCCGTTGAAAGCACCTAGCCAGCCAGCCTTACCCTACCACTGCTGCGACATCCGTGAGATCTTTTCCCCTGGCACTCCCGCCTAGGGCCCCTGCCTGGCAGCTAGACAAAGTCTGCTGTGAGAGGAAATCAAATGGCCAGGGGCTACGCCATGATAATAGGGCTTTGGGAGACCTCACCTGGGTTTGATGCACACACCCCAGGCAGCCCCCGAAATCCATGTCTAGACTGGGGATTAGCCCAGTTCAGACACTGGCCAGCAGCCAGTGTGGGCAGGCGGTATGGCTGGGCACCTGCCATCAACACGGGCGACCCAGGTGTCATTCCCTGCTCTGCTGCAGACTTCTTGTGTGCCCTTGGGCAAGTCATTTTGCTGTGCCTCAGTTTCCCCCTTTGTGCAATGGGGCTAATGGTACTGCCCCACCTTATGGCTTGTGGAGGGCTCTGCTGCAGGAAGTGCTCAGTGAGGGATGGGGTGTGACAGATCCCGACTCAGACCAAGCCACGGCTTGCCCTGGTGCGGCTAACCCAGTGCAGCTGGCGAGATCCATTGTCTGCTGCGTCGGTTCCTGGCCTCTGATGGCTGAGTCCCAAGTACAAACAAGGCCTTTGAAATTCTCCTGCAAACTTTCCCTTCTGCAGAAGGGTGACTCTGCAAAGCCACTCCCTGCTAATCGGGTCGGCCTGCTCCCTGGGCATCCGAGCCGCTGCTTCTACCCCCGCAAGCTCCTGCCCTCCAGCTCCCTGCAATGGGAGAACAAGCTGCTGGTAGTGATTTTGTATGGCAGTCTGAGGCCCTGGAGACAAGTTCAGGGCCCCACAGACACAGTCTCTGCCCCCCAGGGTTGCAAAGGGGAAGACACCGCAAGCGACTTGTCTAACATCACCCAGTGGGCCAGTGGCAGGCAGCTCTGGGAAAAGGTCTCCTCAGCCTTCTGCCCCACAGCTGGACCTCACATCAAGGACTCAAGAGGGTGGGTGCAGAGTAGGCAGGGAAGGGCTGTTTTCCTCTCGTGCTGCCACTTCTGCCCAGTCACTAAAGGGTTGTGACTTCATTGAAACCCCAGGCAGCTGCTGTTTCTATTAGCTTAGAAGAGATGAAATGACGCATTGTTGCAACTCGTGTTCCACCCGTCAGCTGTGCTCAGAAAAGTGACATTTTTAGCTATACCAAGGGATCTCCCATCCGTATACCCCAGGCTCCGTGGTCTGTCTGCAGACAGCAAATCTAGTCACTAACTTTCTGCGTAAAACAAAGGACCGTCCACTCTCGATTTGCATTTCGCTCAACAGAGATCACAGCCCACGAGGCAGTGCCTGCTCCAAAGAGGGGAAACTGAGGCAATCAGAGCAGGGAAGCAACTCATCTAACATCAGGGGCGAAGCTCGGAAGAGAACCCAGAGGGTTTTGACACCCAGTGCAATGCCCTAGCCAATATATCACACCGCCTTTGCTAGACCACACTGCTTCCCTGTCATCTCCAGGGGCAGTTCTGGCCCGTTGATTCCATCAGCTGGTCCTGCTGAATTCCAGTAGCTTCCTGCCAGCAGAGTAGATTCCTAGCAGCTACTTGTTCCACCAGCCCTGGAGTCCACACTTCTCTCCACGGTTCCTCTCCTAGCCCCCACCATCAGCGACCCCTGGCCCCTCCCCCCCACTCCTCGTGAATTAGACATCTGTGAGGATCCCCGACCGGATCTCACCCATGTGCACTCTGCTCCCCTTGCTCTGGCCAAACACAAACACAAAATCCCCTCAGATCAGGTTTTAACCTCAAAAAATGCAAAGAACGTCCTCCGAATCAGAGGGCGCCAAGAGGGCCAGAGAAAGAGGCTTGGAGAAAGGGAAAGCGAGAGCTCCCAGGCTAGGGAGGAATTAAAATACGCAGGCAGGGGAACAGAAACCCTGGGTAGGCCCCATGCCTGGGGAACATGCAAACAGCACAGAAAGGGGCTTTATTTTCCCAGCTGGAAAAGTCCCTGTTCAGCAGCTCTCTCACCGCCCTGATGCAGCTTGGCGCTTAAACCCATCACGTCGGGTGAAACAGGGAGCCCTGACACAGCTGCCTCCTCGCTACAGCGGCACCCCCTCAACGTGTGGTCCATGGGAGGAGTGGCTCAAACCCCTCTGGCAGCCCAGGAGGCTGGAGGAAAGCAAGACCCACTCCTCTTTGAACACACTTAGCACTTCTTGTCCTCTGAACGTTGGCCAGCGCATCCTTCCATCCTAATCTGCCTGCGGAACTCACTGCCTCATGAAATGGCTGAGACTTTAGGGTTAAAAAAAAGGATTGGCTGTTTGTGGGGGAACATGCGCTGGTCCTAGTTGGTATTTGTTATTAGCAAGGATGTAAATCCACGGATTTAATTCAGGGCACATGCCAGTCCCAGGGGGTCAGGAAGGCTCTTCCCTGGTGCAATGTTGATTGCATAATTGTCCATACTGGGGAGGGCTGCCCCTGCCTTTGAATCAGCTGGTGCTGGCCACAGGACCGGCTGGGCCCTGCTCTGCTCCATTACCACGGTCCCTGGGTCTCCTCTCCTCAGGAGCTATTGGAGGGGGATTTCTGAGCTGGGACCCTCACTGTGCAGACGGGGGGCCAGGCACCGTCGGGGAAGTGATTCATGCTGGGAATCGGAGGCCAATCCAGGGAGTTCCCGGTTCCTGTTTCCCATTTAACCCGCTAGATCGCATCACCTTTTGCAAAACAACGGCTCCCATCCCCTGACGGCGAACCCCCAGCAGCCACACGCACTTCTGTCTCCCCCACGCAGCGCTTCCTCCCTCCCTAAAGCTGTTCGTCACATGATCTGACCCTTCCCTTCTCCCTCCCTGCCTCCCCTCCCGTTGCTGCGCAGATTTTGATAACACACCTTGGTCAGTTGCATTCTTGTTTGGCTGCCTTTGCTCCCCTGGGGTGGCTGGCAGCAGTCGTGTCCCCAGCACTTGGAGCCACTGCCCCAGCCCATGAGGTCCCCACTGCTCCCTCCGGCTTTTCCTCTGTCTACGCTGCTGTTTTCTTCCTCTGGCTCTTTGAAACTGCCTTGAAAACTCCACCTCCTGCCCTTCTCCCCCCTCTGCTCTGACACACAATCGCTTAATAATATTTCGTCTGGTGCCAAAGCAAAGTCAGCCATGCCAGGGTGAGCTGCGAGCTCACGCCGCTGGGGCCGTCAACAGGTGGAGACAGAAGATCTCCGAGATGCAGCCAGGCCAGGAGCTGATGGGGAAGGGGTCTTAACCTTTGGGGCTAATGACATGCAGAGAGGGGTGGAGGGCATATAGATTTGAAGGGTGAAGGGATCCTAGGTTCAGTGCATGATTCCAAGCTGTGGAAGTGGCTAACTGGAAACATGTTCCTGCTCTGAAACCCCTCCAGAGCAAATAGATATATGTGCTCTGTGTATATATATATATGTGTGTGTGTGCGTCTATGTGTGCGTCTATTTCCTTCCAGCCTTCCGGCTCTGGGGCTGCAGACCCTCAGCCCAGCTCCCAAGAGGAGGAATGACTTTGCTTCCCACTCACCTACCCACCCCTTCCCATCTCTCCCAGGCCGTCCACATGGCCAGGAAGCAGATCAGATAAGGAGAGAAGTGGAAGAACAAGGCATCTGCCCCGCCCCTGTGCCACCACTGCAAGCTGCAGATCTGGGAGAGCCGGCAGGAGGGGGGCTAGAGGCAGTCCCCTGTTTTAGAGCAGCCCCCATCCCCAGGTCATAGGTGCAGGTAGGGGCCTCTGCAGCTTGCCTTTGCCGGCCACCTGGTCATTAATTAACTGATAATGATGCCAAGGGCTTGATGGAGCTATCCACCCCCATGGGTCAGCAGAGGGGAAGGGGGTTGTTTGAGGCCTCCCAGCGACAGAGCCTGGGTGAGAACCCAGACATCCTGGCCTGGTGGTGTGTGGAAGTGCCCCTCCATGCTGTGCCTGGGGAGTGGGGCACTGGAGCAGCTGTACACGGATGGAGCCAGGGCCGGGATGAAGGTGGATTTAGTCTCTTGCACGTGGAAGGCATGGGCTGGGGTTGGGGGCCGGCGTCCCAGCAGCATCACAGTTGCAGCTTGCGGGGTCCTGGCTTCCCTGCCCTGTCCCTAAGGGTCAGGAGGTCAGAACCGTTGCCCTGATGTGAGGGACCAGTATCAACACGGTGCATCCCAGAGCAGGCGGGAGACAAATTCCTTCCTGCTGCCGTGAGGAAGCCGAGTCCCACTGGGCAGCGTGGCTCTGACGGGGCTGGGTTACGGCTGGGGGCGGGGGGACGGGCTGGAGGGGACATGCGCGGCTTTAAGCAGTGGCCTCATGGCTGATGCTTTTGATTGGCAATCAGGAGACGTGGGCTACTCCCCACCCTAATGGGGGCTATTCCCTGCCCCGCCCCACTCACTTCCCTCTGGGCCCCTAGTCCCCTTCCACCCCGTATCTGTCTTGCCTGGTCAGACTGCGACTGGTTCTTTGTGTCTTGTGCCCTGGGGTGCTCCCATGGTCAAAGAGCTTCCGCTAGCAATGGCAGAGGGTGGGGTCCAGCGATCATTCCCAGGACTGAACTGGGAGCACTGGGCGGGGGGTGGGGCTGGAGCCCTCTGGAGAAGACATTCCAGGGCAAGACGGGCCCATTTTGCAACCCGATTCTTTGCTGTAAGATCTGCCGGTGTTTTCAGCTGCTCTGCTAGGGGCTAGGCCTGTTTGCAAGCCCAGCCGAGGCAGCTCCTGGGCACTGTGTGTAGTAGGGTCCATGCCCTGGCCAGGATCCTGATGCCTGGCTTTGGAGTACCGCAGGATCCTCATCTCAACCCTCCACGGAGGGGGGGGGTACACTCCCAGCGCCAAGCCCCCTCTAGCCCGAGCACATGCCACTCCAGATGAAATCAATGGGCAAGGCTAGGTGGGCACAGTGGCAACGTGTCACTGCAGCAACGTGTGCCGCCAGCAGCAGCAGTACATCTGGCCCATGACTCTACGTTCATTCTGATCTGCCGAGCTCCCAGCCCAGGCACCCGACACGGCCTCGGCCGTCTCTCAGTAACTCCTTTGGGACACTTTTCCCCGGTTTTCCTTTCCCAGCTGATCCCTAACTCTGAAGCCACCATTGCTGGGTCACAAATGCACAGTTAACCCGCCTCCCCAAACCTGCCCAAGGGGGAAACAAACAGAACCCCAGGGTGTGGGGCTGAGGAGTTTCTGTCCGTCATCTCTGCCCTCACAAGATGGGTCTTCAGCAAAGGGGGGCAGCACTGGCTGGTGGCTCAGGTACCAGCCTAGGGATCAGGACACCTGGGTTCTAATCACTGCTCTGCTTGCAACCTGCTCTGTGACCTTGAGCCATTCTAGGTTCCTTCAGAGCTCAGGGGCTGCTTCTCACTCAGGCCTTGTCTGGGGAAATCACGCGTGTGTTAATATCCCAGTTACACGGGTGGGAATTTCCCTGGTGCACACAAATCCCACAGGATCTGTACAACACCCAGACCCCCGATCTCAGTCAGGGCTCCTCGGTGCTAGCCTCTGGGTCTCACTTCCGAGGCCGCGGGAAGAGACGATCTGAATGGCACTCAGCTCCCAGGAATGGGACAGAGACATTATCCCAAGCTGAGCATTGCCGGGGGCAGAAGAGTCTCCCGGTTCGATGACTGGGATCAGCGATTGGCTGGGCAGAGGCTGCTAATACGGATGGGAAACCATCACCGAATTCCAGCCTCCGGCTGCTTAGTTTCATTGAAGCGGTGGGGGTGGGGAGGGGGGGAATCTGGGGAGATCGATCCCAGCAAAACAAGAAGACACAGCGTGCCCCTTTGGGCCCTGCTGAAATCACCCCGAGCCCGGGGCTGTGGCAAGCAGGGAGGGGCTGGGAGCCTGCGTGGTTGGGTGGAAGAGGTCAGGTTCAAGGTTATCCAGAGTTCAGCCTTAAAAATAGCACATTTCTTGGCTGCCAGATATGGAGGTTGTTTCAAAACAAACTGCTTACAGATTTATCTGCCTGATTCTTCCCTGCCAGGCGCTTCGCCCTCTCTGAGACTTTAGATCCCTGGCCCACGTTAGACCCTGTGCATGGCTGGGGTGGGACGGCGACTCGGCCCAGAGCTGGGGCTGGCCCGGTACTCGGGAGGGCTGGGGCTCCTCCACTCGCGGGGGGGCACGGGAGGGACCATGCTCAGGGCTCTGGTGCGTGGGCGGGAGGGCTAGCCTCCCCAAAGGGGGAGTTCTCCTGCCACCTGGGGAACCTGGTGTCATGAAGTCCCCGGGCAATGCTCTGGAACTGCTCCCCACCAAGCCAGGCAGGACTTTGGGGAGCCTCCTCTCCCTTGGAGCAGACTGGCTCCAGGGCAAGAAGCTCACACAGCTTCACCTCCTGGGTCTCTCCTTGGAGCATTCAGCATATGCCCCTCTGGGCGCTTCCCCCAGCGAGTCTGCCCAGGCGGGGTCCTGGGGAAGCCACAGGGTCCTGCACTCCCACTTCGCAGTCAGACGTGACTCTCAGCCGGCCAGCAAAACAGAGGTTTATTCGATGACAGGAACATGGTCTAAAACAGAGCTTGTAGGTACAGAGAACAGGACCTCTTGGCCAGGTCCATTCTAGGGTCCAGCGAGCCAGACAACCCCGTCTGCACTAACCCCTCATCCCCAACCAGCTCCCAACTGAAACGCCTTCCAGGCCCTCCTTTCTGGCCTTTGTTTCTTTCCTGGGCCAGGAGGTCACCTGATCTCCTTGCTCACCTGATCTCCTTGCTCACCTTTAGCCATTCCCTTCTGGGGGGTCAAAGGTCCTGGCCATTTGTTGCCAGGAGACAGAGTGTCGGCCATTTATGCACGCTAGAGACTTAAGAAATGGATAGGGGAAACTGAGGCACCCACACAGTATTCAGAGGAAACATTTAGAACAGTCTCACTTCATCACCCCTGGTGACTTCTTCCTTCACTTCTGAGGCTGCGGCTGACTCTTCCCAGCTGGAATCAGACTCGTTGATTCACTTTGCAGTTGTGACATCATGCCCGGCTGGAGCGGTGCTGGACCTGCCCTGGGAACGCTCAGCAATTCTGTGTGGTCTAGCGGCTGGGCCAATGGGCCCTTAATGCAGTGGCCCAGTCTTCTAGCTCCTGTCAAAATGCCTCGTGCCTTGAGTACCGTAGGCTGGGGGCTTGAGCCCAGCTCCCAGCCCGTGGGGGGGCCTGTCCCAGCATCACAGCTGCAATGGTGGGAGGTTATCTTCAGCAAGCAGAGCACACCGTGGGAATCCTTTCTGCGTCATTGTACCTGGGTTCCATCAGCTGCTCCCTCTTCCTGGCCAGGCCGGGATTAATTCATTAGGAACAAGGGCAAAGGAGCAGCTGAAATCAATGTGAGCAAAAGCCCTTTTAAGCCCTCCATGGAATCCTCTAACCCCCCACTCCTGCAATGCCTCTTGGATCACATTAGCTGGTGCCATAAAGAGAGAGAATTAACCAAGGGCTGGGGTTTAATGTCTCTGCGGGAGAAGCTCGGAACTAGCCAACCGCCCCCTGCCAATCCCCAGACAAACTCCTTCCTTCTTTCTAAGGAGTCTCATAAGAACGGCCAGATTGGGTCAGACCAAAGGTCCTTCTAGCCCAGTGTCCTGGCTTCCGACAGTGGCCAATGCCAAGTGCCCCGAAGGGAATGAACAGAACAGGGAATCAGCAAGTGATCCATCCCCTGTCGCCTATTCCCAGCTTCTGGCAAACAGAGGCTCGGGCCAGCATCCCTGCTCATCTTGGCTAATAGCCATTGATGGACCTATCCTCCAGGAACTTCTCTAAGTCTCTTAAACAAGCTCAGTCTCTCTCTAGAGATTTGACTCTTCCCATGACTGGTAAAGGGGAGATGAGAGCAGGAGACTGTGGGTCTGAACTACTGACGGAGCTGCCCCTGGGATTTCCCAGGGGAATAAGATACACCGGAGAGGGGAGTGTTGGAAGCAAGAGCCGGGAGAGAAATCAGAACAGGCAGCACCTTCCCTCACTAGCTTTCAAAGCATGTTGCCATTGGTAATGGATTTACCCTCACGACCCCCCTGAGAGACAGGGCTATTGTCCCCCCTCATATTGATCGGAAACTGAGGCACAGACTTGTGGAAAGGCATAGACGATAAAGCAGGGAATTGAACCCAGGTGCATCAAAGTGCTAACCCCTGTGGGACTCTTCCCCATCATAGAATACCAGGGTTGGAAGGGACCTCAGAAGGTCATCTAGTCCAACCCCCTGCTCAAAGCAGGACCAATCCCCAGATTTTTGCCCCAGATCCCTAAATGGCCCCCTCAAGGATTGAAGTCACAACCCTGGGTTTAGCAGGACAAGGCTCAAACCAGCTTGGCCCCTACCCTCTCTGCTGGCTTGGGAGACCCTTTTATCTTTCCCCAGGCAAGGAGGCCACCCGATCTCTTTGTTCTCCAACACCCTCAGTTGGCACTTTTGCAGGGGAGGGGCCCAGGCCATCAGTTGCCAGGAGACAGAGTGTTGCCTATTCTCTGTGCAGACAGCATCACACACCCTTATCCCACCACCTAGATACTTAAGAAAGGCATAGGGGAAACTGAGGCACCCACACAGCATTTGGAGAAAACATTAAGAACATTCTCACTTTGTCACAGAGGCCCACGCATTTGGCAAGGCTGCAGCGCCTGCCCCTGCCTTGCATTCCAGCTGGTAGCTCTAGGGAGCAACACGCAGTTAGTGGTGAATGGATCCCGGGGCATTTTAATAACAGAGACAGAAACTCAATATCCCACAGGCCCCGCAGCATCTCAGAGGAACTCAGGACTGGAAGGGCTTGGAACAATGTCAGGATAAAAATCAGCCCTCAGCATCTAGCTCCCTGCGCCGGCTCCCAACCTGCTTCTGCTGGCAAGTCAGGGGGCTTGGTCCTGATTCGCAAAGCCAGGAACGGGCTAGGGATGAGCTACTGTAGCGATCGGTCTCCCTCCACAGTATCTGATCATGATCTTCCAAAGAGCTCCCGCCCCCTGCCTCCAAGGCTGTAGGCTGACTGCAGGATGGCTTCATGGCTAGGGGTTAGTTGAAGATTTAGGAAACCCAGGTTGCTCTGCTCCAGGCAGCCCATGTGATTTGGGACATGTCTACCCTGCTGTCACAGGATGTAAATCTAGCTCGCGCAAGTACTGAAGAGGTGAAGCTCCAGCATTGGGAGCTGTGCGTGCCCACCAGGAACCCTGGGTGATGACTTGTGTGGCTGGCGGTACTGCTGTAGATACAGCCTGTGCCTCGGTTCCCCAAGGTAGCAGCACTGCCCTACCTCACGGCAGGAGCCGGAGAACAACGCTATTAAAGATTGTGGGCTGCTCCGGTGCTACTGAAGTGCAGCAGTAGCAGTTAACAGTATGTTAGGAACGATTAGGGAAAGAGACAGAAAATATCACTATGTAAATCCCTGATGCACCCGCGCTTTGAAGCCTGTGCCCAGTCCGGGTCACTCCATCACAAACAGGAGACAGTGGAACTGGGACAGGGACAGAGAATTGCAGCCGAGATGATCCAGTGCCTGGAACGGCTTCGGGATGAGGCGAGACTAAAAAGATTGGGGCTGTTCAGCTTAGAAACCAGACGCGTACGGCAGGATATGACAGGGGTCTATCAAACCACGAGTGGTGTAGAAAACGTGAAGTGTTATTTACCCCTTCCCACACAGAGAACGCCAGGGAGCTCCTGATGAAATTAACTGGCAGCAAGTTGAGTACAAACAAGAGGAAATGCTTTGCCACCCAACACATCGTTAACCTGTAAAACTCATTGCTGGGTTTTTAAAAAGAGTGAGCTAAATTCATGGAGGGCAAGTCTATCCAGATGATCAGGGATCTAATCCCTCATACTAATAAGCAGGGGCAGCTCTAGACATTTTGTCGCCCCAAGCACAGCATCTTGCCTGCGGATGGTCTGCTGGTCCTGCGGCTTCGCTGGACCTCCTGCAGGCTGTGGGAGGTCCGCTGAAGCTGCGGGACCAGCGGACTTTCCGCAGGCATGCCGCCAAAGGCAGCCTGCCTGCCGCCCTTGCAGCGACTGGCAGCGCGCCCCCCCATGCCTTGCCGCCCCAAGCACACGCTTGGCATGCTGGGGCCTGGAGTCACCCCTGCTAATAAGGGGGATCCTAATCCTCCGATTGCCAGAAGCCGGGAGAGGAAGACAGGGGTGGATCTCTGCCAAATTTCCCTGTCCTGTACACTCTCCGTGATGCTCAGGTACTGGCCACTGTCCGTGACAGGTTACTGGGCTAGACGGACCATTGGCCTGACCCGGCATGGCAGATCTTATATACTTAACATAGCTAGAAGCTTCCCCTGGGGCTTCACCCTCCCTTGCTCAATGGCCTGGGTGGGTGAAGCTGCCCTTTTTGCAATCAGTTGTGTCTAGTTTGTCCATCCCACGAACCTCAGGCAGCTGCAGGAGTGAACTTTATTAGCACCAGCTCAAACCGGGGTGCGGGGAAAATCACATGCCTGAATCGTGGTGATGCTTCTCCCATAAGCCCTGCCGGCTTTGTGCCGGGAGTCAGATGTGATCAACCCATCCCGAGGATCACACTGGCAAGAGGATGCTTCACTTGGATAAGCCTGGAATGTGCTTGCCCCAGGGTTGGTCCTGCCTCACTGAGAGGGTCACTCGCTCTCAGAGCCCTCCAGCCAGTGCTGCAGCTAAATCAAGCTGCCAGCGCCAGATGAAAAACATTTCCCTGCTCCCAACAGCAAACTTGCAATGAAAACCAACCATTTGTTGCTTCTGTGGGTATTTTCAGAGGACAGGTTTCCATTTTTTATTGGAAAAAACAGGCAAATTTTGACCAAAACTTGAAACAAACTTTGGGCTTTAGTCAAAACTTTGCAGTTGTTGGCCAGAAAGTGACAGTTTGAGGCAAGCAGCCATTTCCTGTGATAAGCGTCTTTGACTTGGAAACCCAGTTTCCCATTTTTGATGGAAAATTTTGATCGGCTCTAAAAATTTTGACTTCTTGCTTCTAACGATGTGACTATTAGCCTTGCTGTCCCTACACTGGTTCCCATCCACAATGATTGTACCCTGGAACATCAACCCCTCCCCCACAACAGACACACACACTTTCACCCTTCCTCCTTCACCAGCCCTATGCTCTGTTCATTCCAGTACCAGGGAGGGGTCTAGAATTGGCCTTGATCAGCCAGTAGGTGTCAAAACTAGAGCTGTGGGAGGAATGAGGTTTTTTGGTTTATGGGCAGTTCTGAGAAACTGAAGGGAGAAAAAATTGTTTCAGGTCAACCCCAAAATGAAAATTGCCCTGGAAATTTTTGGTCAACTGAAAAGTCAAACTATTTTCCCACTTCATTTTGATGCTTTTCAAAAACGTTTGTAGTTTTTTCCAAAAAAAAAAAAAAAATGGAAGGAAATTTTGAAACAGAAAGTCGTTTCAGACACGAAACGTGTGGATGCTTTGCGGATTTTGTGAGGGGACTAGTTTGGTTTGGTTGGGGGGGGGGTTTGGACTGAAATAATGTGCTGAAACCAACATAAATTTGCAAAACACATTTTGGTGGACCTGAATCTGCATTTGTTTCAGAAAAAAAAAATTTAGCTGAAAAATGTCACGTGGTTCTAATCAAAGCTGCTACATGCCTTGTCTATACTAGGATTCACACATACCCTCCCTTTACCCTGATGAAGACCAGGCCCCTGTGTTCGTACAGTGCCTAGCACAATGGAGCCTGGATCTTGGATGGGGTTTCTCACTGCTACCCTAATACACCTAATAAAGCAGCAGCAAAAAAAGGGGACATAAAGCCATTTTCTTCCATTGCAAGCCACCTTTAAAGCAAGGCGAACAGCTGCCAACACAGACAGTCCCAAGAGAGCATCTCAATCGTGGCATCCTGTGCTTGCAGAAATGTGGCCGCAGATGTGTACACAGATGTGAGTCACAGCAGAACAAAGGAGGGCTTTCAGCATCTGGGACGGGCTGGGGGAGCCTCTGAATTGCTAATTACAGTCATGTTTGAGTTAGAATGTAAAGGGAGCAGCAACCAGCCAAGGGAAACCAAGAGTAGGGGGGTAGCCCTGTGGTTAAGATGCTGACTGTGATTCAGGATACCTAGGTTCAATTCCCAGGCTCCTCAGACATGTTATTTGACCTCCCAGCACCTCAGCTTCCCCCTGATAAAACAAGGCTAATAAATATTATTAGCACTGTAGTGGCAACTCTGAAACCTAGCGATAGGCCAGCCCTCATTGCGCTAGGCGCTTTACGAACGGAGAACAAAAGGCTGAGTCCTACCCCAGAGAGCTCATCATCTAGGAGGGGAAACTGAGGCACAGAGTGACAAAGCACCTTGCCCACAGCTGATGCCGTGTTAACCAGTTCATTAGTTATTATTCAGATTACCATTGTGCCAGAGGCTGTATGAACAAGGCAGCCCTGAGGTGCTTACAAACGGGATAAGACAAGAGACAACATGCAGGAGGATCTAAGGTAACAATGAGATGAACACGGTCAGCAGAAGGATGCTCCCTTTGCTGGTGCTGTTTAGCCCATAGGTGTCTTTAGAGGCAGGGCCTGGCCCTTGCTCTGTGTCTGTGCTGCATCTGGCCGAAGAGGGCCCTGACCTCACATAGATGCTAATAGAACTGGGAGAAGGCAGGTGCATGTTTCCAAAGCAGGGGTCTGGCAGAGGCAGCACTATTCCCCATTCCCTCAGCAGCACCCTATCTTCCCTCCCCGCTGCCCAGCACCAGTCCGGGACCCCCGGCTGTTGCACAGAGACCAGTAGGACCTTGGAGTCTACACCATGGGCAATGCTGTATCTGCAAATCCCCACCCCCCAGCCTGGATAAAGCACCATTATCACTCAGGTTCTGAGGTGCCAATAGAGATTGGGGCCCTGCACAGGCACTGGGTAAGAGACAGTCCCAGCCCTGGAGCTTTCAGGCTGATGGTGGGGAAGCCCAGGGTCACCAAGCAGGTCAGCAGCAAAGCCAGGAACAGAAGCTGGCTCTCCGAGCAATGCCCACTTCACGGCCACATACACTACAGCTATCCAGACAGCCAGAAGCTGGCCTGCCAGTTCTGCTAGCGCCAGAGAGGCTGGGTTCCTACTGGGCGGCGACTCCTAATACAGATAGGAAGGACAAAGCCCATGTCTGACAAGAAGCTGGAGCTCTCAGGGGCACAGAGCCCTGTTGCAGCCCTGTGGGAAGTGTTAGACTAATTCCCCCGGGGAATGAACCCTAGGTCACCTTAACATGCTTCCTGCGAGGCCCTGAAAACTCCAGTTGGTCTCACGTTAGTTGTGGGAGGCTCAGCACCAAACTGAAATGGGCTCGGTTTGTGTAGAGGTTACAGCAGGGCGATTCCCAGCTGGGAGCAGAGTGGGCTATGAGACACTCTTAATGCCTCAGTTTCCCCATGGTGAAAGGGGAATCATACAGGATTTCCCACAGGGTGGCTGAGAAATGAATCAAATCAATGAGGGGGAAAGTAGGAGAGTTTGCACTAATTCTACCATTCAAGGATTTTTTCCTGCAGGTAGTTCAAAACTTCCTTTCGGGCTTTCGATGAGGAGCCACCAGAAAAGACTGTTTGCAACTCCACAGCACATTGTCCTCACTCCACTACTTACATGCTCCTTCCCTTCCTGTTGCGAGAAAAGGTGATGCTTGGGGGAAAGATGAGTATCAGAAGCACTTGTGCAAAGATGGATTTGCCTCATGGCTTTGGAGGTGGGGAACAGAGCAATAGATACCAGGTGGTTCCCACAGTTTGTGTGTCAGGGGACTGGGGTGTTTTGATTAGTGCTGGGAGCTAGCCAAAAGGGGAAGGGTCGATGGGAAATCAGGAGCCTGAGACTGACAGTCCCCAGGAACAATGGGGAGAGGCCAATGCATCAGCTCAGCCTGATTGAGAGGGGCCAGTCTAATCAGGGAGCCAAAGGGTCCCGTTGTGTGAGCTGGAATTGCCTGAGTTGGACAGAGTGGGGCTGAGCTCAGGAGAGAGAGCAGGGGCCCAAGCTGGGGAGCAGAGCTGCAGCCCAAAAGCCAGAGCACAGCCCAGAGAGAGCGCAGACCTGCAGCAACCAGAGCCAGAGAGGCCAAAGCAGCAGCCCAGGAAGCTGAAGGCAGAGCAGCAGCAGCAGCCAGGCTGAGGCAGAGTGAAGCTAGGGCGAGCAAGGGGAACCTTGGGCAATGGGCCGAGCCCAGGGAGATGCCTCAGCCAAGAGGCCCTGCAGGCCAGACTTGGAGGGGGATTGTAACCCTGGGTATTTCTGTGAAAAGGAACAACGTTGGCAATTGACCATTAGGTTTCAGAGTTAATAGGACAATTATCTGAATCAGGCCACCCAGCGCTATTGTTTCAGGCTGTGTGCAAACTCAAGCAGACATCATTGCATCAGCATATACCCTGTTCAGGTTTTCAAGGTTATGTTTACAACCGCAACAGCTAGAATTTGTTAAGTCCCAAGCAGACTGCAAAGAGCTACAAAAGGATCTCATAAAACTGAGTTACTGGGTAACAAAATGGCAGATGAAATTCAATATTAATAAATGCAAAGCAATGCACATTTGATATGTATAGTTGGGATTATATTTTCCAATGATGGGGTCTAAATTAGCAGTTACCAGTCACGAAAGAGATCTTGGAGTCACTGCAGATAGTTCTCTGAAAAC
Organism: Chelonoidis abingdonii; assembly: GCF_003597395.2. Classification (NCBI taxonomy): domain Eukaryota; kingdom Metazoa; phylum Chordata; order Testudines; family Testudinidae; genus Chelonoidis; species Chelonoidis abingdonii. The sequence continues at coordinate 12,694,818 of NC_133794.1, read as the reverse complement.
ATCCACTCAATGTGCAGTAGCAGTCAAAGCAAACAGAATTTGGGAATCATTAAGAGCGATAGATAGTAAGACAGAAAATGTCATACTGCCTCTATATAAACCCATGATACATCCACATCTTGAATACTGCAAGCAGATGTGGTCGCCCCATCTCAAAAAAAGATAATTGGAATTGGAAAAGGATCAGAAAAGGGCAACAAAATTATTAAGGGTATGGAACAGTTTCCATATGAGAAGCGATTAATAAGACTGGGACTTTTCAGCTTGGAAAAGAGATGACTAAGGGGGGCATATGACAGAGATCTGTAAAATCATGACTGCTGTGGAGAACGCAAATAAAGTGTTATTTACTCCTCCTCCTAACACAAGAACTAGGGGTCACCAAATGAAATTAATAGGCAGCAGGTTTAAAAACAAACAGAAGGAAGTTTTTTTTTCCCCCACACAACTGACAGCCAATCTATGGAACTCCTTGCCAGAGGATGTTGTGAAGGCCAAGACTATAACAGGGTTCAAAAAGAACTAGATAAATTCATGGAGGACAGGTCCATCAATGGCTATTAGCCAGGACGGGCAGGGATGGTGTCCCGAGCCTCTGTTTGCCAGAAACTGGGAATAGGCAACAGGGGATGGATCACGTGATGATTCCGTGTTCTGTTCATTCCCTCTGGGGCACCTGGCATTGGCCACTGTCGGAAGACAGGATACTGGGCTAGATGCACCTTTGGTCTGACCCAGTCTGGTTGTTCTTATGTTCTAATTAAACATCAAAAACTTAACTTTTGCAGCAGCATAATCCTTCAGCGAAGGGGTGTATTTCTCAGCTACGCAACCCACATAGGACCCTGCTGAACCAAATGGTGCACCAGACTCCTCTTAAAAAGTACTATTTGTCTTCAAACAGGCTCAGTTGTTTGACATGCCCCTTTAGAGAGTTTTCAATCAGTTCCACACTGGGCCAGACCCTCAGCTGGTGCATAAAACAGTCGATGGAGCTTTGCAAAGTGAAACCAGCTTAATATCTGGCCCTATTAGCAGAACTACCCCTACGCCATGTTCTCTCTAACAACTAAAACCCCAGAGACAAACTCTGAAGAGGAACTAGATAAATGCACGTCTTGAGGATGCCTAGATTTGGGGCATTCTCACGCTGATTTCCCCTCTCCCATTCCCAGCCAGCTCTGCTAGGTTTCCACAACTTTAGATCCCTTCCCGCAGGGAAGGTGGGGTGTCGGGATGGCATAGGTTTGCCAGCTGCTGCACCAAAATCCCGGGGAGCAGATTTGCAATGCCAAGCGCTCTTGCCCCAAGCCCGATTGTTATCTGGGGGTGGGTGACGGTGTGGAATTAATCTAGGCCAGAGTAACACAAAAGCCATCCAAGCCCAGGGACTGGACACAGAGCTCTGATTGTGCTGGTTTCTCGTGCAAGATACGGAATGAAATCAGGCCCCAAGGTGATTAAAAAAAAAAAGTAGACAAGGCCAAGCATGTTCTCAGCTCAGTGCAGTTAGGAAGCCACAAAGTCCCAGCGTTGCCAGTTCCAGCTTCCTGCACAAACGTACGGGAGGCAGCACGGGGAGCAAACATCCTGTTCCCGGCCTCAGGACCTCCGATGGCCTGCAAGGAGCTTGGTGTTTTGCAACCGCTGGGCTTCGCTGCCGCTTTGCAGCCCCTGGTGCTCAAAGGCAAGGGAAGGCTGAGCCCCGTGGGTACATCTACACACCCTTGCAGAGACTTCAGAAGAAAATTAACGGGAAGAGGTAAACTGTTCCTGTAGGGGGACAGACCCTATTTTCAGGTGAAGATCAAAGGTCAGACCTGCTATGCGTGGTGCTGCAGAGACACACCCTAGGATCCTTCAGTCTGTGAAGCCAAGCTGACAATATGTTCAATCTTATCAAATGGGGAATCTCAATCATCCTGGCTGAAAACAGTGGAGCAAATGACTTGGGGTAAGCTAGCCTGTAGGAGATGGGTTAAATTTAGGCTTCAGCAGGTGTGTGATGATTTTCTTTGCTATGTAACTGCTTCCCATATTCGTACTTACTGTCTTTTGAATCTCTCTTCTGCGACGATGAATTTAATTCTTCCTTTCACCAGGTATACTTCCAAGTGCGGTGTGCTAAGCAGAGCGTGGGTATCTGGAGTTGAAGCTGGTATTCCCGGGGAGTAGCAGATCTCAGATCTCTGCATGAGCTGAGTGGCACAGGGTCTGGGCACTCCAGAGGGATGCTGGGAGGACTTCCAGGGGGGTGCATGCCTATGGCTAACCTGGAGAGAGAGAGAGAGAGACACAGCGCACAAGGCCTGCAGAGGCCTGGAAGGCAGAGCTTGCATGGTCAGAGGCTGGCAGAGAGTGAGGGCACTAATCTTCAGTAGGCAGACAAGAAATCTTCACACTAAGGGTAGTGGTAGTGAGGGGGCTCACAAGTCCAGCTCCCCCAGACACACCCTGGGAACCAGATTTTAAGAGAGATTTAGGCACTTAGATTGCCCAAAGCCCCTAACTCTCAGTGAGTTCCAGTGGTGCTTCTGAACAGCCCAGCAGGTACCCAAATACCGTTGGAAGACTGGCCCTCAAGCCCCAATCCTCCCATTATCAATGGAAGTTAGGAGTCAAAACTCCTTTGAAGATCAGGCCTTAAGTGACTTGCCCAAGGTCACACCAGCAGCATGGGGGATAGCGACAAACTGAACTTGAGGCTTAGTCCCAGGTTAGCGGCCTAACCCCTGGCTAACCCTTCTCCCTGCTAACACAAGCATCGCTCACCTTGGTTCCAGCACCTGTAACACTGCTGGGATGGAGTGTCCGCCAGGACTAGATCACGGGGATCTAGAAGCATGAACAGCAAATGTCGAGCCTGGAGGGCTGTGTTCATTTGCTCAGATGCTGTAATTAAACCACTTTATCTAAACAGATGCAAAATCCCACCGGAGGTTGCTTTTCAGATGTTCAGCAGTTCAGCTGAAGTCAGTTCCTCACTGAATTGCATGGCCCTGTTACAAACCTGGGTAAATTGTTTGGGCTTGTCTACACTAGAAATGACGCAGGGACCATCCTGCGGGGTTCTTCCATCAGCAATCCATTTCCCCAAGAGGCGGATGCTAGGTCGAGGGACCTAGCGCTGTCTACACGGGAGCTTAGATCACTTTAATTATGTTACTCAGGGCTGTGGATTTTTCATGCCCGTGACGAACGCAGTTGAGGCAACCTAATTTCCTAATATAGACCAGCCCTTAAGTCTAATTCAGGAAGGAATTGACTAATTACTTAAATCTGGTTTGTAAGAGTTTGATGCAATTCGGGGATGGATTGATTTCAACTGAACGGCTCTAAGTCAGCTGCAGATCAATTTTTAAACACTGAATGATGCCTTCAGTATTTAAGTTGATTTAGAGACCGTCCTTGGTTGTCAGACATGATGCTGGACACATGGCTCCTTCGTGTACCCTTGGGTACGAAATGGATGTGTCTTAACCACGTCAGCTCACTAAGCCGTTGGCTCAGGGGAACTTGGACTTTAGATAAATCCAGGCAACTGTGCAGGGAAAGCATCATTTGGGGCTGGTAAGGTGGCACCGTAACATAAGGTATATTGAAGCACCTAAATACAAGTAGGCTGATGGCTAAAAGGTGCTGAGCTCCCCGCAGCTCTGACTAGCAGCAACAGGATTTGTGGATGCTCAGCACTTCTGAAATGAGCAGCAGGCCGCTTTGAGCTAGAGACTTTACAGTCCCAGGATGAAGTTTGCTGTAGCCAGCGGATACCAGACGTGAAAGCTGCTGCTTTGGGGTCGGGAATGGCCTATGACATCTGTGAATGGTGCAGAACAGACATGGGAAGGCAAAAGGGATTGAGACCTGCCTTCCTTTGGAAGCACATACGCAGGTAAACTAGGAGGCACCTGGCTAGACCTTCAACTAGAGTGCCCTCCTGCAATTCAGCTGGCTGGGGGAGGAGCTGACACATACAGGCTGGGAATTTGGCCCAAGGGGTTTGCATCTGATCTCCCAAACAGCAGCCTAAGGAAGGGGAAACAAAAAGGACCGAAGGCCAATGAGATCTTAAGAGATGGAGCCAAACACTATTCACCAGGGTAGAGAGCCATGTGTGAAGCCCTATCCCTAGCGAAGTGGGCCCTGCACCATTCTTGGGGTTCGAGAGCACATTCGCAGCAATAGTTCCTTGTGTGTGCTACATCAGCATGCCCAGAGGAACACCCACCCAAACACTGGGCCCTCGAGCAATTCAATTGTCTGCTGTAGCTCCAGCCCACTGGGGATAAAGGGGAACAGTCTCCCTAGGAAAAGGGAACTGTCTCCATTAGCACTGGGCAGTGGTGACAGGACAGAGGCCAGGCCTGAATGAGAGAAAGGAGTGAAGCTCCGTGTTCTTCCTCAAAAGCAGGTTTGGTTCTGGCACTTTAGACAGGAGGGTCTGCGCTGGAGAATGACCATGTAAAAGTGGCATCTGGTCCGTGTATATCCAGTCTGAACTACTGGTTGGCTTTAGATTACAATGGCCACTGGGTTTTGCCGCTTGTGTTTGCCTTGCAGAACCAACAGAGAAAGAACACAAACTGGATTCTGCGCCTTTATGAGCGTAATCCAAATTAGTTACTGAGTACAGATTAGACTATCCTGACACACCCATTACAGGCAATGAGGCGGCACAGAAGACAAAACCTGGCCTGCAAGGGCTGAAACTGTCAGCAGCAAAGGCTTCACTCAGATGCACGCAGGACAATCTCTCGGATCAAGCCAAGAGCTCCTTAAGGAAATTTAGCAAAGATTGGCAAACGCCTCCCTCTTGTGGCTACCATGATTAACGTCAGTGCCAAGGCCGGAACAACAATTCAATTAAGAGCGAGGTTGTAATGCAGGAAAAACATCCTTCTTACTCGAAGCCAGGGAAGATTTCTGTTCTCCTTGCTCTGAGAAGTCTTCCTTAGTTTGCAACAGAAGCTGGTGTAGATGTTTCCACAGGGAATGTTCCAGGACTGTCCAGTCGGCTTTGGAAAGCTGGCGTGGTACCAAGTAAAGAGTTCAGGATCACAGCCTCCAACTGCCAATGGTGGGACTGAGACTTGCAAATGATTTGGGCCTTAGCGGGTATTTTAAAGATTAGCTTTATTTGGAGGAAACAAAAAAAACAAAACCAAAAAAAAAAACAAAAAAACAACCAAAAAGGGGATTTTACATAATAAAAGACATCTCCCAGGAAGTCCACTACAGATTACAAATCATTTTCATAGAAGATATTTTTGTACAAATTTTACATGTCTTCAGAATGTGTAAAACACAACTCAATCAGTGTGACCCTGTCCCGACAGCAGAGGAGGGGGTGGGGAAGAGAATGCTTTTTTCAGATGCAATTTAGTGATAGTCATACCTCAAATACAGCCCGTGCGTTAACTAGACCTACGCAATACCATGTTTGCAATTCAGCTCTGCTGTCCCAGTGGTGGGCCCCCCGTAGTATGTGCTGACACCTCAGGTTTAAGCTTTTTTGAAACTAGCTAAAAAGTGACTGAAATAACCAACCAACTGCAGCTTTACAATGCATCAAATCCAGCACCCGACAGAGAGCTGTGCTTTGTGGAGTTTGCCCAGAGGAGAGAGACAGTCCTAAGTCACAAGCATTTGTGCAATTCTCCTCCCACCAACTAAGGTAAAAAGGCGATAATGAATGAATGGGTGCACACCTTGTCAATCAAATGAGTATTGTCTGTAGTCTTGCAATCCAGATATGCTACACCATGAATGGGTTCTTTCTGAGAAGCATATTCTTTAGAAGGCAGTGAAACCCTCGTGATGGCTTGACTATGCCATGAGATTATCACAACTCTGCCGTCAGCTCAGGAAACCTAGTGAGGTGAATTAAAATGGCTAAAAATTTAGAATCTGACTTTTAAGATCTTGCCAGTTTTAGGCCACTGAATATTTAGGGACTGGAGAATCTCTCCTCAGTGGAAGTCTGGGTCAGGTATTCCCTGTACACGGGCCTATGCCACCAATGCTGTCTGCCTGCTTGTCCAAGTGGAGGGAGAGAGTTGGACAAGCAGATACAGAGGAGGCAGGAACATGTTCTGGAGGCACAGAAGTGCAGCCTGCTCCGTGCACCCAGAGACAGCCTTGAGGCTATCTAGCTTGCCCTCTCGTGCATCTCAATAGGTCTACATGCCCAACCAGAAGAGGAGCTCTCACTCAAGGAGAGGGGGGCTATTTAAAACATGTGAAAGGGGTGACACCAGGTGATTAAAGAAGTGGGGAGAAGGTGGCTAAGGAGGGAAGAAGAGATTCCAAGAGAGGCAGATACCAACCCACGGGAAGATGACAAATCCTGAAAGGTTTGTCAGTCCCAGCAGGGCTCAGAGGAGGGGAGCTGAGCATTTGTGCCTCCAAAGGGAGGACTTTCACTGCTTGGTTAGCATGCTTAACTCTTTCCCAACTGACTGCTGTCTGAGGCTCTTCACTGCCCAGGGGATTGCTGCTGGTGTTCACTGGAAAGCCTGCCTGTTCTTTCCTGGATCAAATGGCCTGACCTGGTGCATCGCTTTCAGAGACGAGTGTCAGGATTCGAAGCTCATTTCAGAGACGGGCACGGTTCAACACCCCCTCTTCTGCCTCAACGTCTCATCCCATCCTCCACTGTTGGGACAGCAAGACAGTCTTCTCCTTCCCTAGTGCACTGGGTAAAGCTTTGTATTGCACTGGATTTTGGAAAGGAAGAGCTGGACGCTTAAGGAAGGAAGCTAGAATAACCTCATGGACTAGATACCCTACCTTCAAAGTGATCATTTATTAAGGTAACATTGCAGAATTCATCCATTTAGGCTAGCAAGATGAGGGAGAAGAGCCAGTTCTTCCTTAATTAGCTATCCTACTGCCCAATCAGCTCAGGCTTCTCCAAGACACCTGGCTGGCTAACATGTTAAACCGTCCACTCTAAGTGACAGGGCCTATGCTCAAGTCACGCTGGAAACCACGCTGAGTCGCCCTTTTCTTTTTAAAACTTGCACTTCTCTCTCGCTACACTTTGCAGAGATTCTCCAGTTAGTTCAATACTTTAAAGGCTGCAGCAGCATGCAAGAGAAATGGTTTCCTTTTGTTTTTTAAAAAAAGTTTAAGAAAGGTCTCCAGGAGATGTTGAGTTTTACATTTTATTTCTGTCTCATCTGGTTTGGTTTGCTTTTCCTATGTTCCTGGGTGGCGATCGGCTAGGAGACAGCGCAGGGTCTGGAGATTTTAATCAGTGTAATTGTCTTCCTCCACTTCATCTTCACCATCCACTGACAGAGCAGCGTACTTGCTAACATAGCTGAACTTCTGCAAGAAATAAAGCAGGTTAAATGGGGAATGAAACAGCAGGTCAGCAACTCTGCAGCCTCTTTGTGACAGAGTTCAGTAGCCTGACACTTCAGTTTGGATAGAGCATTTCACAGGAGAATCACACCCAGCTCCCACTACCCACCAAAGAATTTTCACTGTGGTTTTTAATCAAGGTATTTATACCCCACATCCCTTACCATAGTATGCGAGTACTTCCCAAACAATGAATTTATATTCCCACATAAGAGGTAGAGGCAGAATAGCCTGATCTGACAGATGGGGAACAGAGAACAGGAGACGCAGATGGCACTCGGGAAGCCCACGGAACAGGTAGGAATCAAACTCAGGTTTATGAAATCTCAGTCCAGCATCTTTAACTGTAAGGCCAACCCTCCTCTCCCCACACGCTGCTCTGTGCTTCAAGCAGCAGCTAGTAGATTAAATGCTTACAGAGGCTGTATTCTCATTGGGTTTCTTTGGCTCAGACGCAGATTGCGAGTCATGATCCTTCTTGCTTTCTTTCCTGCAAGAGTCAGAGTTTCAGCTGAACAAGCGTTCACTTAGCTGGAGGAGCTGCCAACAGAGCCAGTGTACCGCTACCAAGCTACAGCTGTGCCCACGATAGGTGCACACTGGATCTGAAAGGGGTGCCAATCGAGAAGAGAAAATGGCCAATTTCACATTGAACGTACAGGCTAGCCATTGGTGTTTCACACAGCCTGGTTCTCAGCCCAGCGCTGACTGCTGACCAGACACAGCATGCACCACTCCAGTTAAGGAGGGATACTGGCTTTATAGATCCTCTACAGGGGAATTAAGTCTGCACGTGCCTACTTCTGGTGGCGAGGGAGGCCGTGTAGCTATTTTACTGACTACTGCTAGATGATTAGGAGTTCGGAAGGTGGACGAATGAGGGAGTACTGGCCTGTCCCCGAGGGCACAGCTAGTAACATGCTCAGCTCTCTGACGTCAGCCCTTTCACAAACAAGCCAAGTATGAATGCTCTAGCAAAAACCCAGGGACTTAAATAAGAGAAGAGAAGGGTTACTGGCCTTGGTGGTAGCAGCATCACTGGGGCAGGGCTATCGGGGAAGATGCTGACAAGGTGTCTAGGGAATGCAGGGGAAGACCTGCAGGGCTGGATTTTAGCCTTCTGGTAAAGGCCCAAAATGAGCATTTTGAAGTTAGAACTAAAACCGAGGTCAGCTCAGGTGGTGCAGTGTTTTTAAAATACCTGGCACAGTCTATTGTAAAAGACCACCCCGCCTCAGGCCCAGCTGGAGAATGAGGAGTCATGAGACCATTACACCAGCCAGTGCTTCAGCTGGCAATGGGTGCTGAACCAGGCAAAACCAGCTCCCAGCTTGGAAGCATCAGCACTACCGAGGCCGTAACAGCTCAGTACACAGAAGCCTGCGGCTATTTAAGGCCTGACCCCAGCACGGCAGATGGCCAGACACTCCACACCGGCCACTGGTTAGGTCAGAGGGGGCTGGTGCAGGACACTGGAATCCTGCTCAAATCTGAAACAGTTGTTGAAATAGGACTGGCAGGAGGAGAAGGGGAAGATGAGGCACCACAAGACTGACAGACATACCTATCTGAATCTTGCCAATGATCTCTGCTGCCTCGGTCTCCTGGGCCACTTCGACCTTTCGGAACGCTCTCCTTCCCCTCATCTAGTTTGTTCTCATCTCCTGAAGAAAAAAGAGCCGATGAAACCTTCCCTCTCACTAATATAGCAAAATCTCAACCAATCACTTAACGCCTGTGTATCTGAATGGTTCCAGCGCAGCAAGCTGGGGTGTACTAGCCTGCTGTGCACTAGATGTCGGGTGGACCCTACGGCTGCACACTCGAAGTTCTGTGGTGTGTTTTTAGAAAGCCCTTAGGCAGCCTGTGATACACATGGCACAACACTACCCCAAACAGCTTACAGTCAAGGCCCAAAACCCATCTGAGCCTTCCTAAGTTCCAGCCTGCCTGTTACCTGCTTGTCTCTATTAGCTCCACAAGGGCTGGCTGTCCATGTTCGGAGGGATGCCTACACAGCCCAACTGGCCCCTTTGACATTTCACTCTCCTAGTCTTTCTTTGCCTTCCTGCTTCCTCTTTTGTTTAGCATGTCTTCTGTGACCCTCAGTTCCTTAAGCAGCCTCCATGTCAAGTCTAAGAATTTTAGGATTCATCTATGACTTGCTTCTCCCTTTTATGAAATCCTCTTTCTAGAACTCAGGGATCCCAAAGGCAGTTTTGAGTATCCCTTTCCCGATTAAGTAGGGCCCTACCAAATTCATAGTCCATTTTAGTCAATTTCATGGTCACAGGATTTTAAAAATCATGAATTTCATGCTGTTGCTGGCTGGGAGCCCAGCTCTGAAAGCAGAGCTGCCGCCAGCAGCAGTGCCGAAGTTAAGTGCGGCATGGTACGGTATTGCCACCCTTACTTCTGCGCTGCTGCTGGCAGGGTGCTGCCTTCAGAGCGGAGTGCCTGCCCAACAGCAGCCGCTCTTTGGCCACCCAGCTCTGAAGGCAACACAGAAGTAAGGGTGGCAATACCACGACCCCCGTAAAACAATCTTGTGATCCCCCAAAACTCCGTTTTAGGGTCTGGACCCCCAATCTGAGAAACACTAGTCTCGCCCACGAAAGCTGTAGAGTTAGGGTAAAAGCATAAAAGACCAGATTTCAAAGTCCATGATGCGTTTTTCATGGCTGCGAATTTAGTAGAGCCCTATCCAAGAGGATCTGAGGTCGAATTACGTTCCTTGGAAGATGCTTCCTGAACCATCTCGCACATGCTACTTCAGACTACAGCCTCCTTATGCTTGTTTCAAAATGTGCTGTTTTCCAACAGTCTCCTACGCAGGCCGTAGTCAGTGGCATTGTTACAGTCTCTATGCAGGCAGAGGACCTGAATCTCTGTTCTCCTGGGCTGTTAATTCAACACTCTTCAGGTTAATCCACCCCCCAAACCAGTTAAGCCAGCGTTGAGGCAGGAGGCTTTGCAGTCACAACAGCACAGGAAGTCAGGTTTCCCCAACCACAGAAACTCCAACAGAAATTCAGGCTAGTGAGCGGTTACACTTTCAGACCCATGGCAGTTCTCCCCTTGCGGCTGGTCACATATCTATGCAGATGTCTGAAGAAACTGTCCACTTCTGCTCCCATCAATGCAGGGAGGTGACTGTTGCCCTCTACTGTCCAGCAGAGGAACAGCTTAAGGTCACTAGAACTTGAATAGAGTTTTTTACCCTTTGGTCCTGCTGAGATCAATAAAGCCATACGAACAATAGCAATTCCCAAACCTGGAACCACCCCTTAACTCTGCAGTGCTAATGCCATATAACTAAGGGCATCAAACCATCAAAGGGTTAGTCCACCTCGGGAATTCTCAACCCTTCTTGCCCTACAAGTGAAAACAAACCCTGACCGTACCTTTCCTGGGAGCACTCTTAGGGGGTGCTCTGTCCTCTGGTGCTGGTGCTGCCTGGCTGCTGCTAGGAAAAAAGAATAAAATGTGAACATCAGGGATGCTGCATCCTCTGACAGGTGCTTGGGATACTGCTGACTTTGAGAGCTATTTCCTTCTTGATGAACCTCGGCCTTGGGTCTACGATTTCAGCAGACACATGTGGGTCATACAAGCGGCAACCAGAAGCCCCAAAACCAGCCTTAAACCTGAGGCCACTGCCTGAAGCTACGCTCTAGAAGATGCATGCTGTAATTCATCGTTTCAGTGGAGAACAGAAGCTCATCTCCATGGGAGTTTTAACCTCCCTTCTGTAACCGGAGTTCTTTGCAAGCATCTAGGGCTGACAGATCAGACCCCAAGCAGGGGCTCAGTACAAACGCACCTTGTAGGAGAATGCTGCTCCGTGTCAGAGCTCAGGGAGCGGGCAGGGGGGTTGCTGCTGCGTTTAACCCAGGCGTTCTCTTTTGGCGGCGGTGCTGGCATCACTTTCAGAGGGAGCTTCTCTTCCTTGGGGATCTTGGAGGTGGGAGACGGGGCATCGTCCTCTTTGCTGAAAGTTTCATTTTCCAAGGACTTCTCACTCTCTCTCCTTCGGGTGGCTATAAGGACGGGAGATGGCAGTGAGCACAATGGACGTGGGCAGGCAAGACTTCCCCCAAATGTATCTAGCCCAAGGGAGGTGATCTGGACAGATCCCCAATTATTCCAATCTGGGCAGCCTGGGTCATCGACCTCGACAGCCCCTTAACTATCATCTTAGGATTCTTGCCTGTCTGAGACCAGAAGGTTTGACCTAACGATACCCACGAGTAACCTGATAAGTGGCTCTTGTGTAGCCAATGACCACTAAAACCTGATCGCTACAACAGCCAGGAAGCTAGGCCTCACACAGCACCTGCTTTCTTATGGGACAGAATATGGGTACGATGATGGAGGCTGCACCAAAGGAGTCTGGTGAACAAACATCTGAGCGTCACAGATGTTCTTGGTCCCATGCAACCATCCACCAAGCCTTGCTAGGGATCCCTCCCCATGCGCAATGGGGCTTTCAACAGAAGTGGGGCTAAGCAATCGACTTGGGAAAGGCAGGCTTGCTCCAGGCTGACTCATCCTATCCTCGACTTACTTCTTCCCGTTGGGCCAGTTCCCACGGATGTGCCTGTGCTCCCAGTCTGCGAGGACTCACTCCCTGTCCGTGAGCGCTCCTGGTTTTCTTCACTACGCCAGCTGGGGTGCCTACAATAGAAACGGGGAAGCAAGTCTGATCAAACTGCAGTGTCCAGTAAGAACTGGGTGCGGGGCTGGAGGAGAACGTGGGCAAAGGGCCCCTCTGCAGCCCAAAGCTGGGGGAAGGCAGTACAATTGCTTGGCACTTCCCATCTGCTGATTTTAAGAGAGATAGTAAAGGAGGGCTATCACCACTACCTTTCTTTGACAAATGGGCAACGTGAAGCACAGAGATTAATAGATTTGCCCAAGGCGAGACTAGAACTCGTGTCTCAACTCCCAGGCCCAGGCCCTCCCCACTGGACAAGGCTGCCTCTCTTCAGAAGTCACCCAAGAGAGAATCAAGCCCATCATCTTTGACAATATAAGTCAAGAAAGTACAGCTGCCTCGGTGAATAGGACATAGCAGGAGCCCACTGCTAGGGCCGACCGCTCCTTTTAGGTTTATGGAGCCGCCTGGAATTCTAACGAACGTATGGCCTTTGACAACATTATTCCAAAGGATGAAAACAAGCAGACGTTGCAATATTACAGAGGGGAACAGTCACATCTCCAGCACCCTTTATCAGAGGGCTACACAGCTTTGCAGGTGTGCTGAGCCTCAGCAACCTAGCATGAACAATTTAGAAGAAGGATGTGGCGAGTTGGGCAGTGTGCACACCACACAACCACCAGGTGCAGTCTGACAGCTCATGCAGAGAGCTGCTCCCAGTGGTGTTCCAGCCCCATCCTGCCACCTACCTCTCTCGGGGCCGCCTTTCTAGCCTTGGTTTATCATCCTCCAGTTGACGCTGCAGCTTCTCCTGCTCCTTCTGTAGCCGTTCTTCCACTTCCCGCTCCCTTGCAGCTGTGTCCACAGGCTTGGCACCCCCGAAGATAGAGGCTGCGCGGCTGGACTGAGTGGCAGGGGCCACTGAGGAGTCTTCCTCCTTGGGGGCGCTGCGTGGTTTCAGGTTCAGTTTTGGCCTCTGAGTAGGACCTACATTGGATGAAGTGGACAGTGACTGAGGGCAAACGCCATGGGACTGCTCAGAACAGGACCCCAGGAAGACCCAGCTGGGAGGAGGCAGGAGCACAGGATGCACAGGCTAACAACCCTCCAAGCTCAGCTTCCTTTCAGCTGTTGAGCCCACCCCTGAGAACAAGCAGAGCGTTACCTCTATCATCACGACGAATGTCATCCCGGGCGTAGTCATCCCGGGAGCTCCACCTGTCGTCCCTCCTTTCATAGCGATCTTCGTAACGGTCACCGCCCCCTCTGAAGTCATCGTCCCGACGGTACCCAGTGCCAAAGGCTCTCCGGCCACTGCCCACCCTGGAATCGTAGCCTACAGGAGGAGGAGAGGGAAAGCAGCGCTGGTTACTCCTGAGCAATGGAGCATTACACCAGAGGATGGCTGATGAAGTGCAGGAGAGGGAGGCCCTTCCAGGTTTAAGCAACATTCCCCAAACAGGAAGGCAAGAAAGGGGCAATGGTGCAGCCAACCCAACCTCTCTGGATCTGCTCAGTCAGTGGGCACTATGAAATGGAAGTATGAGGGAAGGGCATTGCACACCATCTCGCACCCAGAGGACTAAGTGGACTGCAGCTCCGAGGCATACAATGACTGGCCTACTGTCCATCCCCCACTTCTAGAATGAGGAAAAACAACAGCCCTAGGAGCTGCACAACTAAGTGGTTTGTCAATGGTTAGCGCCAGCTCTGGACAGAAACAGACTCCAATTGACGTGCAGTTTGAGACCACGATCCCTCAGATCATAGGAAAGCCTCTGAAGCCATACTACCTCCTCTATCATAGTCTCTGCTACGGTCATCGTAACGATCTCGGCCCCCAAAGCGATCCATATCCCTGCGAGGGCCATCGCGATACCGGTCTGAATCGTTGTAACGATCGCGGTCCCGATACCCTAAAGAGAGAAAGGAAGGTTACAGTACGAGACAGGCAGTATTGGATGACTACACACTATTCCCAAAACACTGAGGCTCTCTCATAAATAGATAGCTAAGGGTTAATGTTTCTTTCACCTGTAAAGGGTAAACAAAGAGAACCAAACACCTGACCAGAGGACCAATCAGGAAACCGGATTTTTTCAAAGCTGAGGGAGGAATGTTTGGGTCTGTGTCTTTTGTCTGGCTCTCAGCTATGAGAGGGGATCTTTTCTATCTGTGAGCTTCTCATCTTCAGTTTCAAAGTTGTGAGTACAAAGGTAGAAAAAACAATAGACTGTTGTTGTTTTTTTGTATTTACATGTGTGTAGTTGCTGGAATGTTTAAATTGTCTCTCTTTTTGAATAAGGCTGTTTATTCATATTTTTCTTTTAAGCAATAGCCCTGTATTGTCACTTTAATACAGAGATTAATTTTTTTGTCTTTTTCTCTCTTTTTAATATAGCTCTTTTTCTTAAACTTGTTGACTTCTCTTTTTCTAGTTATGGCAAGGGGATAGGAATCTCTGTGCCAGGATTACTGCCTCTCTCAGGGAAAGACTGAGAGGGGGAAAAGAAGAAGGGGGAAGGTAAATTGTCCTCTCGGTTTTGTGTTCAAGGGATTGAAGCAGGGAAATCTCCTAGTATACCCAGGGCGGGAAAATCTGGGAGGAAGTAAAGAGCAGGAAGGGAAATGGTTTTATTCTCCTTGTTTTAAGAATCCAAGGGATTTGGGTTCTTGGGGTCCCCAGGAAGGTTTTGGGGGGACCAGAGTGTACCAGGCACTGGAATTCCTGGCTGGTGGCAGGCTATCAGATCTAAGCTGGTAATTAAGCTTAGAGGGTTTCATGCAGGCACCCAGATTTTTGGACGCTAAGGTCCAGATTTGGGAAAGATGCTTATGATAGCCTAACTTTGTAGTGTAGACTGAGCCTAATGTAAGGCAGCTTACACTGACCTAATGTTGCTTCTGTCTTTGCAAGTCACCCACCACCCCAATTTAATTCCATGTCCGTGAGAGGTGTAACGCTTAAGCCAAAGTAGTTGGGTCAAGACAGTGTCCATGTAGACAATGTGTTGCTTACATCACCTGTTGCCTGCCGGGGCTGATAGCCGGAGCCCAAGCCCAGGGCTGACAGCTGATGAGGGATTGAGGGGGTTGGGGAGTGGAGAGCCTGATCTGTGGTCACCTCCTGGTAAGGGGATGTGGGAGGATGCAGCAGGGCTCCAGCTGTCAGCCTCAGGGGGGCAGGGCTCCAGTTGACAGTGCCCCACAACATCTGTTAAATTGGAGCAAGTGCGCAGGGTGAGAATGAGCACTGCCGACAGAAGGAGAAGTGCGGACATTAAAAATTGAATTAAACTACTGCAATGGCTGTATGTCGACTTAATTTTGTAGTGTAAACATGCCCTAAATTGACACACTGTCCCAAGGAGCTCATTTGGCAAAGATTATACGTAGTTCAATTCATTCCTCCCACCTTTGATCACTTGTTGAATCACATATTTCATCAGACTGTCTACAGCACTTGCCACTTTGGTACTGAAATGTCACATATGTTACTCTCAACACCCCGGGATGGCAGGGAAGCATTACTCATTTTGCAGATGGGAAACAGAGGAACCGAGACGAACTTGCCCAAGGTCATATAACAAAGCTGTTGCAGAGATGGGAGCAGGCCTCAGATCTCCTGGTCCCAGTCAAACACCTGAGCCTACCTACATAGAATCTGTCTAGCCTCCACCCAGTACCTGAATTGGTCACCATGTGCAGAGCTGAAAATAAGCATGCTAGGATACCACGGTGATTTAGTTTTCCAGCAGACACTATCCCAAGAGGAAGGATATCGCTGGAGTCTGAGGGGGACACAGGATCAGATTCCTCAAATCTGGGGATCTGCAGATCCACTCCAGGAAGCCAATAAATTCCCACCCTCAGCAAATCCCAGAAGAAACCCAAGAAGAGGCGTGGAACTAACATTTCACAGGTAGCGTTTAATGACTATGCTCATCATAGTATCTAGAGGGAGGGTTCTTGGCCAACTCACGGTCTCCAAAGCTATCCTCGCTCCTGCGTGGAGGGTAATCATCAAAGCTATCAGTAGCAGGACGAGCCCTCCAGTCAGTCTCAAATCTCTCTGAGTCCCGGTTGCGATCACGATCTCTGCCAAAGGAGCGATCGTCCCTGTCTGCAGGAGGAAGGGAACCAGACAGTTGAGTCAGGCTTGCTAGGTCAAGTCTTCAAATGCCCAAGGGCTGAGCACCCAAGGAGAAATCCATGGATGTGAAATGCACTGAGACTAATATGGCATCTCTGCGTTGGGCATGTTGCCTTGCAGTTCATACATCAATGGCAACAAGAACCTCTGACCGATGCTTTAGAAGGATGACAGCCCCAGCCAGATTCAAGGACAGTGGAGGAGAGGGCTGCCCTAATGTTGCTGACAGGCAGCTAGCAGCCTCTGAACAGTCCAGCTACCCCTTTAGCAAAGCCTGCAGATGTGCAGAAGCCTGGGCCCTGCAGTGAGTCTGAGAACAGCACGCATGAACAAGGAGGGCTTGTATGCTGCCTTTGAACTATTTAGGTCAGAGGGAGGTAAGGCTGCCAGCCAGCTCTTCAGGCACTCCAGTGCTAAGGCAGATTCAGTCATGAAGACAGTTGCCTTGCGGTGTGGTGCCTAATTTGTCAGCAGTTTATCTGGTCAGAGAAGAAAATTGCTACCTATTCCAGGAAGTTCTCACCTTTATCCTGAGCTTGATCAGCAACATCCACTCGTATCCTTCTGTTCCCTAGAGACTGAACACACAATACCAGATTCATTAGCCTTTCAGTCTGAGGATGTGGGGGTGCCTAAACAGTTTGTTCTAGGGAGAGCTTTGAACACTGAGGCACAGAGTCCATTAACTGGGCCCCAGAACACCCTGTGATGCCACCTGGGGTCTGGAAGCAAGAGTTTTGGGAATTGCTTTGATCCCATTTCTTTGAGGGTTTCAACTCACCTCTTCATTGAGGCTCAGAGCCCGGAGCAAGGAGTCAAGGTCTTCAAACTCGGCATAACCAAAACCTTTCAATCTCTCTGGGTTAGTAGGTTCCCGGGGCAAGCGCACGGCACTTATCTGCAGTCAATTGGCAACAGAAAGGAAGATTCTCATCAGAAGGGTCAGGATCCCTTGATGAGCAATGCAGAGAAAGACTGAATAGGATTGGGTTTAACTACATATTCATCTGGCAGTTCAAATCCATTGGAGAAAGCATGTGGTCTCCAAATACGAGATGCTGAGTTATCCAAAGTCATGTGACTCAAATAAGATTTATGAATTAAGCAAGCCAGACAGCATAGTTCGCTTGCAGGCAAATAAGAAGATTAGTATATCAAAAACACCTGGTTCCTGTTTAAAGTACTATTGTCTGAGAACTCAAATAGCAGTTTGGAATGAAGAATATGGCACTGGTAAATGGTGCCTGACTTTCAGCCCTGGAGACAGAAGGTCTCTATCCACAGAACAGGGAAAAAACAGGCAGTGGTAGAGCAAGCTTCCTTGCCATTCCTGGTGAAAACAAGGTCTGCGAGTCTTTCAATCTTTAATCTCTGCTGAGAACTACCAGCAGCAGAGATAACTGCTGCCCCTTCCTCCCCATTGCACATAGGTCAAAGAAGAGCACTGCTCAGAACTGACCTAGGCTGGGGTTAGAACTGACAACACAGGTCAGAACGTTTCACATTTACACAATTTGCAAAAGGATGTTTGCACATCATTAGACGTGCTCTCTCCCCACCCCGCAATGAATGCGACCTATGAACTCCATCTATTTCCACAGCTTACTTAGTATTACCAGATAAAGGTCCTCATATAAGGTCCATTGAAGCAGGTCAGAAATTGGAAGACCCTTCAAGCTAGATTACGGAAAACAGGAACAGCAGCTTTATAGCCAGCTGCACAATTAACTACAGATGACATCCCACTGCCAGGAAGGGCAGCTAACACCACGCTTACCATTAGGTTTGGGATGCAGAACTTTAAGCAAATTGTACTGTAAGCAGTGATATTAGTTTAAGTAGTAAATGTCACTTCAAAGGCTAAACCAAATTCTATCACATTCATGATTTCCACTTGATTAACTTCTTCATAAGCACTGTTGCTCCCAGTTGTGCTTCCTGCTTAGAGAAGCACAGCACAGCACACAGCTCAAAGCCACAGCATATCATCAACACGGAGGTTTGTGGAGGTTACACTCAAACAAGGAACTCAAATTGTGTTTAGATAAGCCACACGTGACAAGCCATCGGCTTGATAAAGAATTACAGAAGCTGTTGGGTAGTGATTAAGAGTGAATGATATGAGCAAAGCTGCAGCTCAGCAAGTGAGGAAAGAAAAATTCTCACGATGGTCATTAAACTGACATCCCGTATTTATTACACATGCGCGCACACCCCATTAATATTTCCCTATCAAATTTGCTCAGTTTGACTCAGTCAGAACAAGAGGTTTTTGCTGCTGGAAGAAAAAAACATCAGCTTGCCAGCTAGGGTTGCTCAGTGGTGTCTTTCGGAAGCATGGACCACCACCACCAAAAGTACCCAGTCATCTGCTAATGCACCTAGGGTGTAAGTAGAGGATGGGGGCAAGTATTGGAGGATTATAAGCATCAGAATGCCATGGAGATTGGTTGGCAGGAAATGAACAAGGCAGTCCCTTACTCTGAAGTGCAAAGATACCAATGAGTTCACCAACTGGTTACGTAAGGCTACGTCACTTGTACCGCTACAGCCATGCTGCTGTGTAAGGTCTCCCATGTAGACAGTCTGCCGGCAGGAGAGAGTTCTCCTGCCAGCATAGTGCTGTCCACATCATCACTTTTGCCGATTAAACTTATGTCAACTGACACGTTTTCCTGACAAAAGTGGTAGCGTAGGTAAAGCCTGATACAGTACATCGGTCACCTCTAAGAGGTACACTCACCATTGCCAGCCACCTAAAGCTACCACGGCCTCTCTAGATGGTGACACTGAAGCAAAGTCTTTCCCAAGGCTGTCCAGCAAGACAGTGGCAAAACTGAGCCTGGGACTCTTGGGTTCTACTCCCAGCTGTCCCACAGATTAAGTCCCTATCCACCCTTAGCCACTTACTAGACCTCATCTCTTCCTTATTCTTCCCATTTATTTTTCCAGATACACCTCTATCCCGATATAATGCTGTCCTTGGGAGCCAAAAAATCTTACCGCATTATAAGTGGAACCATGTTATATTGAACTTGCTTTGATCCGCCAGACTGTGCAGCCCCCCCACCCTGCTGGAGTGCTGCTTTACCGTGTTATATTGGGTCGCATTATATCAGGGTAGAGGCATATGTGGAACTTGGAGCATATGAGATGAAAAATGGCTTCTTCACTGCATGCTAAGTATTCTAGGTCTTCGACACAGCCCTAGGCTGCTATATGCAGCTGGTGCTGTGAAGTCTATTGTTGTACTGTCATAGGCAACTTGCTTATGCAACACCCTGTCCTGCTCCCTCTGGTGAACAGGCTGGAGAGCAAGTTTGACATGGGAGTGGAAAAGATCCCATCCCAGGGGCTGCCTAACCCTCAGCTGTTATCCCTCGGGCTGCCATCCAACTCATGGCTTGCTGCAGGAGTTTCACCCATGCTATTACTTCCAAGAAGGAGGGGATGCTGCATCAGTAGGCAGAACAAATGAGTTATAGATGCAAGCTGAAATGGACAAGAAACGCAAGCAATGTCATTTTGAACATAATCTGCTGTGAGCAGTTGAGCTCATCATCACGTGGGCAACATTCAGTTCAACACCCAATGGGACATCACGTAATATTTCATATTGACCTTCAGCACCACTGTAATGCTTGTGTTATTTCAGGAAGGGGAAAATTTCCTACCTGTAATTCTCTCCCTTCACCACCACTCCCCTCTATTCCAGGCCTTCCAAGAGAAGACGGTTTGAGCCTCCTGCTTGATTAGGACTGAATTAATAGTTCATAGCAATCTGAACTCCTCTTTAAAGCTGTTTCTTTCCTCAGTCAAGCTGTCACCCAGTCTAGCAAATACCATAGGTGAAACCCAAAAGAAACTCTCCTTCGGGCTGAACCTGTGGGAACCCATATGTATTCACGTAAGATGTCTGATCTCTGGCTGTTCAGACTTTATGGGCATCTGAAGACTGCATTACCAGAGTCCCACAGACCTTACGTAGTCCTGCTGGCAGCTAAGGGTTCATAGAGGAAGACAATCCCAACTTTGCCCCCTAATGCCAAGGAGAAGACACATCCAGATCATGTGCCAGTGGAAGATAGTATCAGATCCTCAGAAAGAGACTGACACAAACAGTCTGCCTTTGCTACCAGAACCAGAAGCTGTTTCCTTTATGTAGACAAGCTTGCTAAATCAACCACAGAAGCAGAATTATCCTTGCTTGGTCTAAAGACAGGAGGGGGACAGATTATTCATGGTGCACAAATAAAATGCTTTCAAGAGTGGCTCTCCTGATCAGTGGCCATTGTTATAGAGAAGCCTGGGGCTCTGTTAACAAACGTTCTAAAAGATACTTGTCTTGTTAGAAGTCAACTTCTTGTTCGAGCTTCTGCGAGCTGCCTCAGCTGCTCTTAGCAGCGACTAGCTTGCAATGAATGCTTTTATGCTCTTGGGTGGGCCCCAGAAGACAATACTGTTATGGGTATGTCTGTGCTTTGAGCTGGGGTGCAATTCCCAGCTTAAGGAGACATACCCACACTAACTCTGATCAAGTTAGCATGTTAAAAATAGCAGGCTAGCTGCAGCAGTGGGAGGGGCTAGCCACCCCAAGTTCAGTGTCTGATAGAAAGCACCTACTTGGGGTGGCTAGCTTCTCCCATTGCATACATCTCCACTCTTTTTTCACATACTAGCTCAATCATGGGTGTATCACCTTGAGCTGGAACTTATATCCCAGCCTGAAGTGTAGACACAGCCTCAGAATATAACAGGACTGAGTGCCAAGGACACAAACAATGCAGAAGTGGGATCCATACAGGCAATTCTGCCAGGAAAAATCTGGGCTTTACTCCGAGCTCCATTCAGTTTTTGGGTGATGTTGGGCAAGTCATTTCAGTCTGTAGAACTGGTACAATAGCACAAGCCTCTATAGGGTGCTGAGAGCTCAATAGATGAGAGCATTCCACAAACCATAAGTTACGTCCCACCTGCTTTCTGCTGCCACATGGCCCCTGTATGTGTCACATAAACTTAACATTATGCATAACAGATACTCACGTTAAGTCCTCTGAAGAAGTCCTTGATAGACTCTTCTGACACATCATAAGGCAAGTTTCCCAGAAAGGCAGTGTACGGGGGCGACTTTGGGAGACGGCTTCTGTCTATATTGGGTTCCCGAGCAGCCCGAGGTGCGGTGGGCAGGATGGACCGGTCAATTGGTGCGGCTCGGTACATATCATCATCATTACTATGCCAAGTGGTGGAAACTAGAAAAGAAATTTTGCACATGGTCAAGACACAGAGTAAGTCCCCCAGTGTTTATAGATGTTGATGCCTCTTGGATCCCATCTCCATTGCAATTAATGTTTGAATTTACTTGCAGCCCTCCTCAGCTGTAAAATAAAGGCATTAAAGATGCCGCCAATTATGATTGGTATAACTATGAAGAAAATTACATATGCTGCACAAAAACATGAAATTCAGCTAACGAACAAAACTGGACGAAGGAAAAAAACCAAGAGACCAGGCTGGTGAGAAAATGGGAACAAAATGGTCAAATACAGCAGACAAACGTTTTCAGTGGGCTCTGAGTACAGCCACGAGCTACCTAGACGGAATCCCTGAATCACGACATCTCTGCTGCAAGCCCCAGACCAAGCCTCAGATAAAGCAGAGAACTCAAGCCGGTCTCTCAAAGGAATTAGGTGTTACAAATAGTGCCAAATACTACGTGTCACTGAAAATTTTCGTTCTTTCCCCATTGATGTACAAGACTCTCACAAATGCAGGGAAACTATATACAGAACATGACAGTGAAACTGACCAAAGTGCAGTCAAGTGCATCAGGAACAAGCTAAAAAAAAAGTTAAGGCACTTTTCCTGTAATCTTTTAGCTTCAAGATGAATTAACATTAGTAGGTTTCACTGACACACACGCTATTCAGGGACAGTACCTAGAGACAGAATGCTAACAGTATGGAAACTTGGGAACAAACGTACCGTCTCCTTCCAAGTCGTCTGTTTCATCGGCCCAGCTGACAGGCTTTGGAATAAAGGTGGGTCCACCGCCACCACCGCTGCCACCATCCTCTGCCAGAAAGTCTGTCAGAGTAAGGGTTTTCCCCTTCTTGTTCTTCTTCTTAGCTGTTAAAGGGGAGAAGGGGACAGATCTGAGTAACATCTAGGCACAATTAATTCCATTCAACAAGACAGGGAATGGAGGAGTTACTGCCCATCACAATGTCTATGGAGGCAAGTATCCTACGTGCTCAGGAGGAGGAGGCAAAAGTAACTTATCACCTCCAGGCCAAATCTCACCAGCACAAAACCACACCCCACCATTCCCACAGACTAGGAAAACAAAAGCCATCCACTTGTTATATAGCATTAGACTGGCAGACTAGTCTATGGAGTTGAAAGACTTTTTATTCACGGGTCTCCATCATAACTTTTGTTGGGTATTTGACTCCTGCTATTTTAATTGGCATCTCTATGAACTGACACCAGAGGAATTCTCACTAGCACTTAGAATCGCTGGCTGTAGCTTGTGGCCTAAGGATTCAGGGGAATGGGACAGAGAAAAGACCCGTTTTGCTGTTCTCTTCAGGACCCTTCTGATAGATTGGATTTCAATTAAAAATCTCACTTTGAACCTTCCCCACTTTTTCCCTAGCCCTTGTTAGTTCAGATGGACCTCTTTACTTTCATTCCTTTGTCCCAGAGCATCCCTTAGCTACACGAATTACAGCGACACCCACAACCTCTTACTTACAACGGACAATTATTCAAAGGCCTCTGTGACCCTCCTGTGAAAAGTCTACAGCCCCATATATTCTACTTGTGCTGGGAGTTCCTGGCTTCTAAGTGAGTAATATACTATTGCCAACAAGGTGGCTGAAATGCTACTGTGAGAAGCATGCAGATCACCTGAACTATGAGCGCGACTGGACGCTCTGGTAGGACTGTATCCCATTTGAACCCTTTCATGGTCTATTTTATGGAGGAAGGATGGTCCAGTGGTCAGTGCTAACCAATTCCCTGATCTGCTACAGGCTTCACATGACAAATTACTGAGGTCTGGTCTACACATAAAAATTAGATCGACTTAGCTACATCACTCAGGGCTGTGAAAGACGTCAGTATAAACATGGCTAGGTCAAACCACTTTTCCAAGAGAAAACCCCCCTCCCTTGATGTAGGAAGTGTCTATGCTACAGTGGCATAGCTTGCAGTGCCGACATGGGACCTGAAGCACAGAGATTCAGGCCACCTGTAAATCAGAATAGCGGCCATGCTTTGCCTCACACAGAGGTTGTGAGGAGAAATGCTTTTAAGACTGAGATGCTCAGATACTATGGTGACGGCGGCAAGAAAAGTTCCTTAGATAGGTTTAAATGCACTCAAATATGCAATAAGTCTGGTATTCTATACATACGACAAGGGAGATTCGCTATTCTGAAAGCCTGACAGCTACAGTTCTTGTGTTTTAAAAACTAACTTTAATTGTACACCTGGGCAACTTCTGTTTTGTTTACATTAACAAAGAGACTAACACACTAATCAGGTACTTGCACACGCACAGACAGAACTATGGAACTGTACAATGAAATGACAGCACAAAACCACCCCGTGGTTAACACTGATATCACGTTTGTGTTATTCGGTAACCAGCACGGCATTGCACATTTACTGGAAATTTGTGCTGTGCATGTGCAAAGCAAGAGCATAATTCCTTACTGATCCCCTATACACACTCACAAAATAACCCACCTTGAAAGATTCAGCATTTCAACTGCAGCATGTGAATTACATATGCACAAGACAACTCAATATGGGTTTCTGTGGTGGCAAAAGACCAAAACAAAAAACTAGAGAGATTTTCACCTGCATGTAACCCAAAACTAGTAAGCAATTTCCTTAAACTTTCAAAATACCACCTTAAGGCCAAAAACAAGCACTGAAGAGAGTTAATGGAAACTGGACATTTTAAAACAGAGAAGTTGATGGAATTCTAATAAACCTGGCTTGAGTTTTCAGAAACAACGAGAGATTTTGGGTTCTCAACTCGAAATATTTTACAGGTGCTCAATTTTCAGTGGACAGATGCTCAACACTTGAGTCAGGCCCTTCCAAAGTATCTCGCGCTGAGCATCCAAAACCACTAATAAATTTATGCCCTTTTATCTTTAGTAGTTGCTACAATAAACTTTAGTAGAAGCATTGCTGCATTTCAAACAGATCTCTTACCAACCTTCTGCCAGGGGAATGAAGAACTGACCTCTGTATTGTGACAATTAGTACCTCTCAATAAATGCATGTTATGAAAAAGATCCTACTAGCTTTCAAATATGTTCTGCAGCTGCCAATAAACCAGCCCTCGTCTACCATTCTCTTTGGTACAAGCAGGGAACCGCTCACTGACAGCACAAAAAAATGTTTCTTCTTCTGGTGGATGAGGATCAGTATGATGACAGCAAATTGGCTACAAGCATGTAGCTGTACAGCCCGTCACTAAGAGTAACATCGAGTTCTGTCTGCATATTGAACATCCGATAATACCCTCCCTGTTACCCAAACCTATTCCCCACCTTTCAGCACACCGGACTTACTTTGTATCCTCACGTTCCCCTTTGGTCTCAGTCCAAATTGTAGCATAGCAAGAAGCCTCACCCCTGCTATTTCAGCCCTCTGCTACAACTCCTGGGACACTGTGCCCTACAGAAAACCTAAACTCTCTGGGCATCCAAGAATATCTACTGAAAAGTCACTGCCCCAGAAATTTTAAGCCATGCTCTCCACAGGGTCTTCATCCTAAGTGTCTTCTACCAACAGCCAGGGAGGGGCACAGAACAGGCCAACTCTTTTTGCTCAGTAGTTTTGTTGTTTGCTCTGAATCTAATTTGACATTCCTGGACACCTTCCCTTTATTTTAAGCTTCAGCAAACAATCTAGACTTTCTGCTTTGGGCTGTCAGAGCAGTGTAACCACCTGCGTCCAAAGGAGACCTATCAGCTGCTTCTCTTTAACCACCTGAGGAAAACAAAACAAGAAAAGAAAAGACAAGCTTGGAAAGCCTGCCAGTCTGCAGTGAAATGCTGCCATCATAAGTGGACAGATATCAGTATTTTTGCTCCTAGAGACCCATAACCTGGCAGCAACCAATTTTACAGCCTCCCATCCACCGTGTTGCCAGTTGTGCACAAGCATGGAGACTCTGAACATGGGCAGGTTCCACAGCTTCCTGTCATATGATAACAGGGCACTCCATGGCTGACCTTCAGGCTTCTCTCATCCACCCAGTCAATAAGTCACCCAGTGAAATAATATTTGATAAGATTAGCCAGGTCCTAGGAGGCTCTTTAGAATTCCCCTTAGGCTGGTCAGGGCAGGTATTACTTGTAGCACTTCCTACACCCATGCAAAGCTTTCCAAATCACTAACGGCTTTCCTGGGGGTGGTAAAGAAGTCATATGAGCAAGCTTACCCATCACCAGTGTTCATTCAGTGTCTTAAAGAATGTGTCTTTAAAATGGCGTTTCCGTATCACAGGCTGGTTTAAACCCACACACTAGGCAGAGGATGTGTTCAGCATTAATAAGCTTAGCAATGCGGAGTGACACAGAACACGTATTGGGACTTTAGGATGCAAGCCTGCTCTCTTCTTTGCCTTCTACTAGCTCCTTGAGGATGTTCCAGCTTTGATCTTCAGCCTTTAGTGCCCCCTCTGAATGCCGTATGAAGCCTGGGCCTCGAGGATTTCACTGTGCCCATCTTCACAGGCAGGCTCACACCCAAGTATTTTCATTAGCTGGGCCAGATTATTCCTCCACCCAAATGATAGGAAGGAATGCCACTGAAGCCAGAATGGTATAAAACTGGTGAGAGGGGAATCAGACTGCTAAGCTAGAGCCATCTAGTCCCAGGGACATCAATGGGACTTCTGCAGAAGATCAAGGGTAGGCCATTGCATTCGGCATCCCACAAAGACACCTTTAGCGGTACCTGCTGTGTTTCTATTCGTTCCCCTTCCTTTTGCTCCCACCTCCCTACCTCTGTTCCGCCCATGCTTGGAGACTGCTTGATATTTTCTATTGGGAGGGGGTCTTTGCATGACTATTTCTCCTTCAGCAGCTCCCAAGAAATCGATTTCTCTGCAACCTGCCCAGCTTTCCCTACCAGCACACCGAGGGAGTCCAGCACCACCTGACTTTTCTCCCCTTCCACAAGCAGTGGCTCGCTCCTGACTGCCCACAACATTAAACAACTATACTTCTTACAGCAGCATATAATCTTCCCAAGTAAGTTTGGCTACAAGGCACTTCCCGTGCCCTACCGGGCAGCTCAGTATATGAAATGAACTGGTTCAGA
Source organism: Chelonoidis abingdonii (assembly GCF_003597395.2). Taxonomy (NCBI): domain Eukaryota; kingdom Metazoa; phylum Chordata; order Testudines; family Testudinidae; genus Chelonoidis; species Chelonoidis abingdonii. The sequence goes on along the minus strand of NC_133794.1, from coordinate 12,668,284 downwards.
CGCAGCAGCTTCAAGTAAGTTTACTTACTTTCTTCTGCTGCCTGCATGGTAACTGGGCAGATCCTGAACAAAGATACATGGCATTTGCTTGAACTGCTCGTCCTCCTCAGTTTCCTCCCCCCTTCGCCCACTCTAGAGACTAAATCCTGCAGCAAAGCCACATGGTCCTTTTTTTATTAAGCCACCCTATTTTGTTGCCACGGAAGCAACTGTGAAATCACAGATTCAGCATTATGACTTCATGGCTAGGTTAAGAGGAAGAGGGGAAAAAACCCTGAGGCACAGGCAGTTTTGACCTCAAGCAAGATGGGAATGGACTTGGAGCCTTAAAACTCCTCCAGCCTTGCAGGCTGAGTTCCAAGGAGTAACAGTGAGATCCAGTTAATAAGACCCTCATTTCCTATGGAGGCATTTTGAGGTGTCAGGATGATAAACATATAGGGTAGATTCTCCTATCCCATTTTGCTAGCCCCTATTTTAATCCATCACCTATGAAGCCTGCAATTACTATCCTCCTAGCAGAGATCTTAGCCAGTGCTTTCTTATCAGTAGATCTCAAAGCACTTTACAAAGGAAGTCAGTATCAGTATCCAAATTTTACAGGTGAGGAAACTGAGGCAGAGAGCGAGGAAGCTACTTCCCCAAGGCCACAGTCAGCAATGAAACTCAGGCCCCAAATCCCAGTCCAGTGCTCTACCCACTAAGCCATACTGCCTTTTCCGGAGCCCCTCAACAGCACTCAGGGCTGGCCGACACGCCAAAGTTCGGTTGGTTTAACTACATCGCTCAGGGTTGCGAAGTTTCATTCCTCATGCAATGTAATTAAGCCAGCCTCAGTCGCAGCGTAGATAGCACTAGGTTGACGGAGGAATTCTTTGTCTGGGAGAGGTGGCTTTACTACTGCCATGGCTGGGGTTTTTCCATCGCTGTAGTTAAGTGTCTGCTTTCCAGCACTGCAGCCTCACTGCTGTAGCATTTCTAGTGTGGTTGTACCTTCAGTCGTCCAGAGGTATCTACACAGAGTCCACGTTGACTATGGAAGAAAGAGAAAAGACTTGCAGCTAGGCTTCTTACAGAGCAGCAATGATTAATATTTGATCACAAGGTCAGCCCACTTTGCACTCTACCTAGAACAGCTGTTTCAGGAATAATGCCCTATACCCAAAATCTGTCAGAAGGAAGTGATTAAAGGAGGGTCTGTATAATTTAGTGGAACTATTTGAGCAGAGGCACAGGTGTATTGCTTCCTCCCTCCCCCATCACTCAAATGATATCACCAGCATCCACCTACTTCACTGCAAACATCTCTTTTCTTCCAGGTTACCTTCTGCTCTACCCTCTCAATTCCTGTCACACACCTAATTCAGCAACCAGATTTCCAGACACTGTGCAGAAGATGGCCTCACCAGTGACTAAAACAGCACTATAGATAATTAGATCTAAATGAGAAATGTCTACCCTGGGGTGAGCTTTAGAAGTTCATCGCTACTGTATTAGCCACTCAGTTCACAAAACGTTGTTATTTTAAAGGTGGTCACAGAAATTCCACATGCTGCTACCTGTGCAGCCTTCCAGAAAACTCAGGGATAAAGGCTGCATGATGTTTAAGGTGACCCTCTTGATGCAGCAGAAGAAATTTAAAAGACTCCGAAGTGCCCTCCCTTCCTGCAAAATTCTCTGGTCTCATGTTTTTATCGTATATGCTGGGAATGCTATTGCTGAGCATGGCAAGCGGGGGTTGCAAGAATTCTTGCAAATCAGGATGATAGAGGAATCTAGCTAACCTTTAAGAACTATCAATTGTTAAAGCACTGGAGTCTACAATGACTGAGAATTAAAATTGAGTTAGTCCTCTAGGATGGTTAAAGCTCTGTTGTCAGGGGTGAACTCCTGGAATTATGACATTGGCCAAGGATAAAAGAACTGGTGGCTCAGCAGCAGCAGTGCCCTCCTGCTGTAGGCAAGCATTGCTCAGAAAGAAGAGTGCTGAAGGTGTGTTTCATGCATGTTCCCACCCCCCAAGGAAGTCTACTTGGCGTCAATGACTGGTTGCTAAATGACAGCAAATGCACTGCTAACTAGAGCAGAGGCTGCTCAAATTTGTCACAGACAGGAGCAGCGAACAGTATGAAGCAACTTCTTCGCTGCTTATGCATCACTGAGTCTGTCAAAACCTCATATGGCTCAGGAAGAACAATGCAGGGAAAGCCACTTGGACAAAAGAAGTCCTTTCTGGCCAGTTGTGGATTTCCAATAAGGCTAGCATTAGCAGATTCTGCTCATATCAAGGAGGCGGTCTCCAGACTAGGCATCAGTTATACCTGGGAGCACCAAGCCCTCCAAGCATGTTTTCTTAACATCTACTTTTGGAATTGGAATTTACCCAGTTGCTATATACAAACAAAAATCATATACTATTGGCTCTCCTCAAACTTAGCTTATTGAAACATTACCATTATTAAGAGATGTACAGGCACTTGTACAGAGATCTACATTTTATTAATGCCGCTTTGTAAAACTGTTGGGAAATTTGATTAGCCTAGGCACAAAGCCTTTTTGCTTACCCTCTGATGCAATATTGAAAATGCTAGATTTTTAATTTTTTTTTTAAACTTACCCCATTAAAAAAAGTTACCCCAGCAAATGTGAAAATACAATATACTAATTCTGCCTTGAATTTTTAAGTATGATATTTAATGTAGCTCTAAATGAGTGACTTAAGAGATTTTGTGTGTTTCATCACTTTCCCTTATCCTTAAGCTCAAAGCAATATTTTGCTTTTTGGGCTGCACCAATGCACAAGCACATCATGGGCTCAGGTTCTAGTCAGCTACAGACGTGTTTGTGCAAACACCTACGGGAAAGGCAGGTACTTCTGCCTCAAACTGCTTGCTATGAAATATGGGACCTTACAGTTCTGCTGTGGGAACTCTAAACCGCATCTGCAAATTCAGAGCGATTCAGTTTAGCTTAACTATCCTAATCCATGCCACCTTGACATTTCAGTCATACAGAGAGAGCAATGTTACTGCAGTTCATATGGGATGTAGTTGGTTGTGTACTTAACTCAGAAAGATAAACTATTCCTTATTTTAGAGAAAAAGTGAGTGAAGTGAAGAAAATTGCCCGAACAATATACTCATGCCTTGATCTTTCCTACATGTCAAACACTGCACTCCCCATCCTATGAAAAATAAATGCAACAGAACACACAAATTCTGCTCCCTTTTCTCTAGGGAACTGAATGGGACACAGTCGACCGAATTCATACCAATGGACTCTCATACAGCTAGGGATTTTGTGGTTACTGTCATCAGAAGTGTAACCAGCGAGATAAGACAGAAGTCAGTTTATTTTAAAAGCTCTCCGCCTAGTTAAACTGCAGAACCTCAGCACAGCCCTAAAACAAAGGCATCCTGACTCAATAGCTACAGACCCTTCAGTTCTTAATGGAGCAATACTGGCTGAGTGCCAGGAAGAGTCCAACAGAGTAAAGCCAGTCTTCCACATAAATTAACGGGAGACCCATTGCTCCAGACAGGGTAAGACTATATTTAAACAATGGCGCTTCCCCTACCCCCAAAAAACAGGCCTTTAGCTCCAGAGAGGTTTTCTAAACGAACTGCATTTGCTGAAGGAATGTTCCAAAGGGGTAACTTGTAATAAGGGACATGTGATTAAACTCTTCAACATGGGGTCTTGGGTTCAGAGGGTCAGAAAGAAGAGCCCTGCTAGGAGATTCAAGGGTACGTACCTTCCAGCTTATTTTGGATAATACCTGCAGATAATGGTGCAGTCTGGTGCATTTCAAAGGCATATAAAAGTCACTCTTCAGACTAAGACAGTAATAGAAATTCAAGTTCAACATCATCCAGGGAGGTAAATGAATCTCAACAGCAGAGACAGCCCTTTCAGTTTAGAACAGCCACATCTTTCACCTTTTATTCTGAAGGGAAGGTAAATGCTGCAATGCTTTTTCCCACCCCCCGGATTCCACCCTGACCCTATGCACCATATTAGAAATACAGGGCAGACAGCAAGGCCTGGAATGGGCAGGGAGCCATGCACATCAAAGAGAAAGGAACAGAGGAGCTGTACAGAGCAGGGCACAAACCCCATTTCCCGCAGTAGAAGGGGCGCTGAATCCCTGCCACCCAGGACACAGGGCCAGGACAGCAGCAGATCCTGCTTTGGGGAGGGACAACTCTACAGCGCAAGAGGAAGGGTGTCGCAACAGGACCAGGCAAAATGGCATGGGGCAATGTGTTCAAGAGAGGGGTGCAACCTCCCAGGAGAGGGTCTATCCAGCTCCCTGGGGACAGAGATAAGAGATGCAAACTAGCCCGCGGTGAGTGTGCAGGCTGGGCTGTCCTTTTCTCCCCCGAGAAAGGGACCAAGTGGGCAAACTGCAGCCCCTCTGGTCCCTGGGGTGTGTGGAGCTTCACACCCCCTCAGGGCAGGCGGTGGGAGGCAGGAGATACACCCAGCACTAGGGGCAGGCCGCAGACCCCCCCGCCCCCCCACGGGGTTCTATGTACAGCAGTCAGGCCACACCCCTTAGTTTTGGGGTGGGGGAGAAACCAGGGGCCCCCTGCACCCCCGGCCCTGTCCTGGGGGAGATGATGCAGCACTGGGGGGCTCCACGCGGCGGCGGGGGGGCTGGGTGCGCAGTGACGGGCCCTGTATCCCGCCCTCTCTCAGGAGAGATGGGCCCGCGCACGCACCCGGGCTGGGCGCCGCCCGCAGCCAGGGGCTGTTCCCCCCCAATCACCAGCGCACCCACGTGGGTGCCGCCCAGTCTCCTTCTGCCTCTCTCCGTGTCCGCTCCCGCCCCCCCCCTCAGCCAGCCAATCCCTGCGCTTGCGCAGTCACGCGACCGAAGGTTCCATCTGGCTCCCCCGTCAATCATCGGCGACGCGAGCCGCCCCTCCCCCAGCTGCCCCCCCCACGCCGCTTACGGTAGGACGGCGCGCGCCGCGGCGGCTCCGAACGTTCCGAGCGCCGCGCGCGCGCGCCCCGGTGCTGGGGGGGGGCGTGCGCCGACGCCGGCGGGCTGAGGGAGGGGAGGGGAGGTGCGCGGCGGGCGGCGCGATCCCTGCGTGGCGGCGACGACGACAGGATTCGCCTCGCTCCGGCCGGGAGGGCGAGGAAGCGGGTGGAGTCTCGGCCGGAGAAGGGACCGGGACCGGCTCGTTGTCTCAAGGGCCGGAGGCGCCCGAGCACCCCCAGCTCTGAGCGCATGGTGGGCAGAGGGAGAGAAGGCAAAGGCCCGGATGGCGCCCGTCACGTGACTATGCGAGGCACAAGCCTCTCACTCGAAGGGGCGGGGCTCCAGGGGGAAGCGGGAGGGAGCGCGGTTGATCTGCGGTGCGGGCGGTGCAGAGCAAATCCAGCAGCGCCGCGGGGGGCGGTCAAGCACGAAAAAAACGAGGGGTGAGGGAAGGATTTGTTTAGCATCGGCGCGCTCTCGGGTGTCTGAACGCCAAGATGGGGAGGTGAATTGCTGGGGTGTCAGCAGTGCTGCCCCCCCGGGCAGTCTGCGGGGCCGCCGCTCTTTGAAAGGATGTCTCTGGTTGGCTGGTGGGGCGCAGTGAGGGGGCTGGGGAATGGTTTTGGGGGACAAGTTTGGGGTGTTGTGAGTTGGAGTGTGCTGGGAGTTGTGCGGTGGGGTAGTTCGGGGCAGTTAGTAGGGCTGGGTATTTCGGGGCAGTTTGTGGGTTGGGGTAGTCGGGGCAGTTAGTGGGGTGAGTATGGTTAGAGGGGCCTTTTAATAGGGTTGGAGTAGTTCGGGGGGGGGGGAAAGTTTAAGTGGGGGGGGGCTGGGTAAGTTGCTGGGGTAATAGTGGCGGCTGGGTAAGTTCGGGGCAGTTAGTGTTGGCTGGGGTAGTTCGGGCAGTTAATGGGGCCTGGGGTAGTTAGTGGGGCTGGGGTAGTTTGGGCAGTTAGTGGGGCTGGGGTAGTTGGGGGGCAGTTAATGGGGCTGGGTAGTTAGTGGGGCTGGGGTAGTTCGGGGCAGTTAATGGGGTGGGGTAGTTGGGGGAGTTGTGGGGCTGGGGTAGTTGGGCAGTTAATGGGTTGGGGAGTTCGGGGAGTAGTGGGGTGGGGTAGTGCTGGGGAATTAGTGCGGTGGGGTAGTTCGGGGGCAGTTAGTGCGGTGGGGTAGTTTGGGGGGCAGTTAGTGGGGCTGGGGTAGTTTGGGGGGCAGTTAGTGGGGTTGGAGTAGTGCTGGGGCAATTAGTGCGGTGGGGTAGTTTGGGGTAGTTAGTGGGGCTGGGGTAGTTTGGGGCAGTTAATGGGGTTGGGGTAGTTCGGGGGCAGTTAGTGGGGTTGGAGTAGTGCTGGGGCAATTACTGCGGTGGGGTAGTTCGGGGTAGTTAGTGGGGCTGGGGTAGTTTGGGGGGCAGTTAGTGGGGTTGGGGTAGATCGGGACAGTTAGTGGGGTGAGGTAGTTCAGAGGGGCATTTAATAGGGTTGGAGTAGTTCGGGGGGCAGTTAGTGGGGCTGGAGTAGTTGGGGGGGCAGTTAGTGGGGTGGGGATATTTGGGGGGCAGTTAGTGGGGTTAGGGTAGTTCAGGGGCAGTTAATGGGGCTGGGGAAGTTCAGGGGGGCAGTTAGTGGGGTTGGGAATGTCTCAGGGGGGCAGTTAGTAGGGTTGTGGGTGACTTGGGGCAGTTAGTGGGGCTGGGGTAGTTCAGAGGGGCAGTTGGTGGGGTTGGGAATGTCTCAGGGCAGTTAGTAGGGTTGTGGGTGAGTTGGGGCACTTGGTGGGGTGTGGGTGGCAGCTGGCGGAGGCAAGCGCATGTCTGTGAGGGGAACTTTGTTCAGGGTGTTGGGCCCTCTCGAAAGACCACAGCGGGATGATAATCAACATCTCCCTAACACTGCAAGAAAGCCACCTCTGGGGTCATGGCAGTTCATGGCAGCGTAGTCAGGGCTGACCATCAGCAGCAAGGAACAGGTTTATTTCCAGCTGTGTACCAGTGCTGCGTAACCAACACACATCCCCGTGGGCTTTTGTCTACACAGGAAAGTTTTACCTGTTATACCAGTATAATCATACTGCTCTGACACCACCTCCTCCTATGTGGACACACTTACTCTGGTATGAATGGCCTTTTCCGTTTAACTTATGTTATTTGGGATAGGATTTAAGCTAAATCAAAGAAAGCCACACTTACATCAGGATAAGAGATGTCTACACTATGGAGTCGGAGCCGGCATAGCCCCACAGTGTCGCCACAGCCTGTCCGACAGAAGGATTTTTTCTGTCGCTGTAGGAACACCGCAAAGTGCATCACGACGGCATAGCTACATGGCTCAAGTGTCTGGATTTTCATGCTGATATACATTTTGAGGCTATATCTACACTCGAAATGCTACAGTCGCCCAGCTACAGTGCAGATGCCTACCTCAGTGATGAAAGGGGTTCACCCCAGCTATTGGCACCCTGCTATAGGGTTTGAAGGGAGCCAACTGGTCAAAATCTTGGGTTTTACAGCTCATCTGAAATACGGCTACTGTTGCAGCACAATTCCTTCTTCCCTTCACCATGCTGGAGTCTGTACTGACTTGAGGGGAGAGCCACACTGCTCCCTGCAGTGCCACACCCCCAAGGGCAATACTGGGGTATCCCTGCAGACGTGGAAGAATGAGCACCCCTTGGTGCATCCTTAGCACCACGTACTGCAGCACCCTAATACTGATCCGGGACACCTCTGCTTAACCTATGATCTGTGGTAGGCTCATCATCTCAGCTAACAGAGAGAGTGAAGGCCCTTTCACGCCCAGAGATGATTGGTCCCAACTCCTTAGACAGGCCTAGGGTCCCCAGACTGCCAATGGAACCACCTTTCTTTCACCCCACAAAATCCTCCAATTTACTGTTTGAAAAAAGGAAACAGAAAAATGGGAATTTAGAGATTATTTTTCTCTCAGACCAACTCTCTGGGTTATTAATGCTGCTGAAAACATGAGCTGAGGATTCCTCCACACACCGCTGTTGCATAGGTGAGTATTGTAGATAGCCTAATTTTGGCAGTTAATTTGGCAATTGATCTTTGATTATCAGCAGGTAAGTATGCCCAGTGGTCTGTGATGGGATGTTAGATGGGGTAGGATCTGAGTTACTACAGAGAATTCTTTCCTAGGTGCTGGCTGGTGAGTCTTGCCCACATGCTCAGGCTTTAACTGATTGCCAGATTTGGGGTCGGAAAGGAATTTTCCTCCAAGGCAGATTGGCAGAGGCCCTGGAGGTTTTTCGCGTTCCTCTGCAGCATGGGGCCCAGGTCACTTGCTGAAGGATTCTCTGCAGCTTGAGGTCTTCAAACCACAATTTATGCCTTCAATAACTCAGACATAGGTTAGGGGTTTGTTACAAGAGTGAGTGGGTGAGATTCTGTGGCCTGCATTGTGCAGGAGGTCAGACTAGATGATCATAATGGTCCCTTCTGACCTTAAAGTCTATGAGATGGGGAAACTGAGGCACAGTGCAGCATAGTGACTTGCTTGAGTCTGCACAGCAAGGTAGTTGCCAGGGCTGGGGTTAAAACCCAAGAGTCCTAAAGTGAAGCAACCATCCGAAATCACGCCCCTTGTTCCAATTAGCCTATACCTAAATCCCCATACCTTTGCGGAGCTGATGGGAAAACCACAGGATCGCTGGTTCTCTGGTCCCCAGTTTCTGGTTGGGTCCCCGATTTCTGGAAGCCTTTTGGGTCTTGCTAAGAGAAAGCCCCATTTTGCAGCTTGTTCCTCCACTTCTGTGCCCAACCGACTCAGAATTTGGTATGTTCAAAGTTCTCTCTGTCTCTCTTAAAGGGGCCATCACTTTAAAAGACTGTAATCCATTCCTGGACTGTAGTTTTTATCCAGTCTGGCTCCAGGAGAGATTGTGATACAATAGTGACAATGAGGCATATCGATCAAAGTAGGGGCCTGGGACGTAGGGCTCCTTGGTTCTCTTCCTAATCCTATTAGTAACCCCCTATGTGACATTGGTCAACTCACTGCACAGCCCTGTAAAATGACGGGGTTAATAATGTTGGCCTACCTGAGAGGGAAGTTAACAATCATCATAATAACTAATAATTATAATAAATACACTGGTTTAATTCACATGCGTAAGGTGCTTTGAAATCCTCAGATGAAACGAGTTCGGTATGTGTGAACTATTAATAAAGGAATGTCGCTTTCTATCTCAGCTCTCATAGTCAGTAGTGGAAGTCAGAATATTATTTACTACGTAGATGATCGCCCATTGTGGCTACATTAACCAGGGTACTTCACTATATTTCATTTCAGGCAGGGTCAACAACTGGGGGGTGAGGAAGGGGAGAAATTGCCCAGAAAAGGCATTTACAAAACAAGACCCACCCCAGTGAGATCTGACAGAAAATCTTTATTAAATAACAATACGTAGCTCTGATCTAGTGCTGGTCATCAGTAGGTCTCAAAATGCTTTACAAAGGAAGTCAGTATCATTACCTCCATTTTATATCTATAGGGAAACTGAGGCATGGAGCAGGGAAGAAACTTGCCCAAGGTCACCCAGCAGGTGACAGGGTTCAGGTCTCTTAAATCCCAGTCCAGTCCATTATCCACTAGATCACACTGCCTAAGGATTACAGCAGCCAAGCTGCTGTGTTATCAAGACAGTGGTTAGGGCACTGAAGTGGCTGTCAGGAGACCTGGATTCTATTCCTGACTCTGCTGCATGGCCTTGAATAAGTCACTTCCCTGCTTTGTGCCTCAGTTTCCCCTCCCAAATCATTGTTTGTATTGTTTAGCAGGCAAACGCTTCAGAGCAAGAGCTCTCTCACTGTGTTTGTACAGCACCTGGCATCATGATATCCTGCTGTTAGGAGATGAATAATAACAATAAGCTCTGGTCACGCTGCCTGACTCGGTTTGTCTCAGTGCATTCTGGGAGAATCTGGGACACTCTCCCTTTCTGCACGTGAGATGAGGCAAGGGCATGGAAGGGAGAACCACAGGGCAGATCCAAACCCTTTAGTGCAGAGCCAAGAAAATCCATGGACCTGCAGGATGGGCTAATGGCTCCTTCCTTTACTGCTGCAAGCGCGTGAAGCTGCTGTGGACTCACCAGCTCCATCGCTTACCCGGAGACTTAGCTGGTGCCTTTACAGTGGCCTAGCAAGTCCCTGCCTTCATTAGCTGGTGGGGCTGGCTTATGCATTAGCCCTTTGCTAGTGAGCTGGTTCTTGCTAGAAGGGTCTTAACACAGTTTCCCTGGCTGGTGTGAAATGGTCCTTAACATTATTCATGTGGCTTCTACTCTGCCAGAGGGGTCTGGGAGGGCACCGGCAGGGTTTCCAACATGTGAGCTGCAGACTGGTGCACACCAGCTTGTTCCTGTAGGGTCACTTGAGCGAGGGGTCATGGACACTGGTTTGTTATTGTAGGGTCATTCCTAAGTGAGGGGCTATGCATACTGATTGGTTATTGTAGAGTTGCATCTCAGTGCTGGGCTCCGCAGACTGGTTTATTATTGAAGGGGCACTCGTGAGTGGGGGGCTATGCAGGCTCGTATTGTGGGGTTGCTCCTGAGTGCTGGGTTAAACACACTGGTTTGTTAACGTAGGGTTGCTCCTGAGTGCTGGAGTGTCTGTGCAAACACCTTTGCGTTTGCAGGGTTGCTCAAGAGGGCTCGTTTGCACATGCTGGTTTGTTATCATAGCTGCCCCCCTAAGGCTCCCCACACTGGATTGTTACTGGAGGGTTACTGATGGGCTGTGACCAATCAAAGCAGAGCTCAGCCAGATGGCAAATAAACGGGGGGGATGGCTATAAACCCTGTTTTATGAATGGAGGGGGGAGAGACAAGGTGGGTAAGCTCATATCTTTTATTGGACCGACTTCTGTTGGGAAAGAGACACGCTTCCGAGCTCCACAGAGCTCCTCTTCTCTCTTTCCCCAACAGAAGCTGCTCCAAATAATGACATGGCCTCGCCCACCTTGGCACTCAGAGCCCGGGGCCACCATGGCTGCCCCAACACTGCCAACAAAAATATTGGGTGTTCTCAAGGAGTAAAACAGAACGGCCACATGATGGCACTGCAACCTCAGGAACAGGAAAAGGCTCGTGGGCTACCTCCCCACCCACCCACTCACTCCAGTGAAATGCAGGCCTGGTGCAGAGACATATCACAAAGCCTGAACTGAGTTTTCAGTGCTGCTGGCTCCTGCTCCCGGGTGACTCACCCCCTGATCTCTCCATTCACTCAGACTGGACCGGGTATTTCTAACATCCACAGCTACAGAGCCAGCATGGACTGGGCTACGAATCTCTCCCCAAATACCTGCATGGACTCCGCCCTCTGCCAGCCAGGGGCCTATGGTCCCACTTTGTAGGATGTAAGAAACTCCCATGGACTTTAATGCACCCAGGACCTGTGGCCAGATTCAGCCTGGTGCTGTGGCTGCAAAAAGGGGCCTTAGGGTGGGTATAATGCTCCCTTGGCGAGTGGCACAGAGAACCCCTACACCATGCCCAGAGCTGATGGATAGAGCTGCGGACTGCTTCTGCAGCGGCCCTGGTGGGAAGGGACCCAGAGGAGTCTGGGCTGGGGTAGATGTGTGCCCCAGCAATTCTGAGCACCCACAAGGGGCCATTGTCACAGTGGTGCTCAGGGTTGCACCAGCCTGAGCTGGGGGCTGTACCAACCTCCACAGCCCCTGGATAGGAGGAAGGCAAGATGCATCCCCTCTGCCCCTGCCCGGGTGCTGAGTCTGCCCCCTGAAGCGTGAGTTGAGCGGCACCGTCCCCTTTGCACGGCACCATGTTTTCCAGGGATGCTGGGTGATCCCGACTCTCATGTGGACATGGATTCATGCCAAAGCAGAGTCCAGCGTGTGAATCGGAGTGTGAACAGATCGAGTGCTGGGCTTGTCCCTAGAGTGCCTGACACGGATGTCAGCAGACCGTGGGGCAGAGCATGCCTTGCCTGACCCTAAAGGAAGCAATGAGCCACTCTTGGTCAGTTTCCTAACGCCCCATCCCCTCTTGTCCATTTCACGCTGACTGTGGATGAAAGGGGTTAGCTGGCTGGATTCTTCCAGGACCAAATTCTCCTTTAAGATCCTCCCCTGTCAGTGCAAAGCTCGTGTGACGAACTGAAATCCTGCCTGCAGCTCCACAAGGGAAACGTGAGCATGCACTGATTTGTTTTTATATAGTCATGCCTATGTTCTGGGCTGTGCAGACTGGTTCATTATTGTAGGGTTGCCTGTGAGGACTGGGCAGTACATATGGGTTTATGAGCGCTTGGCTGCACGTGCCGGTTTGTTATGGTAGGGTTGTTATTGCACGCTGGCCTGTGCACACTGGTTTTACCATCCTCTGCCCTGGGACAGACCCCAGAGGAGGTGAGACAGAGCCCCGAGTGTTTGCTGCAGGAGCTGGAGACGCTTCTTGGGTTGGATGCAGAGAAGCGAAACCTAACGCTGGCGTATTATTTGTTTCTCTACAAAGCTAGCTTTGTTGGGACGCTAGCTCTGGCCCTGGCACTCCCTCTATGCTCCAGCCGCTGCCTCTGCTTGATCAGTGCACAACACGGAGCCATGCAGCGGGGAGAGCTTAACTTGAACCCTGCCTCTCCAGGGGCTGCCAGGGCTGGAGCCCAGGGACCCCAGAGGGCCAGCAGAGATGTTTGCATAAAAACACGTGTAGACTCACACCTGTGGGGAGTCCTCTTGTTCCTGGCAGCTGGGTAGACATTCCTGTTTGGCTGAACGGGAGCTGCTGAAACAATGAGGGGAAAGGGCCAAAACCAGCTGACCCAGCCCAGCCCTGAAATTCCAGGGGAATCAAAATATCCAGGCGCTTCCCTATGAGGACAACATGCAGGCGCTGGCTAGGGAGGCCTGTGGGAGGCTAGAACCCAGCTCCTTCATGGGAACATCATGGCTTGGGGTCGGGTGATCCTTCTGCAGTCATCAGTCGGTGTGGAGGGGATAGGGAGGTCCGGGGAAAGGTGTGGACAGACACTTGCCCTGCTGCTGGTGGTGTGGGGATAAATGGAGGATTTGGAGCCTTTGCCAGTCCACTTGTGCCAGGTGCACTGTGGATTCTCCTTAGTGCGTGACAGCGGCAGTGGAAAGACAACGAAGAGGGGAGGGGCAATTCTGTGGCACAGCTGCATCCCCGGGGCTGGTGGAAGGCCCCCATTTTCTCTGCCAGATTGGAGCAGCACACCCAGGCAGCCAGCAATGTGGAGCGTTCCCAGCCAAGGCCTGGAAAGCCCCAGGCTTCCCGCAGTGCCAAGCAAGGAGGGAGGGAGGGGAGCAGAGGAAGGACTCCAGCTCATAACAACCTTCTTGTGGACATGGCTTGTTTGATCCCTACCACACTGGTGTGTCCACACTGGGCTTGGGATCCTGGTGAAGGACTATGGGGGGCCAGACTACCCCAGGGTGGCTCTCAGTGTGGCTGGACCACACATGGAGGTGTCCAAGCGGGAGAGATTCTGAAAGAGAGAGGAGGACGGGTGTGCGTTGTGTGGCCAGGCTGTAGGGGGAAGGAGTAAGCTCCTGGGGGTGCAGTGATCAAAGGCATGGAGGAGCTGTGAGTGCCTAGCTCTGCGTTAATCTCCTCCCAGGTTCCTCATCTTTCCCTGGGGTTGGTCTAGACTAGAGAAATTTGCAACAGCACCGCTGCAAAAACTACACTGGTGCAGAGACAGGACACCGGTGCACAACAGGGCCCTCCCGGTGCAATTCACAGTGGGGAGAGCTGTCCTGGTGCAAAGCAGTATCTCGTCCTCCATTGGGGCAAAAGGCTTACACTGATGCACCCCCAGCCCCCTTAGGCAGGATCTCCCCCTGCTGTAGGTTATCATTTTAGGCTCAGCAGGATGATAGTCCCAGGGGATTTTCCTGCAGACAGGCAAGGTCGTTAGGAGCCCTACCCTGCCCAGAGGCCGTTATCAGCATGCAGGGTGGCTGGGTGAAATGAGCAGCAGTGGGAGGCCATCAAGAGGAGAGATTAGAGCTGCTTCCTGTAATTGCTCCCAGAGCCTGGCATTGTGTTGGTCTCATGCTCATTAAGAGTGGGACTTTCCAGCCTTAGAGAGGGGCTGGGGCCTGCTCCGACAATCCCCAGAATGCCCGGCAGCCCCACTCCTGTCTGCCCAGACACGGGCCTGCAGGGGACGTCCCGTCCCTCCACTCCCCGGATGTTGCCACTCCGGCCACGCAGCAAAGGCTCACCCCTCCAGCAAGAACACACTGCCCGCCCTGCTGTGCTGGGGCACTGCCCGCCTCCTGGATTACAGACCGGCCTGGCAAGGGGGCAAAGGGTTCCCCTGGAATCCAGTGACACTAGAGACAACCCTCCCGGTCAATACATAGTCATGCCATGGGCACAGCAGACCCCAAACAAAGCTAAATCAGTACAGGAACCTGAACAGATAGATAAATACCCAGTAACATCTATCTGTCTATCTATCTATCTATCTATCTATGTGCAACCACATTTTCCAAAGTGGCCTCTAGTTCTGGATGCCTTGAGACCCCTAGGATATCTAGGGAATAGCCTTTGGCCCTGCTACCTAAGGCTGAAGTTTGTTGGTCCTCTGCACCCTGGAAGTTTCAATCTATCCGTGAGCCTTGTTCCCACCCGCTGGGCCCCAGTTCAGTCTCTTAAGGGTTTGCTGGCTGAGGTGTCATTAACACGGCAGTGGGGGGTACGCACAGAGGGGCCATGACAGCCTCTGCCACCACGCAAATGCCCTCAGAGTCTCAATGAGCTGCTGATATGAGAGAGGAAGCTGTTTAAAGTTTAACTGCAGGTTATTCTCCTGAATGCTAGCAGGAGAACCTCTGGGCTGGGAGCTTGTGCCAATTTTCACTTTCTGGGCAATGCCATGAGAACTGAACTGGGCACTGCTGTGGGGAAGCTCCCAACACTGGGGGGCCCTGCAAGGCACTGTTTGCACTAGACTAGCCAAGAGGAGGATGCGCAGGGCTCCCAGGCCGGGCTGAATGCATTTCTCAGCTTGCCTTCCTGTTATTTCTGTGAGGCGTGTCTGACCCTCATTCCAAGCGGCCCAGGCTAACTACATCAAAGGGTTTAGTGTCTGGAGATAAGGTGGCAACACAAGGGGCTTTTGTTTGTGTGTTTTCCCCAAGGCAACGGAGTTACTGATCAAGGTTATCTCAGCAGTGACTCACCCTTGTACGGTCACACACACAAACACACACTCACTCGGGCTCCTGAGCTCTGCTCTGCCAAGCTGGTTGCATGGTCTCTGGGTTCACAGTGCTGTGCCTCTCCTTGTACAGTCACTGATTCTGCGTTTGGGGAGAGTCTGCAGGGGGCTTTGCACGTCCTGCTGCAGCTAGGCACCCTGAACAGGGCAGGAAGCCCCCCTCACTCTGTCCTGACAGAAAGGGGGAACAAAGTGCCCCATTTTGGAGTGGGGTCTCTGTCGGTGAGTCATGCCAGAGCGGCAGTAAGTGTCCTTGAAAATGACTCAGGCAGCCGTGGGCACGGCAGGGAATTCTGGATAACTGACTCATCTAGGCCGGGGATCCAGGGTCTGAACCCCGCACAGGGGGAAGGACCTATCAGAGCTTCCTGCCTTTGCCATCCATTCCTTGGCTAAATAGGGAATTCTCCCCTGGGCAGGTGCCCCTAGACTGAGCCCTGACTGCTCCACGCCCAGGGCCAGGACTAGAACCCTGGTGCCCAACCCTGTGCTCTGACCTCTAGATGCTGCCTCCCATCCAGAGGGGTTTCATGCTACATGGCCAATTCCACGGCATCACAAATCATGAGCCAGGTCCCCCCTCCCCTCCCAAAATCACAATTGGCTCAACAGTCATGCCGTTAAAAAAATCATCCTGGGATCTTTTTCTTGGCCATCTGTTTTTTGAGCCTGCGAGAGTCATGTTTCCAATGTCGCTGCACCTTGGGACTCCAGAAGCTGGGGCTTTGAAGCACCAACTGGCATGAAACTTGGCCCTGCCGTGCCTAGCGGGAGGGGAAGCCCAGGTCTCCTCACTGCAAACAGCTTGGTTCCCAAGCACAGGGGGATGGTATCAGTGAGAATTCCCTGGTTGGCACCTGATCACCAGTCCACAGGGCCCCTTCCTAGCACAAGTTCCCACAGGAAAAGGCCGTCTCTCCCCTGAAACAAATATTTGTCTTCAAGGGTGTTGTACCCACCTATCAGCTGTGCCCAGCCAGAGCTATTCCAGCTGCTATCTCAGGGCCAGTGAGTTATCTCAGCTCCAGCAGACAGCTTGGCCACTCCTGCTGAGCCACAGCGAAAGAGGGTGATCAAGGGCTAAGGGAAGGGGCGAGGTCCAGCTGGCATGAAGATGGGGCATCTGGCTGGGATGGGGCAGCTCTGGGCACGGCGTGTGATGACCGCCAGCACAAGAGACTGCAAGGGTAGTGGAGAGAAATAATACAAAACAGTTGTACCCCTGTCCCCACATACCTGTGAGTCTGCAGCCTCCCATGCCCCCCATGTCTACTTGTCTAGTACTGACCTACCCCTCCCTCCCTCCATTGTAGCACCAGAAGGCCCCAGAAATACGCCTACCTACAATGGCTTGGAAGGATTTGATTTTGATTGGTAAACGCCGGTGAACGTTGATTTCATGGCCCAAGAAGCGATGACAAAAACCTGCGTGTGCACATCCCCACGCTCACCGATGGCCACACCCCTGAGGCTGAACACACACATGAAATGCAGAGCTGAGCCTGTGCGCCCCACAAATACACCCCCCCTTAGCTTTCACACACCCCCTAGCCTGCACACTCACCCATGTACACACACACACACACCCCGAGACTGAACACACACATGAAATGCACAGCTGAGCCTGTGCGCCCCACAAATACACCCCCCCTTAGCTCGCACACTCCTTAGCCTGCACACCCACCCATGTACGCACACACACATACACCCTGAGGCTGAACACACACATGAAATGCACAGTTGAGCCTGTGTGCACACACAAATATACACATACACCCCTTAGCTTTCACACACCCCTTAGCCCGGACACCCACCCATGTGCACACACACACGTACACACCCTGAGGCTGAACACACACGAAATGCACAGCTGAGCCTGTGTGCACACACATACACACACACATACACCCCTTAGCCCGCACACCCACCCATGTAGACACACACACACACACCCCCTGAGGCTGAACACACACAAATACACACCCACACCCACACACAGCCACACCTGCTACTCCAAAGCATGCAGTTTGAAGCACACACCTAGAGGAGAAAGGCCCAGATCCTCAGAGGTACTGAGGTGCTTGACTCCCATTGAAATCAGTGGGCGTTTAAGGCTGTGGGGTACTGGTTGCTCTAATCAGCTGATCTGGTTTGGATGCAAACCCTGCTCCTCTCCCTGCAAGTGGGAAGCCAGGACCCCAACCCACAAGGGTCGGAGCTGCTGAAAGGGTTATTACCCCAAGGTTACCTGGAGCGCCAGCTCCCAGGGGTTACCCCTAGCGGGGCAAAGCAGGAGGAACGGCACTGAAATCAGCGGGGTTGCTTGGTGTTTACACGGACATGGCTGAGAGCAGCGAGGTTGCTTGGCCCCGGCAGAAGGGAGCGGAGCAGCACCTGCCAAATTCCCTTCCCTCTGAACCATCCTCAGTAATCAGCTGCTCCTGCCTGCTCCCAAGGCTGGGGTTTGCCCAGCTCTGCTCATTTGGAGCGGGAAAGGGAGTAATTGACACTTGTGCCTGCTTTACACTGGGAGAGGCTGGGGCTGGAGTAGCTGGGAGCTCCCCCCATGGCCAGCGCTCCTGCCCTGCTCCCTACGGCACCCCCTGCTGGGAGAGGCCAGGACTGAACACCTGCGTCATCATCTGAGCAGGGTCTCACTTGGCAGTAGGCCTGGGTGGAGCTCATGTTGTGGGCGGAGCTTGGAACACCGCACCCTCTCTCCATCCCCAAGTGGTACATTTTGGGATTCCTTCCACGGCTGGCGCCCATTCGCCAGCCTGCCTGGGGGTCCTTCATTCTGCCACTGCGCCCCATAGCACCCAGGGGCCCTGCAACCCAGGGTCTCACCTGTGGCCATGCCACCATGGATCTAAGGAGCCAAATGGGTGCGACCGATTTAACCCCCTTTTGGGGAAAGGGCTGATAGTTGGAGACAAGTCAGGGGAAAGCCCTAAAAAAACCTTGATTCCTGGCATGACAAGGCCAGACTGTCAGGGGCCAGCTGCCAGCAGAAGGGGCTCGGTGCATGGCATATACGACCAGTGCTCTGCCTTATGGAAGGCAACTGGTGCCGCTAACTAGCCAGCCCAGCCTTGGGCAGAACCGCTCCACCCCCCAGTCCGGTGCTAAGGGTGATGTGCAGGATGCCTGTGACCCCGACTTGTTCATTCCAGTTGCAACAGGCCTGGAGAGTGGGGTTGTTGAGTTTAGTGCCATTAGGGAACTGGACTTGGGCAGCCCTCCGCCATGGAATAAAGCGTCGTGGGGTGGCCCCGGGACTAGCGGAAGAAGTGTGAAATCCGTGAGCCCCACTCGGACTGAGTGCCAGTGGCAATGGGCCTCTCTGAGACACAACCGGGGTCTGTGTTATCGAGGGGCAGGACGGGAACCCCGAAGGAGGGAAATGGAAGCGTGAGTGCTTAGAATTGGGGAGGCTAGTTAAAGCAGGAGATTGGGGATCAGACCCCTAGGTTCTATTCCTGACCATGGGAGGGAGTGCGGTCTAATGGTTAAAGTGGGCGAAGGCCGGTGGGGGGGTTTGCTGGGAATCAGGACTCCTGGGTTCTTTTCCTGACCATAGGAAGAGAGTGCAGGCTAGTGATTGGGGGCAGGGGGGGAGAGTGGGAGTCAGAACTTCTGGATTCTGGCTCTGGCTCTGGGAAGGAATGTGGTCTAATGGTTAGAGAGGGGTGGGGCTGGGAATCAGGACTCCTGGGGAGTGCAGTCTAATGGTTAGGGGAGGAGGGGTGGAGTGGGAGTCAGGACTCCTGGGTTCTACCCGTGGCTCTGGGAGAGAGTGCTGGGAATCAGGACTCCTGGGTGGGGAGTGCAGTCTGATGGGGATGACTGGGGATGGGGCGTGGTTGGGATTCAGGACTCCTGGGAAAGTTGGCGAGGGGTGGTTAGACCAGGGACTGGACATCTCTGCCAGTGACTGGCTCTGTGACTTTGGGCAAGTCGTTTTATCCACTGCATGCCTCGGTTTTCCCATCTGTATAATGGAGATATAGGGCTATGTCCCTACATGACCAGGGTGCCGTGCAGCAGCATGAGAAGAGCTCCGAGCACCTTGGGCAGGGGGCCACTTTACAACCTCATTAGAAGGGAACTCAGGGTTCAGCGAGGATCCCCTGCCCCTCCCCCAAAGGCCACCAGATGCCCAAGAGAAGCAGCCCGTTCTGAGGCCAATTGTGTTTTTTATTGAGCTCTGCTGACCAAGCAAGCAGGCAGTGGGAGGCAAAGCCGGTTGCACGCGGCCCTCTCAGGGCACCGCAATGCCAGATGCTAAGGGAAGGGAGCAGGGACCACGAGGTGCATCATCTCAGCGCTTGAACTCTTGGAACTCGCTGGTGTCCGACACCACTTTGCCGTCCACCGTCTTCCTGGTTGTGGTGACGACTTTGTGGGTGGTCTGCGTGATGCTGCGGGTGTCCACCAGGGCGTCGCTCAGGCTGCAGAGGGGGAGAGAGGGAGCGTGAATTTTCAAGGGGCCATCCCAGAGTCCCCGGTCCACTGCATGCAACCAGGGATGAGGACCTGGAGGCTGGGCTGCACACCTCTTGGGAGGGAGGTAATCAGGGAGCAGCCCACACGGGATTAGTAGCCCGGAGTGGCATTATGCCCCGGTAAGCATTAGCCCCTCCCTGCCCCCACTCAATGGGCACCCATTTTCCCCACCACTGGCTCCCTGCCAGAGCCACGAATCCCAGGAACGTGGGGTTCTAGCGATGAGGCTCCCCTGGGAGACAGCCCCAGACGTGTGGTTGGTCCCGCACTGCCCCTAAGAGGGGCAGAGCCCATTCCTGGTGGGGATCTGGGCCTGACTGCCCCTTACCCATCCCTGGGGTAGCCTCAGGGGCCCCGTGGCCCAGCATCTGGGGCAAGACACTGGGAGTGTGGGGGAATATTGGGTGCATTGCTGACCTTCTCTGTGGCCTGGGTCAAATCACAACAGCTTTCCGGACCCTCAGCTAACCCAGTTGGGAATTGCTATAACAGGGAGTGAGGGGCAAGAGGAGTTATCCTGGAGCTGGGTTTCCTTAGTGGAACAAATGACGAAGTCTAGGGGCCCCAGGGTTAAATCCTCCTTATCCCACCACTCCCACCAATGGGAAGCGTGACAGGGTGCCTGGACAGCAGCAGGGCTGTGGGAGGAGCCGACACTCCGGCCTGAGACACTCACTTGAACTCCTCTCCGCCCTCCAACAGCCGCCTGTAGGTAGCGATTTCTGCCTCCAGCTTGTCCTTGATGTTCAGCAGGGCCTGATAGTCCTCAGACTGGCGCTGGATGTCGTTGCGTACCTGAGCCAGCTCCGCCTCGGCCCGCAGGAGCTGCCCATTCAGATGCTCCATCTGCATGGCGTAGCGCTGCTCCACGTCCTGCAGGTTTGCTTCCAGGCTGGCTTTCTGCAAGGGGAGGAGAAGTCAGTGCCATGCCTCTGTGGGCACCAGTCACACCTCTGGGGAGGATGCCATGCCCCACAGGCATTAGCTCCTGCCCTTTGGGGGGCAGCATTGGACAAGGTGAAACCAGGATGTGGCCTGGCTGAGGGTGACGGGCCAACGTTAGCTCCCTCGCAGCCCACGGAGGGTATCCCCGGAATGCTGAGTTGCCAGCCTGAGCACCGGGGCTGGATGAGAGCTCTGGGGGAAGACAGGGAGAAAGCCTCCTCCCTGCGCACGGATGGGGAGAGGCTCAACGGGGTGCAGGAGACTGTGGACATAATGCTTGAGAGCCCAGCTATGGTATTGCAGGGGGAGTGGGACAGGGAGAACCCGCTCTGGTGCTGGGGAGGGGAAAGCAGTGCTGGGGGACAGGGGAGTGAGGGAGGAGCCCAGTTGCAGTGGTGGTGGAGAAGCGGGGGGATCCCGGCCTTGGCGGTGGGGGTGGAGCAGGGGGACCCCGGCTCTGGCACGGGAAGGGGAGCAGAGAGACCTGGTTCTGGCACAGGAGGCGGGGAGGGAGTAGGGGGACCCTGGCTCTAGCACGGGAGGCGGGGAGGGAGGGCAGGGGGACCCCGGCTCTGGCACGGGAGAGGGAGCATACCAGGTTGCGCAGGGACTCCAGCTCGATCTCCAGCGTCTGGCAGGTGCGGCGCAGCTCGGAGATGCTGCTGCGGGCCACCTCGATCTCCTTTGTGTTCTGGGTGATCTCCACGGTGCTCTGGGTGATCTGGAGAGGGACAGGGAGTGGGGATGGGGCAGGTCAGTTACTTGGGGGTTGGGGAGTCTCCTCCTTGACAGCTAGAGCTAGCCTGGGCCAAACCTCCAAACCAGAGCCCCGGATCAGAACCACCCCCGATTCTGGGCTTGGGGACGTGAACTCGTCCTGAATGTGCAGCCACACTGAGGGGCAGGGGGGTGCCCCTTAAGTGGTCTGGTTCTTGAGGGTGGCAGGAAGTGGGGGACCCTCCCGGGACAGCCCGTGGCAGTGCCCCACCCCACCTCCCCGGCTCACCATCTGGTTCCATTGCTGGTCCAGGTCCGCCATGTTCTTCTGCGCCAGGAGGTCGTACTGAGCCCGGATCTCCGCCATGACCTTGCCCAGGTCCTGAGGCTGAGCAGCGTCCACTTCCACCGTCAGCCCCGAGTTGGTGATCTGGGCCTGCAGGCTGTCCACCTCCTGCAGGGACACACCCGCACCGGTGAGACGTTCGCCCTTTGGGAGAAGGGACTCTCCCCACCCCATCCTGGGCCCTTCTGGGGGCTGCCTCCCACTCCGCAATGGTGAGCCCAGAGCTGAGCCATGCAGGATGGTCCTGCCCCATGTGGGTACAGCCCCCTCCCCCCCCGCTTACAGCCTCATGGTTCTTCTTCATATGGATCAGCTCCTCCTTGAGGGATTCGATCTCCCCCTCCAGCTGCAGCCGGCTCATGTTGGTATCGTCGAGGACCTTCCGTAGCCCGTTGATGTCGCTCTCCACTGACTGGCGGATGGCCAGCTCCGACTCGAACCTGCGCCGGGGATGGGGAGGGGTTCACTGCTTGGGGACGGAGCTCCAGCTCTGCAGGAGGGGCTGGAGCCCCTCTGCTGTCTGTGGGGGTGAGAGGGCATTTGGGGGGGGCAAAGCCCCTCCCCCATGTATGGAGCGCTGCAGGGGGTGCCTTTGGGGGGCAAAGCCCCTCCCCCATGTATGGAGTGCTGCAGGGGGTGCCTTTGGGGGGCAAAGCCCCTCCCCATTTGTGGGAGTGCATTTGGGAGGGGAAGAGCCCCTATGTGTGGCGGTGGGGAATGCATTTGTGGAGCAGAGCCCCTCCCCTATGCGTGGGGGTGCATCTGAGGGGCACAGCCCACCCTGTGTGTGAGTAGGGTGGAGGTGTATGTTTGGGGGTTGAGACTCCTGCACCATGAGTCTGTGTGTTTGGGGGGGGAGCACTCTGAGTGCCAGACCTCTCCCTCAACATCCGGGGTGCAGACAGCACAGCAGAGCTGCTGCACCCCTCCCACATACCTTGGGGAGGGGTGCGCTTCCCCTCTGGGCCATGCCCCTCCCACCAGTCCAATCCCACCAGGGGATCTCCACCCCGGCCAGGGCAAAGGAGGTCAGGGCGAGAGGACAGTGACTGCGTGTCTGCTCGGCAGGACGCTCACTTGACCCGGAAGTCATCGGCGGCCAGGCGGGCGTTGTCAATCTGCAGGACGATGCGGGCGTTGTCCACTGCGCTGTCTGAGATCTGGGCAGGGGGAAGATGCATGGTGGGGGTCAGTAGGTGCAGAAAGCAGCGCTGCGGCTGGCTGGGTATGGGGGGCCCGACAAGGGGCTGAGTTCTGAGCTCTCCCAGCGGGGTGTGCATGCCCCCAGGATGGCAGCAGGGTCCCACCTGCCCTGGCGATGCCCCACAACAGCCAGAGGGTGCCGCACCCAGCCTCTGATCTGGCGCTCGCTCTCCTGTGCCAGCCTCTGCCAGGAACCTGTAACCTGAATCCGCTGGGCTCCTGCCAATGCGCCGCATTGTTTGCCTAGCTCAGCACAGGTGCAAGGCAGGTGCGGTTCCCACAGCAACGGGAGAGGAAGGTGCTTAAAGAGACACTGCCCGGTCTATTCGTGGGTGCCTGTCACCCTGAGATCTGAGCCCTAAAAATGAGACTAACGGGGGCTGAGCACAGGAGAGCCAGGAGGCCTGGGTTTTATTTACTGGTAGGCTCCCCTGAAGGACCCAGGCGTCCTGGCTCCCAGTCCCATTGCTGGGTGACCTTGGGCAGCAGTTAGGCCCAACGTGCCCTACAATTTGGGGTACCCCACTTTTGGCGTGTCCAATTGGAGACTGATTTGAGAGCAACCCACAGCGCCGATGGAAGCCCCCATGTTTGCTCAGCCCCTCAGAAAAACAGGCCTTGGTGGCTGGGTTTCCCCGTGAGCTCAGCTCCGGTTACTCCCCTAAATTAACAGCCAGTTAACCGGTGAGACATTAGCACCTCAAGTGCTATGCTCTTGCTGAAAACCCAGCACCGGTGCTTCGAAAATCTGTGAGATCCCAGTCTCAGAGACGGGAAAACCGAGGCACGGGGTGGTGATGTGACTTGCCCAAGGTTGCCCAACCAGCCAGTGGGAGAGTCAGGAATCGAGCCCACGTTTTTCAGTGCACTGCCCACTCAGCCACGCTGCCTCCCCCCTAGGGCACCTTTCTACCAGCCTCCACCCCAGGGGTTGTACTGGTGGGGTTCCACTGGGCCACGACCTCACACCGCTAGCCAGCACAATGACACTGTGTGGGTAGACCAGGCCTTTCTCTTTGAACTTCCAGTAGGGAAAGACATGGTATGGGAAGTTGAGTCTAATGGTTAGAGCAGGGCGGGGCTGGGAGTCAGGACTCCTGGGTTCTGTTTGCAGGCTTGGGAAGGGGCGTGGGACTTGTCGAGGGGGCTAAAGTAGGACAGGCTGGGAGCCAGGACTCCTGGGTTCTCTTCCCAGCTCTTAGTGGGGAGTGGTGTCTAGTGGTTAGAGCAGAGGCATCAGGACTTCTGGGTTCTCTTCCCAGCTCTGGGGGAAGAGAGATTTGCTGTGGATCGCAGGGCGGTCATGCCCTCAGGTATAAATTCTCTTCCTTTCCCCCAGGGGAGCCAGGGGCGTTGCCTGGCGGGGTTTTCAGGCAGGGGTTGGTGCTTTCCATCTCTCTGCCCCCTGCACCTGCGCCCCCGCCCTTCCAGATGGGGCTGTCTCCTGTCGCCCTGCACACCTGTTCCCGCCGTGCCTTTCCAAACCGTTTCTCTTTGTTCTGTTTGCCACCGGTGACTCAACCAAGAGAGGGAACAAACATCCGTCTTGTCCTCCACCTACCCCAGCTACATCTCACCGCACCCGTTTTACCCTGACCCGTCCCACTCTGCATGGGAAGGGAGTTTTGGTGCAAACAAGCAAGTGCCCCTGAGATGGCCCTGGGGGGCTGGATTAGGAAACTGGCATGCAACAAACATTAAGGAGACTAAACTAGCCCTAACGGTGGCAGCAGGGCCTAGTGGTTAGAGCGCTGAACCGGGACTCGTGAGACCTGGGTTTGGGCCCTCACTCTACCACTGACCTTGGGCTAGTCACTTTGCTGCTCCATGCCTCAGTTTCCCTTCTCCCTATTTAGAAGGGGAGCTCATGTCAGGGCAGGGGCTGCCTTCCCCTGGTATGTGTGCAGCGCCTGGCACAACAGGGCTGCTACTGGAATAATCATCTGCTTTGAAGGAGAGGCCGAGCCCCCCTGCAGAGTGGGTGGGAATTAAACCCCTGCTGCCCCGACAGGCTGTAGCTGGAGGAGCAGGGAAAAGCTGGGATTCTGCCCTGCCACACCCTGCTCCTGCTCCTTGATTACAGCTCCTCTGAGCTGTGCTGAAGGTCAGGCCTCTGTGCAGGGGAGGTGAATGAGTAACTCCTCCGTGGCAGGGTGCATTGGAGCCCCAGGCTGCAGCAAAGTGCCTGCCCTCAAGCTGGCTGAGTTTACCAGCTTCCCACCTGGGGATACAGGCCGACCCCGCACAGGGGGCTGGGTTGGGCCCCTCGGCCTCCAGCCCAACCGGACCCGGCATGCCCAGACGCAGCACCACAGCGAGCTGACTGCAGAGGGACCTCCTGGGGGCTTGGGGGGGAGCCCAGGTGGGTGAACGCACGGGGCTGTGCTTGGGATATGGGTGCAAGTCAGTAACCTTACAACACTCCCCAAAGCGGGGGGGAGCCTTGTTGCTAGGCTTCCCTTTGCTGCATGGTCCCCTGGAAGGGTAGCAAAGCCATGCTACCCCCTGCTCCTCGGGGGAGAGGGGGCACAGAGGGCTGATCCCAGATATGGGGATGCCAACAGGTGCATGATCTTCCCCTGTCCCATTGGGTTCCTGCTTGGTCCCAGGCAGAGGTGGTGCTAGAGTGTGTGTGTGGATCCTGCATGTGCCACCTCCGCCCTGATACAGTGGGGTTGGGGGCTGCAGATCTGAGCATGATCCAGGTGGCCAAGGCTGGGCGGGGGAGGCGGAGCAGGGAGCACCTCACCTGCTTCCTCAGATCCTCGATGATGTCGAAGTAGCGGCTCCAGTCTCGGGAACTGGGACCCTTCTTGTCCATGAACTCCCGGATCTGGGTCTCCAGCCTGTGGTTGTCGGCTTCCAGGCTGCGCACCTTGTCCAGGTATGAGGCCAGGCGATCGTTCAGATCCTGCATGGTTTCCTTCTCGTTCTGCACCACCCCGGAGCCCAACAGGGCGATGCTGTAACTGCCTCCGGCGCTGCTGCCTGGGAAGCTGGAGCCCAGGCTGCTGGTCCTGGCCACAGAGATCCTCGAGCCAGAGCCCCCTGCCCCGGCGTAGACGCTGGCAGCACTGATGTTTGGGGCGTACCTCCTGCCCATGACGTTCGGGCCTCTCACGCTGCTGGAGTAGCTGGTGGATCTAGAGTAACTCATGGTGCTAGCAGCAGGTGGGGAACGGACAGAGAGAAGCAATTGCAGCAGTAGTGAGGTCTCAGCCTGTGCAGGGCTGGACAGGATGCAGACTGGGATTTATAGCCAGGAACAGAGGAGGGGCCGGGTAGGGCTTAGCCACCCCCACCTCTACCAGCTTCCCTCTGCTCCAGGAAGGTGGGGCTAGGCTGAAGCCTGGTCCTGGCCTTTGTTTGCACAGCCGGCTCACCTGAACCGTCGCCAGGGGCCCAGCCTCATGGAACCGGATACCACCCGGAGCCACCCACGCCTGTTCCCGAGCTGTGCCTGGCTGAGGAAGCTGGACAGGGGGGTTCTGGGCAGAGTTAGCAGAGGGATCTGTCCAGCCGTGGGGGAGCTGAGGCCTTTCTGTCCCGGCTCTCTCTGGGCCGGAGCCTGTCGTCAGGCCAGGGGGTCGAACAAGAGATTTGGGCCTGTGAGTCTGTGGCTCAAGAAGCCTGCCCTTGTAGTTCCCAGTGGGGGTTTCAGAGCCATTTGGTAACCTCGCTTGCCTTTTGCAATCAGTGCATTCAGTGCTTGCCCCCTCCTACTAGCTGCCACAATGCTGACACCCCAGCCTGCTGGGTTTTCCCAGCACCCTCCAGGAGGGTGAGGGGGGCTGATCCGCTGGTGCTAAGCGGACTCCCATTGCACCAGATTCTGAAGATGCAGAGACAGGGGTCATATCAACCCCCAGCAGAGTGGGGCATAGGGTGATATGAGGGGGCAAAGTAGATAGGGTGCATCAGCAGAGAGCAGACTGCAATCACTCCCTAACCAGCATCAATCTCCATGTTCGCTTAGCTGAATCTCTGCTTGCTAACCCGGAGTGCAAACATAGTCTTCTCTGCATGCTAACCCCATTTGCAAATGTGGTTCTCTCTCCATGCTAACTCGGCATGCAAACATAGTCCTCTCTGCATGCTAATCCAGCATGCAAATATGGTTCTCCTTGCATGCAAACTCAGCATGCAAACATGGTCCTCTCTGCATGCTAATCCAGCGTGCAAATGTGGTTCTCTCTGCATGCTAACTCAGCATGCAAACTGTTGTACAGACAAAACTACACAGGATCTTTTCAGGGGGCAAGACAAAGATGCCACATTTATTATGATAACAATTTGATTTATGACCAATAACTAATATCTTAATCCTTACACACACACACACCCCCCATCAGATGTTCTGCAGCTGCTGCATAGTTACCAGTCCTGGACATAGCTTGAGTTCGTGGCTTGATTTTGCAGCTTGGGTTCGTAGCTTGTGGCGGCTGACTGGCCAGGAAAGCCGGGCACAAGGACCAGCTGGGTCTCTGTTGGGCATGCACCGATGCCCTTCCATATTGGCAGCAGAATGTTACCCTCCAAAGTCTCCCATCTCACCCAGCCTTTTTGTAGAGTTTAATTTGAATCAAGTCTATAGGTCTTGCTGTGTCAGGCTGCCTCTGGGTTTGGTGATTGATCACCCGTCAATTGCAGGCCTGACTTTCAGCCTGAGACCTGGCTTTGATCTTCCTTCTATTGCACCTTTTCTTTTTAGGGTGGACTCTTCTTACTTTGTTAGGGCTCTTGTCTGCATCTTCAGCCGGTGATGTTTGAACTTTATTTCATCAGGACAGGGTGGGGCTGGAGGTTGATTCCATCATTCATACTTACCTCAGTCACACATGTAAACTAAACTAATAAGATTACAGCAGGGTTTGCAAAAATGAAGGTTGGAGGAAGCTTTTACGAAATGGAGTGAGCGTTTTAAAATGGGGTTTGAATTACAATATGGCAAACAGTGAACAGAAGTTACAGCAATGAATGCCAAACAGTGAACAGAAGTTACAATGTAGGCATGTGTAGTGGATGGCAAACATTGAACAGAAGTTACAATGTAGGCAAGTGTAGTGAATGGTGAACAGAAGTTACATTAATAAAGTGGACAATTAAAAACAATTTCATTTATCAGTTCTACAGAACATGGTCCTCTCT
Organism: Chelonoidis abingdonii; assembly: GCF_003597395.2. NCBI lineage: Eukaryota > Metazoa > Chordata > Testudines > Testudinidae > Chelonoidis > Chelonoidis abingdonii. Next base: position 12,640,192 of record NC_133794.1, on the reverse strand, counting down.
GCATGCTAATCCAGCATGCAAATGTGGTTCTCTCTGTATGCTCACTCAGCATGCAAATGTGGTTCTTTCTGCATGCTAACGTGGCATGCAAACATGGTTCTCTATGCTTGCTAATCCAGTCCTTCATTCATGCTTCACATGGTTCTTCATGCATGCAAGTCCTGTTTTCAAAACCTCCAAACCCCAATTTCTGTGCATGCAAACCCAGATTTTTGGGCATGCAAGCCCTGAGTTTTATACACACTCCCCTGGATTTTGTATACTCATTATCCCAGTGTGCAGGCATACTTCTGTCTGCAATGCATGCTAGCCAGTGCTTTGTGCATGCTGCTTCAAGTGTGCTGTCCTGGATCTCCTTGCTTGCTAATCCCAGCATGCTACAGACAGAATGAAAGCTGAGCAAGCCTATTAATATTTCTGCATGGAGCCAGTACTGCAAAGCCCCGCTCTGCTTGTTTCTCATGAGAGAGGGTTAAATTCTGTTCTGGGATGTCAGTGGAGAGACTCCAGATTGACATGGATTTAACTCAAACCAGGATTTGCTTATGTGTATATTCAGGAAGTGCTCCCCTCCTCTGGGGTGGAGCAATGAGCTCACACAGACAAGGGAAACAGCAGGCTACGAGAAATGCTGGCCAAGGACTCTGGACAAAGCCTTTGCTCTTATGTCCATGCAGGAAGAGCAGTGAGTTGGATATTAAGATCCAAAGACCCTCCTAGCTGGGAATAGAACCCAGGAGTCCTGACTCCCAGCTGCAATTTGCTCTAGCCACTAAACACCACTCCTGTCCCAGAGCTGAGGATAGAATTCAGGAATTTGACCACCATTTCCACCCTGCTGGAACCACTAGACCCCATCCCACCCCTGAGCTGCAGATAGAACCCAGGAATCCTGACTCCCAGCCACCCTGCCCCGCTACTAGACCCCACTCCCTGCCAGAGCCATGGCTAGAACCCAGAAGTCCAACCCCCCCTCAACCGCTAGACTCCACTGCCCTTGCAGAGCTGGTAACTGAGTGGAGCCTGCCAGCGATTCAGGTTGTGGATTCAAAGAGTGTAGCTGTTGCCACACCAGGCCAGCGCAGTGGAGCAAGGGGCAATCGGGCCCGACCCTGAGAGCTGTAGCCTGGTGCGAGAGACTTGTGCACACACAACAGTTTTGATCCAGCCAGCCTAAGTCACGCAGTAAAAATCGTCAACTAATAGCAGAGGGGGAACTTTTATCCTTCACAGCGCTGCCACATTCCTGGCTTATCAGGGCAAGGGTGAGGTGTGGGCAGCAACACACACACGCACACTCACTCACTGTGCAGCTTTACAGCTCCTCTCCTTTCACGTCCTCCTACACACACACTCTGTCTCTCTCTTTCTCTCTCTCTGCAGCTTTACATCTCCTCTCCTTTCACATCTTCCTCCAGCACAGGCCGGTCCCCCGACTCTCCAAACCTCCTGTGGTCCCTTCCAACCCTGAGATTCTATGATTCTAAGATCTAGCTTGCCTGTGGCCCACAGAAATACCCGCCGTAGGCAGAACCAAGCCTTGCCAGCCCACCCCCAGCTCCGTTTGCGGAGGGCTGGGATTTGGAAATTTCAACCCAGGCTCACTTCTGATTGTCACTGAGTTTTTGCCCCCATAGATGGGATGAACCGAAACCCAGTGCCCCTCCCCCCCCATGGTTCTCAACCAGGGTACCCCTGCGGGTACGCAGAGGTCTTCCAGGGGGTGCATCAACGCATCTAGATATTTGCCTAGTTTTACAACAGGCGACACAAAAAGCACTAGCCAAGTCAGTACAAACTATGATTACAGAGACTCGTTTGTATTGCTCTCTATGCTATACCCTGAAATGTAAACCCAAGATTTCCATTCCAGTCGTTTTCTTTTCTAATGAGATGGTAAAAAGGAGCAAGGATGCCATTTGTGCGCTGGGACGCTTTTGTGGTTTTATGTCTGATTTTTGTAAGAAGTCGCTTTTAAGTGCGGTGAAACTTTGGGGCTCACAAGACAAATCAGACTCCTGAAAGGGGGACAGAAGTCTGGAAAGGTTCAGAACCACTGGACTATAGGTAGGGTAACCGGATGTCCCATTTTTAAAGGGACAGTCCGGTTTTTTGGGGGCTTTTTCTTATATAGGCGCCTATTACCCTCCACTCCCTGTGCCGTTTTTTCACAGTTGCTATCTGGTCACCCTAACTATTGGGGCTGTGCAGTTTGCGGCAGTGTCTAGTCATGGGAAATAGAAAAATAAAGACTCGTTAGGTATGGAACAGGCTTGGATACTTCGCTAATCCCACGCCCAGCCTGTGTTTACACTCCTCACATATTTGCAGCCTGCACTCCTATCTCCTAGGTGCCAGTCACTTAGCTAAACTATACAGATTTAGCTCTTGATCTTTGACCTGAATCCTCTCTTAACAGTTTTCCTTTGCTGTGTCTCTTTGAGCCCCCTCCAGTTTGTCAGTATCCCCGGACACCGAGTTGCCCAGAATTTCCCGGGCCAGGTCATAGCAGAATGGAGTCCAGCCCCTCTCTTCCGCACCAGGCCTTTGCACTCAGGAGTGCTTGGAATTAAAGGCAATCATCCAGGAGCCAGCTAAAAAGGGGGATGATGCTTAGGGCTTCTCCCACTGCCTGGTACAAGGGGGCACGGCTGGTGGTTGGCTGGAGCCACTGGGTGCTTCTGTCATACAGATAATACTTCTCGAGGTCCCACCCCACCCTGCATTTCTGTGATTTGCAGGGATATCTGGAGCCTCTCTCTGCTGCAGCAGCCGCAGGAGACTGGAATGGTAGCGTTGACTAGTGAGAAGGTCTCTGGGTGGGGGCTCAGAAGAGCTGGCTTCTAACCCTAACTCTTCCTTTGATGAGAGCAGCCCCTCCCCCCATTATCTATGCTGCTGAGACTGTAAGCTCTGGGAGGCAGAGACTGTCTCACTCCACAGCTGTGCAGCGCCTGGCACATAGGGTCTGGGGCTCCAGGTGCTACGGTGGGGTAACCAGATGTCCCGATTTTATAGGGATAGTCCCGATTTTTGGAGCTTTATCTTACATAGTCACCTATTACCCCACACCCCGTCCCGATTTTTCACACTTGCTATCTGGTCACCCTGTGCTATGGTCCAACCCATCACAGATCTTAGGTGATCAGGGCTTCCTCCGTGTGCTCTGATGGGCCCACCATGCAGGCCCCATTCAAAGCAACCTGTGCGTCCTGGGCATGGCTGTCATCCGACTGCACTTCACACACAGGCAAACCCCACCTGCCTTTGTACAGAGCAGCACCCCTTGGCCTGAGAGACTCTGCCTGAAACCCATCAGCCTCTCCCAGCCTTGCTCAACTGACTGGCCTGCAGCTGGCTGATGAATGAGCTGCTTTGAAGCTCTGCATTCTCTCATTCCGGCCTGAAGGAATGGCACATTCCAGAGGTTTATCAGTGAGGGGATCGGCCCTGAGAGCAGATTCTCCACCCTGGAAGCCCCAGGACAAAGCTTGTGTGTTCTCACTGGGATGGACAGTCAGATGCAGGCTGCAGTGTTTGCCCTGCATGGGGGAGAAGAGACAGGGCATGAAAGCATGGGTGCCATGTTTGTATCATTTTTGGTGGTGCCCAGAACGGGCCCAACAGAGCCATCCTATTCATAGGACGGACCAGTGCAACTGCCCCAGGCCTCACGCTTTGGGGGGCCCAGTGCTTCAGGGGGATGTGGGGTCCAGGCAGAGCTGTCCCATCCATAGGATGGACTGGGGCAACTACCCCGCGCTTCAGGGGGATGTGGGGTCCAGGGCAGCCTGGGGGGTTAGTGGAGGGCCTGGCGCCAGCAGCAGCTAGCAACCTGGCCCCAGCCCACCCCTGCTACGCCCCCTCCCTGCCCCCATTCCAGTCCTTCCTCCAAGCCCCTGTCCCGCCTCTTTTCAGCTTCCACCTCCTCCCCCGAGCAACACCATGAGTCACCGGGGCAGGCTGGCACCAGGCCCCCTCGCTAACCCCCCAGTCCCCCTGGGACCTGTGTTCCCCTGAAGTGTGGGGCCCCCAAAGCACAGTAAACTCAAACGTTGGTGGAGCCAGGCCCATGCTCCTAAATATTGGTGGAGTACAGGCCCCACAGGCCTATATAACTCGCCGCCTATACATGAAAGTAATGAGTAGAGGGGCTCTCGGATGCACACCGAGACTCTGGGGTGGCCTCTGGACCTCTAGCTCCCAGGCTGATCTGTGCAGCTTCTCTGATCCACACAACCTGCCCCCGTCTCGCGGGGTGTCCTGACGTCCTGCCAGGCAGATGGAAAAGTTTCCATCAAAACTTCTCAGTGGAAAACTGAGTTTTCAACAAAGCGGAAGTTTTTGTGGAAGGTGGCTGCTCTCCTGGGAACATTTTCAGTGATTTTGGCAGGAACTCCCCCCCCACCCCCCCCAGCCTTTAGCAATTCTCGGATGAAAATGTTCATTTTCCCCTGAAATTTCTTTTTGACAAGCCTGAATTTTTCTGCTGAAAAGTGATGTGGGTGTTGGTTTTTTTTTCATTGACCTTGAACATTTCCCATGGAACTGCCTCCTTTCCGACATGTATTTTCCAGCCATCTCTACTAGACAGTCATGAAACATGCTGCTGACTATGCGACACAGCTGTGAATTGCCCTGTGTCCTGGGCGTGGAGTCTAGGCGTGGGACAGAATCTGCCTCGTCCGTGGAGAATAGGACTGGCTCTTCTGACACGGCAAGATGTGAGTTTGGAGCCCCATCATGCAGGGTGCCGCCTGGATGGGACTGTAAGGTTTTGGGGGCAGGGACTGTCTTTTTGTTTTGTGTTTTTACAGCACTTGGCACACTGAGGTCGTGGGCCATGACTGGGGCCCCGAGGTGCTACTGTAAAACGCCTAACAAATGATGTCTCGCCTGGCACAATGGGGTCTGGTCCATGGCAGGAAGAAAGAGCTTACAGTCAAAACAGGCAAAGGTGGGAGAAAGGAAGAGAAATTATCCCCGGGTTACAGAACTGAAGCGGAAATGGCAGGGGTTTCGAAAGCTCCCAAGTGATTTAGGAGCATGCTCACAGGGACCTCTGCTTCTCGATCACTTAGGTCTTGTTGCAAATTTCACCCCAAGAGATTCAGTGACTTGCCCCGGCTCGTGCAGGGAGGCTGTTGCAGAGGCGGGAGATGTACCTACATCTCCGGAGGCCCAGCCCAATGCCTTGACCATGCAACTAGCCTCTTTCCCACCCAGTCCACCATCCATCCAACCACGTGCTCTAGCTGGAGGTTTTTATCACACCCCATCACCATGGCACCTGAGCACCTTGTACCGTCCCATCCTCTCCCTGTAGGCTTCTGCTCTCTATAATTCATCAACTTAATTTCAGGCCCAGCTGGTGCCCGCTGTCACCTCAGACTTGCCTGAGGGCAGTGCTGGGCTCTCTGGCAGCAGAAAAAGCTCCAAACCTACCCAGGATGGCAGCCACAGCCGGGGGGGGGGGGGCCATGGTCCCTTCACTTTTTACCTGCCTTAAAGGCAAGCGATGTGGGAGGGGGCGGAGAGGAGTGAGCGGGAGGCGGGGCCTCCAAGGAAGAAACGGAGTGGGGGTGGGGCCTCGGGGAAGGGATGGAGTAGGGGCGGGGCCACGGTTCATGCGCCAGTGGCCCCCCACTTGTAGGGAGCGTCTGGTGCTCCTGCCACAGCCCTTGCTGACCCCATTCGCCCCCATGCCACCCGCTCCTGTTGCCAGTCGTATTAAACTGACCTCTCTGGTGACTCTCCTGTTCCACCCCCCTGAACTCCACCTGTCCCTTTAACAGCCTGAATCTTTAACCAGCTGATTATCTGCCAGCTAACGCCTGGGCCTGAACCTGGGACCCCCTCTAGAATGGAAAACAGGAGCTTGCTTCTGCATAAGGGCTGGTGCCTACAACCTACTCACTCTCTGGCTCTGGGACATCTTGGGTTACAGCGCCAGGCAGCCAGCTGTCACATGAGCTAAACAATACACCTCTGTATGACAGGGTATGGTACCCATCCAACACCGTAGCCTCCCTCAGATGGCAGGCTCCGTGCCAGCTTGTTATCGCATGGCCTTCAAATGGCAAAGCTTCTGGGGCATCTGTGCAAATACATATAGCTACAAACGTTTGCATGTGGATGCAAATTTACTGTGCCACACAAGTAGGGGCTGTGTCTAATCTGCGGTCAAGGCCCAGCAGGTGAATGTGCGAGGATAGCTCCCGTTTATGGCTACAATTCCGTAGAAGTGATTGAACGGATCCTGGCTCATTTCCTGGGCGTGCAAAGCCTATTTGGTCCAGCCATAGAGCGATGAGTCAGGATGCGGGTCTGGGGACTAGTGGCTAGAAAAGGTGGAGTGCTGAGAGTCAGGCTCAATGCCTGGCTCTGGGAGTGGAGCCTAAGGGGTGGAGCAGTGAGCCAGCACGCCTGGGCTCCAATCCCAGTTTTACCAAAGAGAGTGTTGTCTAGTGGTTAGACAGGCAGGTGAGAATCAGGACTTTTGGGCTCTATTCCTGGCTCTGCAACTGAAGGCAGCAGGGCCTTGGGAAGTTACTTAATCTCTCGGTGCATCTGTTTCTTCCTCTGACTAAGGGGATGATAACTAGCCTGGGCAGGAATTTTTCAATGAAACGTTTTTTTGTGGAAAAATACCGATTCATCGAAACTGAACCCTTTTATAGGAACGAGTCTTTTTCAGTGAACTTCTCAATGCAAAAGACATGGGGGGGGGGAAACCCTTTTGAAATGGTGAAAATATGATAAAAATCCCACTTTTCTGGTCTGAAATGACTTCTTATTTCAAAATTTAAGCTAATTATAGTAATTATTAAAAAAGGGTCAAGATCCAAACGAACCGTTTCAAAGTTATCGAATCAAAACAGTTCATTTGATTTGAACTGGATTTTTTTTTTTGATCTTCAGTTCTCAAAAATTACGGATATTTTCCACTTTTCATCCTGATTCAGGATGAGAAAATTTTTAAAAATTGCATGGGATGGGAAAACCATTTCCCACCTAACTGTCATGATAACAGTCCCCTCCCTCTCAGGGTAGGGTGTGAGAATTCATCAGTTACTATCTGTGACATGCCAAGTAATTGAAGGATTTTGATGACATTCTAACATTGCCTGGAGATGAAACCCACTCTCTGAGCAGCCACCCTTGGCAGCTAACACCCAGCTGCTAAATAGTTCATCCCAAGGTGATGAAACAGGTTGCAATAAGCGAGAAGCACCAAGCAATGGATAGCATGGGACCAAGATGCTCTGTTCTCTCCCAGAAACCCAGCCTCCAGCGGATGTGTAGTGAAAACGCCACTGCTGGCCGCTTTCTCTCTCAAAAACTCAAGGCAGAGCCAGGCCCCGATCTCCGTTACGCTGGTGCAAATCCAGAGTGATCCCAGTGGAACTACAGATTTACTCTGGTCTATTCGAGGCCAGAGCCAGCAAGGAATTTCTGCAGCCTAGACACTGGGAGTGTGGTCCTATGGTGTATAGATCCAGCTTCACCCGCCTGCTTTGAACATAGCGCTCGCTCATTGCATCAGCCTCAGTCCTTCTGATCTCCATTCTCGCGTGGCTCCTTCTGCCCTGCACAAGATTTAGCTATTTCTACTTCTTCACTGCAGACAGTAGCTGTTTCAGAAGCATCTCTGTCGAGTTGCCTTTGATCTTTGGTCTGCATAGATGGGAGCCGGGAACAAAGCATTCCTGGACGAGGGTTTCCATCTACAGAATGAAATCGAGAGATCAGACAAAGCCAGAATCTGAGCGCCCGGAGGAAGCATTGAATCCTCTGAAAAAGCTTTGGTTCCCCGAGAATGACACTCGCAATACTAAGATGATGTTTAAAAAAAGTGAATGGCACAGAGTTTAAGCGTAGAAGTTTCTGGTTATCAGGGAATAACATACAGATTATCAAGGGGTGCGAAGTTCGGTTTAAAATCGGGTGGCGTAAGGAATACATAATCTGCAATATCCCCGCTTGGGGGTAAGAGGTTGACGGGTCAAAGTACAGACATTGAGAGGTGAGGGCATGTTGTTCACAGAATGGCTATGTTCAGGTGTGGAGTATAATGAGTGGACACGATGATGAGGATGGATTGACCCTCATTTGGTGAGATTTAACGTTAATGAGTTTATGGTTCCAGTTCATATGGTCCAATGGACAAAGTCTCTCTGTCCCTTTCTCATAGTTGATGCACGATGTCGCTCCAGCTCACGCCTCCTGGTACTGTCGGTGGCCGGTGATGTATTTGGTTTAGATGTTCTTGGACCATCGGATGGTGTCTGAGATCATGAGGTGCCGCATGAGCTGTGCGTAGCGTCGACCGATGCCACAGGTCCGTGGCACACGCTCATTGCAGGAGTCCCAGGTGCCCAGGGCTCCAACGATCAGGGTGTCCGTCTGCACCTTGCTTCAGGGTGTCGGCCAGGGGGCTACTTTTCCAGCTTATGAGCTCAGGCTTCTCGAAAGGCCGGGGTCCTGTTCTCAAAGGGGACCATGACGGCGATGAGGATGATCTTTTTCTGGGCCTCGTCAGTGATGACGATGTCAGTTCGCAACTGGCTGTTGGTACCGGGGATGGCGCAGTTCTCGGCGACCTCCCCCAGGCACGGTGCGATGGCTTTCACCAGGCAGTTCTTAAGGACTTTGTGGTGCAGCTGCCAAGCTCTGGAGTGGGGCTTGCAGCTGCACAGGACATGGGTCAGGGTCTCGTTAGAGTAGCCGCACTTCCTGCAACACTTATCTCGGTTCCCGTGGTGGGCGGCTCTGTTGAGCAGGACGCAGTTGAGCCAGGCACGGTGGACGAACCGCCAGTCGGCGAAACGAGTGAAGCCGCCCCCGGCAAGGATGTGGTTGCTGGCGTCCCACTGCTGGTCAGCTCAAAGGTTTTACCCTGGTCCGGTTTATGCTTCAGGGTTTCCATGCACAACGAGTGGCTAGCGGCCTTCGGGGTCCTCTCCAGCATGTCCCTGGTGCTCGGGGTGACGATGGTGTTGTCGTTGGACCTGATCTGCGGCACCAGGACTCTCAGCTCCTGGTTTCCCTCGCACCCAGGCGACGCCTGGTGTTGCGAGAGCAGGACCACAGGGAAGTGATGTCGTGCCTGTCCTGTCCAAATTCGCCGTCGAGGGAGCCACTCAGGAAGGTGGCGATGTTTTGGTTGGAAGGGACTCTGCCGATTCGCTAGAATATTCACAATACTACACTCTCCTCTGCCCCTAAACCCTCACCAACCCCCCAGAATAAATACATGAGAAAACCTTCTCCAAGCAGAGTTTTGACCCCCTGAAAGGGAGAAGAACCAGACTATCCACTTGCCTATTGCTATTGATTTTAAGGCCATGTACAACACAATTATGTACTACAGCAGGGGTGGGCACACTATGGCCCAGGGGCTGCATCTGGCCCTCCAGACATTTTAATCCAGCCCTCGAGCTCCAGCCAGGCAACGGGGTCTGGGACTTGCACCACTTCGGTGCTCCAGCTGGGGCGTGAGATCGGGGGCCTGCCCCACTCCGTGCAGCTCCCAAAAGCAGTAGAATGTCCCGCCTCGGGCTCCTATGTTTAGGGGCAGCCAAGGGGCTCTACACACTGTCCCCGGAGCTCCCATTGGCTGGGAATGATGGCCAATGGGATCTGCAGGGGCGGCGCCTGCTGACAGGGCAATGTGCAGAGCCGCCTGGCCACACCTCCGCATAGGAGCTGGCGGGGGGACATGCCGTTGCTTCTGGGAGCTGCTTGAGGTAAGCGCCGCCTGGAGCTTGCACCCTAACCCCCTCCTGCACCCCAGCCACCTGCCCCAGCCCTGATCCCCCTTCCACCCTCCAAACCTCTTGGTCCCAGCCTGGAGCACCATCCTGCATCCTCAGCCCCTCATCCTCGGCCCCACCTCAGAGCCCACACCTTTAGCCAGAGCTCTCACCTCCCCACTGCACTCCAACCCCCTGATCCAGCCAGAAGCCCTCTCCCACACCCTGAACTCCTCTCTTCTGGTCCCACCCCAGAGCCTGCACCCCCAACCAGAGCCCACACCCCCTCCTGGATCCCAATCCCCAATTTTGTGAGCATTCATGGCCCACCAAGCCAGCATAGAACAGGAGTTCATCCAGTGGAGTCGCCTTTCCCCACGGTGGCCAGAGGAAGGTACAAAAAAAGTGTCAGTCGTCTCTAGGGGAAATCTGTTCCTAGCCCCTGGCCTTGGACCATGCCCCGAATCATGAACGTTTATAAGCCTTGTAAATGTTTATTGTCGGAATGACAGTAACAATGACCCATCCTGACTGAGATCAAGGCCCCATCCAGCCAGGAGCTGCAGAGATACGGAGTGAGAGACAGACTTTGCCCTGAAGATCTCACATGTTAAACAGACAAACGGTGGGAGGGGAAACCGGGGCACAGGGAGGGGAAGTGACTGGTCTGTGGTCATACAGGAGTCCCTGGTAGGATTAGACCCCAGATTCATAGATTCATAGACTCTAGGGCTGGAAGGGACCTCGAGAGGTCATCAAGTCCAGTCCCCTGCCCTCATGGCAGGACCGAATACTGTCTAGTAACAGTATTATTATTTACAGTTGCGCCTAAAGCCACCAAGTGCCAAGTCTCAATTCAGTGCTACCTTCCCACACTGCCTCGCTGATCTAGCTTAGCTAATGCAATGGGAGGACGTTCGCATTTTCCCCTGTGAATGCCTGACCCTATTTTGAATTGCACTAAATAGGAGTCAGAGTTTTCTGTGGGGCCAGCCCAGGCTGTGGCATGAGCTCCCCCCTGGGGAAGTAAGGACCATCCCAAATCTCCCCATTTTCTGCTCCAAGTAGAAGGCAGGCTGCTTTGACCTGCCTTCTGTAACACAAACACAGAGCGATGTGTGTGTGTGTGTATGTGTGTGTATTCCACAACAAGACACTCCATTGCTTCCACTCTCCCTCCCCCCCAGGGCACAAACATGAGACAGATGTTTGTCACTCTGCTTAATGCACAGCTGGAAGATGCTCAGATATCAGGGTAATATCATAGCCCTATGAACCAGCCAGCATTGTTCCTTGGATTACAGTTGCACCTAAAGCCACCAGCCACCATTGGGACTGTGTGTTGCAAGGGACTGTACAAATCGAGACACTCTCTGCTTCGGCAAAGGGACTGCTCTGTGCAACGCAAACACAGGTATTCACAGGGCTGCAGGATGTGAACTGCCTCCCTTTTTTAAGGCATCCCAGTAGAGTGCATGGCAGGAGAACCGACCTGGGCCTGCCGATGCGGGGAGGCAGCATGAGGTCAGTGTTACTGAGCATGCTCAGTACAAGCCAAGCAGCAAATCGGAGGGAGGGGTGGGGGGCACGTGACCCTGCATGCTCCCCCAGGCAACACCTCTGCATGGCGGGGGCAGGGCAGGAATTTCCACTGACTTAAACACAAAGAAAGGGAGAGGTGGAGCATGGTGCCATCCCATAATACGCCGGGCAACCCTGTTAACACTATCATGACCATTTTACGACATCTACCTGGCAGAATTTGCCTCTCAACAGTCGGGACCTGGAGGATGGGTGGAGCGACCGAGGGACAGGGAGGGGAAATGACTTTGAGGTCACGCAGCCAGGTGACCCAGTAGGGGATACGGCCTTGGTCTCTTGGATCTCAATCCAGGTCACTAATGCACTCGGTCAAATTGCCTATTACTCCCGTGATTTCCACATGCGAAGGAGATGGGTTGCCTCTAATAATCAGTTTTAAATGCACTGCTTTTCAGTTTCATTGGGTGAGAGCGGAAGGCTGGGTGACCAGGTCTTTGGTGGGGAGGCCACCACAGCTGCTCCATGGCCCCATCATCCAGTCTCATTCTGCCCACTCCGTTCATGTCTGGATTTACCCACACTTCAGCTGACATCTGGACTGGGACACAGTTGTGGATTTTTTTGTGTGTGGACACATTAGAGCTGCTAATCTGAATAGGATGTTAGAAACAAGTCACTGAGATAGGCAAACATTCCACTGTGTCGGGGAACCTCAGTACGACGCAGTTGCCCGATGATACCGGTAAAACATAGTTGCGCCTTGCAGTGTAGACGAGACCCACCAGCGTTTTAAGGAACCCAGACGGGCTGGCTTTCAAAGCAGCCCCACATGGCTTGCAGCTGTTTTGTGCTGCTTCAGAAGTCTCTGCCGTTGCAACCAGCTTCCTCAAGAGGGTAGCGGCTGTAGTGTAATGTAGTGGAGCTGCCAAAGCTGGTCAGAGTTTCAGTTGTTTCATTGCTGGCAGGGGCGTGAGTGCATGCCAATTAAAATGCCCTAGGAATGACACTGCCCTGTGCGGCTCTCCTCCTGCCTTATGGACTCCCTTGGCCTGCAGCGGTGGAAAGCAGCAGCAGACGTGGGTGGGTGGGGCAGCTGGGCGCTGGAGCCTCCTGCAAAAATGGTTAGGGGGCTGGGGCACATGACTTACGAGGAGAGGCTGAGGGAACTGGGGTTATTTAGTCTGCAGAAGAGAAGAGTGAGGGAGGATTTGATAGCAGCCTTCAACTTCCTGAAGGGGGGCTCCAAAGAGGATGGAGCTTGGCTGTTCTTGGTGGTGGCAGATGACAGAACAAGGAGCAATGGTCTCAAGTTGCAGTGGGGCAGGTCTAGGTTGGATATTAGGAAACACTATTTCACTAGGAGGGTGGTGAAGCACTGGAATGGGTTACTAGGGAGGTGGTGAAATCTCCATCCTTAGAGGATTTTAAAGCCTTGCTTGACAAAGCCCTGGCTGGGATGATTTAGTTGGGGACTGGTCCTGCTTTGAGCAGGGGGTTGGACTAGATACCTCCTGAGGTCTCTTCCAACCCTAATATTCTATGATTCTATGATAACATGAAGGAACCTGCCCTTAGTCCCTGAGGTCCAAGGGGCACGGGCATCGTTGTGCTTTATCTCTGGCCTCCGTGACAGAGTGTTTTCCCCTGGAAGTGCAGTGCAATCAGGAAGCATTGGCTTGTTCCCAGACAAAGGGTGGGGCGACAGCATTGGTTCCAGAGAAGAGCCCATTCCCACAGTCATGCCTCTGTATTGCACCATCTGGGGTCACCTTGTGCTGGAAATAGGGATGAGTCAAGCCAGGGAGCTCTGACAATTGCTCCAAGGCTGCTGAGAGGAATAATTCCCCAGTTCCATAGGACGACATGCACGGCAGGACCCAAACTCCCCCTGTGTTTCAAAGGAGCTTAGAGCCATCTCTAATCCTAAATGGATTCCTAATACATCACTCAGCCCCTACCAGGGAGTCGGAGTGAGTCTAAGGCCATGGCTACAGTAGACATTTCAAAGCGCTGCCCCGGCAGCGCTGCGGGAGCGCTGCCGTGGCAGCGCTTTGAAGTGTGAGTGTAGTCAAAGCTGCAGCGCTGGGAGAGAGCTCTCCCAGCGCTGCTTGTAAACCACATCCCTTATGGGTGTAGCGTGCAGCGCTGGGAGCCACTTTCCCAGCGCTGCCACCCTGATTACACTGACACTTTACAGCGTTGCATCTTGCAGCGCTCAGGGGGGTGTTTTTTCACACTCCAGTTGCAGCGCTGTAAAGTGCCAGTGTAGCCATGGCCTAAATTCTCCCACTGCCTGAAATTCCCCCAGTGGCTTTGTAACCCTGGCTGGATGCCTCGGGCAAGACTAACCTGCTCACACTTGTATCGACTGGCCATGTGGGTGTGTCAAAGTTAGATTCAAGACTCACAGTTTGTCAGACCACTCTGTTTTATTAGCACAGTGCTCTGCTAACAACATCAAGAGAATGTGAGCACCATGCAAGACACAAACTATCTTATTTATACAAATAAAAGGGGGAGCACTTAACAAGATAACAAAGGAAGCAGAATCTGATACGTGTACCTGGGCTAGGCATGCATATCTTAGTTCCTTACTATCTATTACCGATCTTCTGTTAATGTTTTGCCATTAGCAGCCTTCTTTATGCCTAAAGTTTCTTTTCCTGGTACCCGTATTTCAACATTTCTTATTTCTGCTTAAAGGTACATACACATTTCTTTAATCCATTCTTATTTTTACAATATAATTCATTCTACTTTCACAATCCCTCCTTTTGGTCAAGCTCTCGCCATGACCAACATTTTACTGGGTTCCACATATTAACCATTCTTTATCTCTTTGTTCATCAGCAATATTCAAAATATCAATATATATTCGCACTCTGTTTTGGGGCAGTCACTGGGTGGCATACCTACAACATTTTGGATACAACATAGACTAACTGAAACATACAAATTATAAAGATTCCAACAAGGATAGTCAGGGCTCCCTGAAACACATTTTCCTATGCAGAGAAATGAAACACGTTACTTAGCCAACTTTCATAAAGAACTCGGATCTTCATGGGAAGATATGAGATTTGTTTCTAAGGGCTACAGCGATCTATTACCTCACGGATGTCATGGTATAAAACACACAAATTGTTTTCAATGAGAGCACAGGTCCCTCCTTTGGCGCGCAGCCACTAATGTCCAATGCCTGACGTTTTGGAGGGCCACCTGTCAGATCGGCCTTCGTTCTTCGGCCATGGTCTTAAACTTTCTCCAGGTTTTATTTGCCATTATTTTAAACTCCTGCTTGTAACTCAGGAGCCTTTTTGCCCTGGTGTTTATCCCCCAGTGGGATACAAAGGAACTGCCAATGAGCCTCTTCCAGGTGTCTTACTGTTCAATATTGTGGTTAAACGACAAGTTCTCCATGAGGTCTGAAGGAATTGAGTGGGTAGTCAGACGGAACACCAGTTAAGAGTGGGCTGGGATGTGGCTGCAGACCAGCATTTTAGAAATAATAAGGGTCTGAGCTATCCACACTTGCTGCTGATAAAAGAATTGTCACGTGCGACTCCCCAGACATTAAGACACCAGAGCCGAGGACATAGGTGCCACCAAGCGATGTTGGAGGCAGGGCTTCTGGTTCTGACAACCTCAACTGAGGAAACTGCAGTCAACGTTTTTATGTCCAGCAGGCGCAGGCGCTAGGCTCTCACTACTGCTTCTCTTGGGCTTGCGTTTAGGTTGTCATTGCTCTGGCAACCCTTACGAGAGCTAGAATTGTAAGTATCGCAGCCATGTTTCCTCTGCGTCCTTCTTCGGAGTCACATTGACTGCGTGGTCCTGAGGTGATGATTGGTTAAGCTGGGTGGTGACAATTCTTACACATGCGAGCACTGTATCCACTCTGAGATGCCAGACAGTTAACAGCATCTGGGATGAAAGCAAGTGCTGATGATCTTTGATGTTCTTTAAGTCTCTTACTACTTCTCTTGACTCTGGCTATAAAATGGCCTTACACCTTATCTTTTCCTGATGCATACATCTCATTCACCAAACAAGACTGAGAATACAAACAGTGGTATTTTATATTGAGCAAAAAAGCTTTGCAACTTAAACCTATGCTAGTTTTACAATTTATACAAGACAATTATACATCTGAGCACCCAGGCCTTCAATGTTTTCTCCAAATTTACTTTAACTGACACAATTAGAGAATCCTGTCTCTACTACTAAATCTTAAAACAAAGAGTTAGGGAGGGCTCAATTGTATGCATATGGAGAAAACAGAATCTTATAGTCCCAGAGGTCCCATTTCTTTCTGCATTAAACAAGGGTGCTAGCAGGATGAAATCAAATTTACTTTAATTCTTAATGGGACATTAATAAAATCTGCCCTATCATATCCCCCTTTTGACACTCCAACGATTTATTAATCGCAGTGTCACTTCTTTATTTATGTCGCACGTAAAGAAAACACGGAGTGATAAGCCGTGGACTTTAGCTTTGTAATCATTTGTTTTATCCACAGACAATTATTTCAATTAACAATAATTAAAAACCAAACACAATTAGGGGTGTAAAGTAGCATGCAGTAGTAACGTGGGAGACATCCAGAAAATTTATACCAATGGTAAACTGTAATGTTTTTCTGCAATGGCAATCTTAACATGTCCCATTTGCGTGTATAATATGAGGTCTCTTTTCCCACATTGTTTTTTTTTTTAGGAACTATGTTACCTTTTTACCTTTTAACAGATGATTGGTAACTGTTTGCCATTCAATGCCAAGATTGATAGAGAACTCAGCTAGATCAGTGCTTACAGTAAGTTGAGACTTTCTTTTGTCGTTGTTGTGGCAAATAGGAAATGTGATTATTGGTAAACACAGTACTTATATGACATTTACATTTGTCTTCTGGTGAGTTGCTATACTTTTATCCTTTTAAAACACTTTCCCCCAAGAATTAACACATACACATAGCCCATTATACAGAATTTTGGTCTCATAATTCATTTTATCCCACATACAGGATTCTAGTGAAATGTCTTTAATACAGGACTTTGGAGCAACAGGCATGGATAAGCAAACCCACTTGGTACAACCTCTGGTGTCCAATAGTTTCCCTTTCTCCCCAGCCCACTGGCTTGAGGTCCAGAGCAGTCGGAAAGATCCCAGGGGCAATCTGGGGAATGGGCTAGCCTTCCATATCTTTGCTTCCAGAGCCTGTTGGTGTGCGATTTTAACAACAATTTCTTCACTTAACAAATTTTGTCTCACTGTACTGGAGACATACTGCATTATATTTATATTGATAGCTATCAAACAATGATTTTTTCCTTTGCTTTAACAGATGCATCAAAACCTTAATATTTTCTGATATTACCCAAAACATCTTATGTTCTAAATATCTGCATTTTAGTACATTCCATAGCAATTGCAGTATGTTTTTTTACTTTCATTTATTTTTGTAATAGGTTGTTCTGTAGCTGGTATTAGCTTTTTCTGATTTTCTGAAAGACAAAAATAACATTTTTCTACCCCTTTCGGGGTGGCATTGATTATCGTTTAAAAGATTCCTTTCTTTTACAAACACCCTTGCTGATTTCAGGCAAAACAGAGGAATTACCCCCATATTTTCCTGTGTTTTTGTTCTATAAGCAGGCCAGGTTTTAATTGGTTCTACTTTTAAGGGTTATGGGGAAATTATTCCACTGTTTAGTTATTAAATTCATGAGGTGGTGTACCTCAAGTTTTTCATCTTATATAGCAGAACAAGTTTGTAATGTTTTTCCTGCTGTGTTAAGCTTTAAGTTTATTCACAGGTAATAGCTGAGAACATCATTACCATATTACCTTCAAGGATTTTTCCAAAAATCATACACACTATACGTTGGTACAGGGGTACTTACTAACATTACATTTATTTCAATGTTTAAGATTAACAATAGCATTTAGCATCAAATCTCTTAAAGGGATCTTGTTATACCATGTCTTTTATTTAGGCAATTTCTTTTGTGCTGCCAGTTCTCACCTTCCTTTATCAGTTACGTCATTTGCATCAACACAGGCTTGGCTTTTGGATTCAAAGCCATCAGCAGAGCTCAGAGACTCTATCTTAAAAGGGACACAATCAACTTCCACCAGAGTTTTGATTTCTTTCCACTTTCAACTCCTGCTTACAAAACACACAGAGATCTGAAAAAGAAAACACAGTCTGTTGCGGCTCTTTTTGGAGCCCTAACAGGATTTTAATTCAGTAGCACGTTTCATTTGCATTTCTTTTACCCCCGTCTACAAAATACACTGCACATGTCCTAGGGAAAATGCACATTCCTTCTATACAACAACTTTTTGTAAACATTAGCCATATCAATTTTTACATAAGGTGTAACTGTTTCTTTTGTTCTTACAGAGTTTTCATGTACTCTTATCAAAGTGACAGTCTGATTACACAGAGCCATTTTAAGCCTCAGTGTTTTTAACATTGCTTCTTTTTGTTTTGTGCACCTCACCTCTGCAGTTGCTTCAGAGGGTCACTGTTAATTTCTTATTCTTTCACCACAGCTCTTATCTGCTATTGTTACAAAAAAAAACCCCAAACAAACAAAAAGACTCCAGAATCTCTCCCTATTCTCCTGATTTTAACTGCCCTATTGCAGCCATGACTTGGTCTTTATTTAAAAACATTTTAAATTTTGTAAAGAATCAAGTTACCCCTTAAGAGTTAAATGCCAAATCCCAAAGCCAAACAACACTGATTACCTGTGTCTTGCAAAAAAGTCTTGTCAGTTTTGCAACTTTGAATTAAAGTATCAAATGAATTTTTAGTGGCATTAAAAACAAAAACAAAACCAATTTATCTCATACCTAGAAAACAGGAGTTTTACAAACCAGATGTGTTGGTTTAGATTCTTAGAACTTGACATATTTTCACAGACGAAACTATACATAGACACTTTTCGTTTCCTTAATTCCGTCATTACACTTGCTTGTTTTTACGCACTGTATTCATATATTTGGATATATTTACAGCCTTCTTCGAAATGGTGCCATTTTCCCTTCAGAACTGGCCAAAACACCAAATTCTCTCTTCTTAACATGTGCTTTTTAACATTTTTCACAAGTTTAACTGTCTTTGAATCTTCTCGTCAGCTCTTGTAGTAGTTAACTTTTCACTCTCTTCTTTAGTATCCACTTGTATTGTCTCCAAATGACACCTCTTATCCTCAGATTTCACCATTTTATAGTATTGTTCCAGGGTTATGCCGTGCACTTCTGTTTCTTACTTCCTGACACTATCCCTCTAGGGCTTCCACCATGTTTTTCGTTTCTCTTATCTTGTTGCTCTGCTGCTTGTTGGCTCGTCGCATTGCCTTTTTCCAATGACCGTTTGTGATGCTATTTGTGGTCACTTACAACTTTGAAAGAAATGTTCAGGAGAGGACCAGTACAAGGTGGGGTAGTTGAGGAGCCCCGCCTCCTTGTCTGAATTCGTTGACATAAGATTCAGTTTTTTGAGCGACAAAAGGAAGCAACAGCGGCCTTTTGTCCTTTTTACACTAGCGATGGTGAGATGAGGGTGGACATTCCAGTGGTTTGGGAGCCTGGTGATAAATGGGAGGCGCTCGACTGGTGTGGAAGGGAGTTTTATAAAGCTTTTACTTATTACTTGAATAATTCAAGGAGGGCGTTTGATTTTGTCCACCTATGAACTTGCCTCTTGCACCACTGCATATCAACAATTAACCTCTCCTTTAGCCATTTATTTTAGGTGGCTGAGTTTTCCTCTTATATGACGTCCACTCATCTTTTTCCGAGAATATTTGAACGAGTGGCCACTCGTGTTTGGATCCCCCTAGTTAGCTAACCATTTCCCCACAAAATTTACAGGGAGTTCAGACCTTTTACAGGAGTCTGAACCCAGGTCCTAAATCCTAATGCAGCCGCGTTCGTTTAGGACTGTCCCGGACGTTCGCGTTGGTTACCTACAGGAGGACTTCACCACCCTCAATCGCGACACAGAAGAAATCGGTTTGTCCAGAGCGCTGCCCAGATGCCACCACAGACAGGAATCCCAGACGGCTACTGCCTCAATTGCCTTGACTTTTCACACCAAGTGTTTTACCCAAGTGCGCGGAGCTGCTGATTGCGCCAGATTACAACTTGCTTTCAGACCGCGGGCACAGGACCCTGTCGCCATCCCATGATGGAGAAGCACCGCTCAAACATCAAGGAGTAGGATAGACCGAGACAGGCCACAGTCCTCAGTTCCGGACATACACAAAATTACGCTATCAGTTCCTTGATGTCAGATCGGGATCCCTACCAGAACACGAGTAGGGAACAACAGTTCTAATGCGGCAGATTCACTGCGGTTTGTGCACCTTTCCGTTCTGGTGGGCGTGCTCGGGCCAAATGCCCAGTCCGCTGCCACGTCTCTCTACCACAACTGTCAGATCACACAGCCCCAGTGAAGATGGTTGCCATCTTGCTGGAACCTCCAAATTGTCAAAGTTAGACTCAGGACTCACAGTTTGTCAGACCACTCTGTTTTATTAGCAAAGTGCTCTGCTAATAACACCCAGATAATGTGAGCACCATGCAAGACACAAACTGTCTTATTCATACAAATAAAAGGGGGAGCACTTAACAAGATAACAAAGGAAGCAGAATCTGATAAGTTTACTTGGGCTAGCAATGCATATCTTAGTTCCTTACTAACTATTACCGATCTTCTGTTAATGTTTTGCCATTAGCAGCCTTCTTTATGCCTAATGTTTCTTTTCCTGGCACCTGTATTTCAACATTTCTTATTTCTGCTTAAAGATGCATACCCATTTCTTTAATCCATTCTTATTTTTACAATATAATTCATTCTACTTTCACAGGTGCCAGCTGGACTTTGCTTAGTGCACCATGGAAACGAACGCTGGCACTGCCTGCGCTTGGTACGTGCTGCTGGCACAAGAGGAGTTCCATTAGCAAGAAGAGATGAAGCTGGTTGGCAGAGCTGGAGGAGAGAGATCTTTACTAAGCAGGCCGAGAGACCAGTGCTGCATGCCCTGGGCGCTAGAGCCTGGCCGCGGCTTTCATTCCTGAGCCCCTGGTGCCACATAGGTCCCTCCTCACGCCTGACCTTTTTTCTCCATTTCCACCCATTCAACTACCTGAAGGGGGGTTCCAAAGAGGATGGAGCTCGGCTGTTCTCAGTGGTGGCAGATGACGGAACAAGGAGCAATGGTCTCAGGTTGCAATGGGAGAGGTCTAGGTTGGATATGAGGAAACATTATTTCACTAGGTGGGGGGGTGAAACACTGGAATGGGTTACCTAGGAAGGTAGTGGCTAGCCAACTACAAAAGCAGTTTCTCTTCCCTTGGTGTTCACACCTCAACTG
Organism: Chelonoidis abingdonii; assembly: GCF_003597395.2. Classification (NCBI taxonomy): domain Eukaryota; kingdom Metazoa; phylum Chordata; order Testudines; family Testudinidae; genus Chelonoidis; species Chelonoidis abingdonii. The sequence continues at coordinate 12,619,506 of NC_133794.1, read as the reverse complement.
CTAGAAGAAGATCTCATCCTCCCTGATTGAACTAACCTCGTTGTCTCCAGACTGATACTGGCCTGCATATTTATACCTGCCTCTGGAAATTTCCATTACATGCGTCTGATGAAGTGCGTATTCACCCATGAAAGCTTATGCTCCAATACGTCTGTTAGTCTATAAGGTGCCACAGGAATCTTTGTTCCTTCCTTAGAGGTTTTTAAGGTCAGGCTTGACAAGCCCTGGCTGAGATGATTTAGTTGGGGTTGGTCCTGCTTGAAGCAGGGGGTTGGGTCACTAGATGACCTCCTGAGGTCCCTTCCAACCCTGATATTCTATGATTCTATGATTAGGCCAGGTTGGCATCTGATAATCTGTTTCAGCCAGGCCAGGCCAGGCCAGCCAGCCATGGAGTGAGGCTGTTGATTGTCAGACTGTCCCTTTGCCTTTCTTCTTGTGTCAGATAGTTCCCCACCAAGACCATGCGGGGACATGAGGAACAAGAGGAGCAGGGCAGAGGGCTCTGTGCAGAGAGTAAACACGTGCTGCAGAGCGAGGCGGGGCTGGAATGAGTGGGGGAGACCAGGGGCAGCTGGGGGCTGTTGTCAGGCAGATCATTTGTTCTGCAGGAATCTGGTGCTTGCCCCAAGACTGGTTTTTCCTGGTCAGAATGTGTGCGGAGCAGAGAAAGATTCCAGCCCCAGCTTGTCCAGTTTGCAAAGTTCCTCTCTGGGGTGGGACTTAGCTTCTTGAACAGAAAAGCTTTCAAGTGACTAAAGATGTGTGTTCACTGCAGAGTTAACCTTGGTTCTTATCTAGCCCAACTCCTGTCCACACACAAAGACTTGAGTGGTGCTTTTGAAATGGCCCGGCTGGGGGCTGGAATGGAACCCAGGTTCCCCTTTCACTTGGGCTGGTAACCTATCCTCTATACAGTGAGGACGCAGGCTAAATCACTCAAAGGCCGCTGGTCCTCCAATGCCTTCCCACAATCCCCCAACAAGTGCTCACCCAGGAGGAGAGTCAAGCTCTCTTCTTATTCACCAGGAAAGAATTGTAGAGCAGCTCAGCTTACTGTAACTCAGAGGCTCATGGGATGTGCCCCAAGCATCCCAGTGACACAGAGGGGGGAGTGCAGCACCCGCGGGGGCAGGGCTTTGCCGTGTGGCTGCTCACTCCCAGGCTAGGTTAACTTGGGTGATCCATCCTGGGTGCTGATCACCCAGGCTGACTGCAGTAAAGACACCCCCTAGTATTCCAGGAGACAGTCACACAGAGCTGAATCCAAAGCCCATGGAAGCAATAGCACCAGTCCCCCCAGTGTTTGAAAATCATGGGTCTGATCTTGGTCAGGGTCCCTCCCACACCTTCAGGTGCATAAAGTGTCCATGAGTTTCCACCATTTCTTTCAGGCTTGTGCTGGCCTGTTCAGGCTTCGGAATTTTCATGGTTGTGAATTTTGCTTCTTTCTCTAGTGCTCTACGTAATGTGTCTCTAGGTCACTCTCTTTTTCTCTTTCCAATTGGTATCTGGAAGCAGCGGCATGTCTCTGCTCCGGCTCCTATGTGTAGGGGCAGCCATGGGGTTCCGCATGCTGCCCCTGCAGCTCCCATTGGCCATGAACTGTGGCCAATGGGAGCTGCAGGGGCGGCGCCTGCGGACAGGGTAGGGCACGGAGCCGCCTGGCCATGCAGGAACTGGAGGGAGGACATGCTGCTGCTTCTGGGAGCTGGTTGAGGTAAGTGCCACCTGGAGCCTGCACCCCTGACTTCCTCCCATGCTTCAACCCCCTGCCCCAGCCCTGACTCTCCCCTCACCCTCCAAACCCCTCGGTCCCAACCCGGAGCACCATCCCGCACCTTGAACTCCTCATTTCTGGCCCCACCCCAGACCCCGCACCGCAACCCCTAATTTTGTGAGCATTCATGACCCGCCATACAATTTCCATTTGCCCACCCCTCCTCTATCTCCAGATGCCTCCCACAGTACAAAATCCGTGTCGTGAGAGGCTAAGGAACCAGCAAAAATGGATTTCCTAGCAGAAGCTGGTCTTTGACCAAAAATGGAACGAAATTGCATTGGAAACTAATTGGAGGGAATCAGAGTGGCTTAATGGGATGGTGCTTAGTAAAGGTTTTTTCACCCTCCTTCGCAGTGTTTGTGGTACAAACCATGGCAGAGGCGACGCCTGGGGGGAGCATGCGGGGTCGTGTGCCTGGCCAGATGTGCCCCTTGGCTTGTACTGAGCATGCTCACGTGGACTGAGCATGCTCAGTAACATCTGCTGAAGCCTCTGCCCTCACTCTGCCTCCTCACTATCGGCGGGTAGGGGTTGTCTCTGAACCCTGGCGTCCTTAAAGATCTGGCTTCAGGAATGTAAGGGCAAAGCTAAGCATGAGGCTGATGGGTATCTAGTCTCTGTCCAAGCTGCAGTTTGATTCATTCACGCTCCCTGCCTGCTCTGCATTTGCTTTGTTTCAATAAATAAACACATTGCCCTCGGAAAGCCTCAGGGTCCTATGAGCGGATGGGCCAGGGGGATGGAGCATCATTTGGGTACCATTCAAAGCAGACCTCTCTGGAAGCACGTGGGTGTGTCCTTGGGGGGTTTGATGGGGAGCAGGTCTGAGACTGGGGCTGGGCTAGGAAAATGAGAAGTGGCAACCAGAGCTCTGCCTAAGCTGGTGTTGAATACAATTATCCTGCTGGTGCAAATGGGATCCACTGAGTGTAGCAAAGGGTGCCGGTTACTATGGGCCACATCCTCCGCTGGTGCGAATCAGGGGGACCAGATGTCCTGATTTGATAGGGACATTCCTGATATTTGGGGCTTTTTCTTATATAAGCTCCTATTACCTCCCCACCCCCTGTCCCGATTTTTCACACTTGCTGTCTGCTCACCCAAGAATCAGTGCAGCTGTGAAGTTAATAGAACTTCACTGATGAGCTGAGGATCTGGCCCATGGTAGAGTGACCAACTGCTTCCATCGCTAGAGTATTTAATCACTTCCCTGGAACTGTAAATCAACATGGCGCTGACCCTGGGATACCTTAGAGAAGCTTCTTCTGGTAGGACCAGGTTGTAGCATTGCAGCTTTGCAGGGGGGGAGGGAGTCAGAACAAAATCTTGAACATTTTCATAAACCGCCCATGCAAAAAGAAATCAGCGTGGATCAATGTCGTTTGGATCATTGCGGAATGTGGCCCTTGATTTGCAATTTGTTTTTCTTTTCTGGCCTGAGGGGAGCGACTAGAAAACTGTCATTTAGAAAATGTCAAAATGGGACATTTGATATATTTGAAACTCCTCCCATCCCCACCTCCCAGTCCCCATTCCCGATTTTTTTCATTACAAGAAATTCATCCAGACTGACCTTTTCCCATGAACGGGTTCCGGTTTGACGACTCGGCATTTTTCACTGAAAAACATGTTCTGCTGAAAACTCCCCAACCAGCTCTCTGTAGCACACATTGTGACAGCACGGGATGGACTCAGCTGATCTTCTCCGCATCAGGACTGCGCTGAACACCCTGAAGGGCGGTGTGTGCGTGTTGCTGTGTTTGACATCCTTTTCTACCACAGCTCCTTTTCCCTAACACAGATAGAGCCTACATACTTTATGAAATCTGGATTTTGGAGTGTGATGGGGTGTATACCCCACACAGCCCTGAAGGGGTTAATTGGCTGAGGAGCCAATTAGGTACCTGGCTGCACCTGGAAGGAGAAGCCAGTGGGACTGAATAAAAAGCCCAGCTGGGCAGGAGGAGGCTGGATTGTGAAGCCAAGAAGTTGCAGCAGCAAAGGGCTGCAGGGAGTGAGCCTGCAGTCACTCTGTGGGAGCAGAGAGATGGGGAGGGCAGGGCCGTCCTTAGGATTTATGGTGCCCTAGGAGAGATTATTAAACTGGTGCCCCTGTGCCTGTCTTGCTCTTAGCAACACAAACACAAGTTTACACTATTGGAAAATTTGCCACATGCATGTTATTAAAACCAGTTTAACGTCATTAAGCAGATTGTAACGCTGATGGATTAGCACTAAAGAAGTAGCACTATAGAAAAAATTCTGATTTGTCAGAATGATGCAAATAATATAATTTTTTTAATTTGTCAACATTTTATTGGAAATTTCTATGAAGAGGCATTGAAACAAAGATTTGTTTTTAATTAAAAGCAATCGTTCTGGCTTTTTTGGCTGCAAAATCAGGAATAATGTCATCGTATGACAAAGACAAAGTGATGTCTTGTTCAACTGCAAGAATAGTAAGACCAGTCAAGTGTTCCTGACTCCTTGTAGAGTGGAGATAGTTTTTAATGAGCTTTAGTTTTGAGAAACTCCGTTTTCCTGATGCTACTGTTACCGGAATTGTCAGTAGAATGCGAATGGCAATGTGCACATTAGGATATATGTCAACAAGTTTGCTGGTATGAGTAAACTGTACAATGTCCATCATTGATTTTGCACGTGGCAACACGGATGACAGTGTACTCAATTCTTCATACAGTTCAAGTCCATTTAAATCGAAATGCTAGCTGTGCTTCAGGAGCCTTTCTAGGTCAGGGGTCCCCAAGGTGGTGCCCATGGGTGCCACGGCACCCACAAGGGCCTCTCAGTGCACCTGCGTACTGGCCGGAGGACAAGCATCTGCTGAAATGCCAGCGAAATTCGATGGCGATGACTCTGGATGACGCCGCTTGCTGCCGATAAGCATCATCATCCAGAGGCGTTGCTGCTGAAATGCTGCCGAATTTCAGCGGCATTTTGGCGGATGCTCGTCCACTGCCACAGTCCTTTGTCTGGCGGGGGCCACACAAAAAAGTTTGGGGACCACTGCTCTAGGTGCTTGCACTTTGTCATTAGTTGCTCTTGTTTTCCTATTTCGTTGAATTTAGTCCTGCTCAGCCCACTACCAGCTGAGTGAATGGAACCCCAGGCTGACAGTGGGTTGAGTGGCTCAGCCAGGGTGTCAGCTCCCGGCCTTCTCAGCCCGCTACCAGCCTGGGGTTCCTTGTGGGTCCCCAGGCCATCAGTGGGTGCTGAGTGGGGCCAGTGGCCAGGACCCCAGGTGGCAATGGGGCAGCAGCCGGAACCGCAGAGCAGTGGTGGGCTCAGCCGCTCAGCCAGCTGCTGCGTGCCATCAAAAATCAGCTCACGTGCCACCTTTGGCACGTGTGCCGTAGGTTGCCGACCCCTTCTCTATACATTAGTAAGGAGATGAGCATATTACAGTTGTTGGAGGGCTTTATTTAGCAGTAACAGGGCTATACGAAAGTCAGTCAACATTGTTTGTTTCTCTGATGAAAACTGGCCCACTCCCTTCCCCATACCAAACTTGTCACAAATAATTGTCAACTTAATTTTCTGTTTTTGGCTAAGATATTGATTTTTTTAAAAAAATATATTGAAATTGAATTCAGGATTGTTAGCAAGAATTTTTGGGGACCAAATTTGTCAAATGACAATCTAAATGGAAACACAGTACTGCTTTCATGCTGGGCTCACCCCCAGCCTGCTGGTCCAACAGCTGCAGTAGAGGAGGAGACAGGTGGAAAAGTGCCGGACCCCAAAATCCACCTCTTGGGGTGCAGAGTGGCAACAGCAGCAGCAAACCCTCAGGTCCGATCACACTCCAATGGGCACCACCGCCAGCCCAACTGACCATGGGGAAGTTAGCACAGCATCTGATCTCAGGGACGGGGCACCCATGAAGCCACAGCAGCTCATCCTGCCCTATGCAGCTCCCCCCGGATGAGATGGATCACTGCCAGCCCGGGGGAGAGACGCGCTTCCCAGCTATGGTGACCAGATCCAGATGTCCTGATTTTAGAGGGCCAGTCCTGATATTTGGGGCTTTGTCTGATATAGGTACCAATTACCCCTACCTAAGGTGACCAGACAGCAAGTGTGAAAAACTGGGACGGGGGTGGGGGGGAATAGGAGCCTAGATAAGAAAAAGACCCAAAAATCGGGACTGTCCCTATAAAACCAGGACATCTGGTCACCCTACAGGTGAGTTCCTTCCCCCACCCCTTCCCAGAGACCCCAGCAGCCAATCCCCTCCCTCAGACTGTGCTGCATTTGTCTCTCTCTAGGACGCAGCAGCCCTGCTCTTACATGCTCCACTGCTTCCCGTCAGTCCAGGCCCCCAGCAGAGCGGTGCCCCCAGACCTAGTGGTGCCCTATGCAGCTGCCTATTCTGCCTACGGCTAAGGACGGCCCTGGGGGAGGGGAAAACCATAGATGTGGGAACTAGGGATGCGTGGGGTGCTGCAGCACCCCTGGGCTCCTGGCTGCCAGCCCTGCCCCCGGGGTGCAGGCCCTGTGCACCCAGGGTCCTGGCTGTGGCCCTGTGCACCTGGGATTCCAGCCTCAGTTCTGAGGTGGTGGTGGATAGGGGTAAAGGGACTGGCTTTCAGCACCCCCACTATCAAGAATGTTCTAGCACTGGAGAAAGCCCAAGCACCGTGGTTCTACCCCTGGAAGAAGGGTCAATACCAGAGGAGTTGTGGGGAAAGGAAGCTTAGGTAGAAGTCCAGGGGAACAGCAGCAAGGGGTAGGACTGTGCAGACCTTGGGTGCTTGTCTGGAACCCAGACAAGCACCCAAGGGTCCTTGGCTGGAACCCAGTGCAGAGGGTGGGGCTGGGTTTTCCTACCAGTGAGTGGCATAGGAGCATTGGAGATGCCAGCTGGACAGCTGATTACTCCAGATGGGGAGGACTATGCAGTGACCTGGCTAAAGGGCTGAGTCATGAAGAGAGCACCCTGAATTGCAGAGAGAGAAAGAAAGAGGTGGCAGGATATGTGCGTGAGTGGCAGAAGGGGGCGTAGGACCTATGGAAGGAGCTAATCCCCAGAGCAGCTAGGAGGACGTGCCCTAGCCGTGAGTGGATCCCTTCACACTGAGCCTGTATTACAAAAACCTTGCGCTATCGCATGGCAGGTCTTGATCTGTCTTAAAAAAGAAATGTAAGTAAAAGGTAATGGATCCAGCTAAATCCTACCAGTGCTCTGCTGGGCATCAAATCCCACCAATCTGTAGCTGGATCTGAGAACTTGCATTTTTGCACAAGCGTGTGAGCTCACATTTGCACTCTTTTATGTGGGAATAATACTATTTAGCACATTCTGAATCACAATAATCCCTAGCTTTTCTATAGTGTTTTTTATCAGTAGATCTCAAAGCTTTACCAAGGAGGTTAGTATCTTTATCCCCATTTAACAGATGGGGAAACTGAGGCACGTGCACATCTACTCCATGTCAATGGGACCTTCAGATGCTTGGAAAATGATAGTTACAAATGACTTATCTGTGTTCAGAGCTGGGAAGAGAATGCAGATTTTTTTTCTTTTATTGATTTTTTATTAATTTTCATAAAGAAACACTAAAAATGGACAAAAATGTAAGCGACTTTCAGCTTGTATACGTGACCAAATGCCATACATTTCACAAGCAAGTCAATAAAATTATGCAATCCTGCAACTTTACAACTTGTCACGGCAACAAGAACGGCCAAAACAAAATCAAACGATATTACACCAGCATAACATGTTAAGATGGGGGTAAAAAAAATAAAATAAAGGCCAAATAGGCGAAAGAGAGAAGGAGGAGACCGAGGGGTGGGAAGAGGGAGGGAAAAAGCAGTGAGATCACATGGAATGGAAGTCTGATATTATCTGAGCTATCTCAGCATACTTTTTCCAAATGAACCAAGAAACAGGCTCGACATTTCTTCAGATTCATATAATTGCTCTTTCCCTCGACTAAAATAACGCAATGCCACTATATAAATCCATGGTACGGCCACACTTTGAATACTCTGTGCAGTTCTGGTTGCCCCACCTCAAAAAAGATCTATTAGAATTGGAAAAGGTACAGAGAAGGTCAACAAACATGGTTAAGGATATGGAACAGTGTCCGTATGAGGAGTGATTACAAAGACTGAGACTGTTCCCCTTAGAAAAGAGACAACTAAGGGGAGGACATGCAGGACCGGCTCCAGGGTTTTTGCTGCCCCAAACTGGGGGAAAAAAAAGCCGCAACCTGCAGGAGCTCTACCACTGCCACTTCAGTCTTTGGAGGCAATTCGGTGGCAGGTCCTTCCCTCCGAGAGGGAGCGAGGGACCCGCTGCTGAATTGCCGCTGAGGAGCCAGACATGCCGCCCCTCTCCGTTGGTCGCCCCAAGCACCTGCTTGCTGCACTGGTGCCTGGAACTGACCCTGGGGATATGAGAGAGATCTATAAAATCATGAATGGCATGGAGAAAGGGACCAGGGAAGGGTTATTCACCTCATCACATAATGCAAGAATCAGGGGTCGCCTAATGGAATGAACAGGTAAGAGATTTAAAACTAACAGAAAGAAGTAATTCTTCACACAGCACACAGTCAACCTGTGGAACTCATTGCCAGAGGATGTTGTGAAGTCCAAAAGTATAATCGGGTTAAAAAAAGAATGAGATAAATTCATAGAGGACAGGTCCATTAATGGCTGTTAGACAAGATGGTCAGGGTGAGAACCCCATGCTCTGGGTGTCCCTAAATCTCTGACTGCCAGAAGCTAGGGGGCTGGACCACTTGATATTTGCCCTGTTCTGTTCATTCCTTCTGAAGCATCTGGCCACTGTTTGAAGGCAGGACACTGGGCTAGCTAGACCATTGGTCTGACCCAGTATGGTCGTTCTTATGTTCTTAAACTAATCTTTCTTTGGTTGCCAACTCAGAGAGGTCTGAATACCCCCACTCTATTCTGGACGTAAGCCTTCTCCTCCATTTTTGTCAAGTCATGCACTTGGTAATCACTGCAGCTCTTGTGATCAGGTCTTTTGATTTCTTGCCTAATGCCTTAAACACAGATCCAGCTGTTCTGGGCTATAGTGACACTCATGGTCCAGCATGATGAGGTCTAAACCACGTAGTCTTTGCTGGAGCAGAGGCCTCATTGCCTGCAGCGGAAATTAGGACTGTAGGATCAAACCCATAGGAAATACAGTATTAGCCAATGACTTAGTATTTTCCTCAATGTGCACAAAGGATTGTTGCAAGAAGATGATGAGCTATCCCTCCTCATATGGATCAGGAGATCCATATGAGGAGGGATAGCTCAGTGGTTTGAGTGTTGGCCTGCTAAACCCAGAGTTGTGAGTTCAATCCTTGAGGGGGCCGTTTAAGAAACTGGGGTAAAAATCTGTCTGAGGATTGGTCCTGCTTTGAGCAGGGGGTTGGACTAGATACCTCCTGAGGTCCCTTCCAACCTTGATATTCTAAGGTAGGACAAGGAGGAATTGGCTTAATCTGGTTAGAGAGTAGGAAAACTTTCTAACTAAGGAGAGTGGAACATATGACCTGATGAGGTTTTGGAATCTCCGTCACTGGAGGTTTTTAAGAACAGGTTAGATGAACACCTGACAGAGCTTCATCCTGCCTCAGTGTAGGGGGATGACCAGCTAACCTCCTGACCTTCCCACCTTCAAGAGCTACCTGAAGGAGCTAAAAAATACCTGCCACACAAGCATGAAGTTGTACATTAGCCAGAGGTGTTTGCAAAGAGCTGTTTTGTCCCTGAGCAAATCTTGGCCAGTGTAAATACAGCGCGTTCAAACACAGCCTGTGCGGGGCAGAAGGAAGTGAGATGCTGGGTAAGTTTCCCAGGCCATTGGCTGTCACCATTCATGACAATGAGTTTAGACTTCTGCCTGCCTGGATAAATATTGATTCTTGGATTGGGTGAAAGGGAGAAGGGTGGATGGGGAGGCGAGGAAGGTGTTTTGTGTGATCAACTCCAGATTAAACAGCATTGAAAAGAAAAGAACTAGGAGTGATTAAGGCCTTTGGTGGACAGAAAGCTTAGTGGTGGAGGTTCTACAAACACATGGATGGCGGCCCTAGGAGTTGAGCAAATGAAAGATTACTGTTGCAGCACATTACCGCACTTATTGTAGGCACTAAATAAAAGGAAGCTGGGTGTGGAGGTTTTAATCAATGAATGGCACAGCTCCGTTATTGTAGGACCTATAATAAATGCAGATTGTTTTTATGTGTAAAAATTATTTGGTGCTGGAGCAATCAATAATATATGAAAATACTGGGGCTGATTCTCCTTTGATTTACCCCAGGTTTTGAAGGATGACTTTCCATCAACCCAGGTATCAGAGGAGTAGCCGTGTTAGTCTGGATCTGTAAAAGCAGCAAAGAATCCTGTGGCACCTTATAGACTAACAGACGTTTTGGAGCATGAGCTTTCGTGGGTGAATACCCACTTCGTCAGATGCAAGACGAACACTGTGGAGGGGAAGGCAGAATAAAGCTCGCGGGGTGTAATCACAAAAACAGCTGCTGACAAAGTCCATGGTAACCAGCACTGTCCAGGCTGATGCAGTGTGGTCCAGTGGGGATGGGACTGGCTTTCGGACCAGTCGACTCAAATACTTTTCCTGCCTGTGCCACTGATCTGCTGTGTCACCTGGGGCAAGACACTTTATCGCCCTCGTGCTTCAGTTTCCCCATCTGGCAAAAGTGAGTAGTGAGGCCGACCTCTTTCGTGAGGCACTTGGAGACGGAAAGCACCCAGGTGTGCAAGTCTGAACAAAGAAGGGGCTGGTCTTAAAATAAATGCGGGGCTTGTGCGCATCTCAAGCAGTCTCCGGTCCTAGTGGCTGAGTTTAAAGGAACCTGACCATGTCCCTCGATCAAACCGATCTGTGAAGATTCAGCTCATACCTACCTTCAAGGTAGAATGACCCTGCAGTTGATTCAAGAGGCCCTAATATAGTAACTAGCACAACGAACGAGGTATCCCAAGAACTTTTTGCCAGCATGGGTGGGGGCTTTTTCTGACCTATCTGTATTGGCGTAGATGCAGTTATCCTGGCATAAGGGTGCTTTGGCCGGGGTAGCTTCTTTTGCTCAGGAACTTGTCTAAACTATGTCAGCGCTATACTTTGGCCTGTATAAGCTGCGGCCCCACTCGGCTGGCTTGCCAGTGTTGCTTTATTAATCTCGCTGTTTCAAGCTCGCCTGTGCTGGGGGTAGCGCTGACCTTAGCGATCGGGATCAAATGACTGAACTGGCATGTAAAACAGGTCTGACAATAAGCACCCGATGTGTGCTGAGCACCTCCGATGGAAGGCCTGGCATCTAGGCAGGTACCTTTCTTGTATTCAAGCCCCTTCCTGCTGCAAACCCAGCTTCCATCCCTGAGATCTGACGGGGCAGGTGAGGATCTGGCTTCAGTTAGCTTATCTGCATGTGTTTCCCAGCTCAAAGGTCTTGCAGATTTGATTGCTTTGCATGGTCATTCTGCTGGGACACCCCCTATCAGCCTCAGTCTTTGACGCCATCCAGCCAGGCATAATGGACAAACAAAGTGGCTTAGTTTGTAGATGTGCCTTCCAGTCCCTTTAGTGGCTCATCTGAAGCAATCAAGCCCTACAGAGGCCTCTGACAAAGCATGGGACTAGCCTGGGTGCTTTCAAATCATAGAATCATAGAATATTAGGGTTGGAAGAGATCTCAGGCCCTATCTAGTCCAATCCCCTGCTCAAAGCAGGACCAATTCTCAACTAAATCATCCCAACCAGGGCTTTGTCAAGCCAGGCCTTAAAAACCTCTAAGGAAGGAGATTCCACCACCTCCCTAGGTAACCCATTCCAGTGCTTCACCGCCCTCCTAGTGAAAGAGTGTTTCCTGATATCCAGCCTAGACCTCCCCCACTGCAACTTGAGACCATTGTTCCTTGTTCTGTCATCTGCCACCACTGAGAACAGCCGAGTTCCATCTTCTTCGGAGCCTCCCTTCAGGTAGTTGAAGGCTGCTATCAAATCCTCCCTCACTCTTCTCTTCTGCAGACTAAATAATCCCAGTTCCCTCAGCCTCTCCTCATAAATCATGTGCCCCAGCCCCCTGATCATTTTCGTTGCCCTCTGCTGGACTCTCTCCAATTGTCCACATCCCTTCTGTAGTGGTGGCACCAGAAGAAGCTGTTCATATACGCATGGCAGCAGCCTGTAGATGCTGGTCACTGCATAGAGCCACAGGATGCTTTCATGCCAAGTGTTTACCACGTTAGCCTGCCCCGCTCTTTTTTCCCTAGCAAACACAAGGCCAGAGGGAGAGAGAATCTCTGCCCCGGAAAGCTTACAAGACAAAGGCTAGGAGAAGAAGGGACTTGACCATGGTCACACAACAGTTCAGTGTCAGAGACAGACCTCATGTCTCCGAGTGCACTAACCACTGGACCACACTGCTTCTTGGGCTTTGCTGTGCTGGGCGGGGTTTGCTGATAGTCCCTTCCCCACTCGGTGCCTTGGTTTCCCCATCTTCAAGATGAGGATGATACAGCCCTCCTTTATAAAGGCGAAGGAATTGGTGTCTATATGTGGGAGCAGCGGAAACCCTCCATAAAAATTGGGAGGAGCCACTGGGGCCCAAACTGTGGCCCTGCCCCCTACTCCACCCCTTCTCCCTGAGGTCCCTGCCCTGCCCCTTCTTCCCCAGACCATGACCTTCTTCCCCAGACCCTGCCCTCATGCTGCCCCTTCTCCCTCAGCCCTCGTCTTCCACCCAGAAGCCTACCCCCTGCTCGCTCCTCTCTGCGCCCCCCCCCCCGTCGCTTGCGGCCGGTAAAACGGGGCTGTATCCTCCTAGCCGCCCCTGTTCTGGTACCCATGGGAGCCCCAAAATCCAAGCCATTCAGCCCAAGGAGTTCCAGGGAGGGAGAGGAATGCCGTGGGGATTGTTCCAGGGAGAGCAGTAGGCGCTGGGGCAAGCTGGTCCCAGCCTCAGGCCCAGGTGGGGTTTAAATACCTTCATGCTGGGCCTTTAGTGTAAAGCAACAGGACAAATCTCAAGAATGTCCTGGCCTCTCCAAGGGTCAAATACATCTCCACAGGGCTTTGCCCCTCCGCCACAGGGCTCAGCCAAGGTCTCATTTTCCAGAGATGAAAGAGGGACCCACCCTGCGCTCCTGCTGACCTGCACCTATTTCCTCCCCCATGTCCTTCCTCTCTGACACAAGCGAAACCTTCGAGCTGCCCTGGCTCGGGGGGGCGTCCCATGGTGCTTAGCGCCTGCCGCGAGCGGAGGAGCCGCTGGAGGAATTCTTTCCCCGTTTTGGGAAGAACGTACAGTCGAGCCCAGGGAGGGGATGCGGTGAATGGGTTCACGTTGATCTGTCTGTCCCCATGACAAACTTTTCTCTCTCTCTCATTGTACCTATCTGTCCCTTTCTTGGTGATCCTATTTGTCTATCTGTCCACCATAGGCACGGGAACAAGGGGCTTGGGGGGTGCTGCAGCACCCCCAACCTGCGCCTGAGGCTCCTTTCCTGGCCCTGCACCCGGGGGCCCAGCTGCCGGTGCTGTGCCTGAGGCTCTGCTCCCTTCCCTGGCTCCTGGCCCAGTGCCTGGGGTCCCGGCTGTTAGCCTCAGCCTTGGCTCCCTTACCCCATCCGTGTCACCCCTCCCGGAACCACGGCTCTGGGAGTGGGAAGGGCATGGACAGGGATAAAGGGGGGCATGAGGTAAAAAGTTTGGGGACCACTGCTTTACAGGTTCCTTAGCTGGCTTTGCATCACTGCTATCCACCTAGTTACCCATTTTTGTCTGCCTGTCCATCCATGCGGGTGTGCACGTTTCTTTCTCTCTGTGGCCTTTTAACCACAGGATCTGAAGGCCGTTGATAGCTCAGTTCCTTGCAAACCATGTTTCTGGGTCTCTTTCCCCCTCCTTAGCCAGCACAGTTGCTCTCCTTTGTCTGTTGATGTTTTCTCTGGGCTTGGCAGCTCCTCTTCTCCCCGGGAATTCTGGGAAATTGCATTGGCCTTCTCAGCCCCTGCTTCCTATGGTGATTGCCACTCCCTCGCTGGAGCCTCGGTGCCAAAGGGAATTCTTATCTGCTGAAGCGTGGAAAGGGTTGGTCTCAACCAGCCAGGCGAGCTGTTCAGAGCCCAGATCCCAGCTCCACGGATCCTGCTGTGTGGGGCAAACCGCTTGCAAACAGGGATGGGATGATGGAGTGACCGTCCACCGCCCTTGGCAGGGTCCATGTTAAAAGCACCGCACTGGATGGGGATGATCCAGAGTCGTGCAACTCCGCTCCAAGGGAGTCAATGGGCACCTCTGACAATCAGGAGACCAGGGCCTATGTGGCCTAGTGGGCAGCGCACTGGACTGGGACAGAGGAGACCTGGATTCTGCTGCTGGCCTGGTGTGTGACCTTGGGCAAGGCCCTCTCTATGCCTCAGTGTCCCCATTTGTAAAATGGGGTTAATGATACTGACCTGTGCTTTGAGAGCTACTGATGCTAGCGGGTTGTTACTAGTGTCCCAGACTGGGAACCCAGCATCCACAGCTGAGTGTTTAGGCCTAGTGAACTGTCCCACTGCATTTCCTGGGCCTTATGATTAATTACTTGTATTCCAGTGGCACTTGGAGGCTGTAACTGACCAGAGCCCCATGACACTCAGCACTGCACAGACACAGAGTGAGAGACAGTCCCTGCCCCAAAGGTCTCAGTCTAAATAGACCAAAGGTGGGAGGGGAAACTGAGGCACAATGAGGCAGATATGACAATTGCCTGCGATATCCTTGACAAACCTTACTGAATTAAGTGTAAGTATCTTTGAAGTCCATTGGAGTAAAAGCAATGGTGATGTAGCCCCGGGAAGTGTTATGAACTGCCAAGGACAATCTTGAACAATGGGCCAGACAAAAAAGAACTTTTCCCAAGCGGTTCACCCAGGGAATATCTAGCGGGAGGTGAATGCAGATTCTCACCCCTGGTTTTGCAAAAGCTCAGCCTTCTGAAGGTATGCCTGAGGAGGAAACCATTGTCTGCTGACCACTTGTTCCTGGAATCCGGAGTTAAAGGAAACATTGACCTATGCACAGGGGTGCTGATCTTGAGCGAAGGCTGTTATGAATGTGTAACCCTAGAAAAACCCTTTGGTGGGGTTTGAAGGACGGACTCTATCAGAACCCCCACTGGAGTTGCGGGAAGGGGGTGACCTGTGCATGTGTGTAGATTCTTCTGTTGTTTTAATGGTCTCTCTGTAATGCTTTCACTTTAAAAATAAATGTGCTTGCGGCTGAGTGGTAACTTACACCTGTGGGCAATTCTGCTGCTTTGTATAGGAGGAGGCAAAGGGCAGACACAGGCCTGCTGAGGCCATCCGGTTAGCTGGGAGTAACACAGGGTAAGCTGGGAACTGAGCTGCTGATCATGGGGGGAGGAAGAAATGCGCTACCCTGCCCACGAGAGGTGACGGCTGGGAACCGGACCCCTAACAGTGAGTGCTCTTGCTGGACTCTGGAGGGGGAATGCGAGGAGAGGCTGAGGGAATGGGGTTATTTAGTCTGTAGAAGAGAAGAGTGAAGGGGGATTTGACAGCAGCCTTCAGCTACCTGAAGGGGGGTTCCAAAGAGGATGGAGCTCGGCTGTTCTCAGTGGTAGCAGATGACAGAACAAGGAGCAATGGTCTCAAGTTGTAGCGGGGGGAGGTCTAGGCTGGATATCAGGAAACACTATTTCACTAGGAGGGTGGTGAAGTACTGGAATGAGTTCCCTAGGGAGGTGGTGGAATCTCCATCCTTAGAGGTTTTTAAGGTCAGGCTTGACAAAGCCCTGGCTGGGATGATTTAGCTGGGGTTGGTCCTGCTTTGAGCAGAGGGTTGGGTCATAGATGACCTCCCAAGGTCTCTTCCAACTCTGATATTCTATTATTCTAATGCAGCTGCAGTTGCCTGAACCAGCCCCATTCAGATTTGCCCTCTATTATGATGGCTGGTGAGCGAATGGTGTCGTGACACTGTGCACGGGGTCACAGCGTGATGTGACTCTATGTGCCTCGTCACAATGCCCAGAGCGGGGATCCAGGCCTATCTCTGGGGTACAGGAGCCCCTGCTGCTTGCTCTCCAGCCCTGTATCAAAATTCCTGTCCTTTCATCGACTGCAGAATAAGCTTGGAAAAGCACGACACCTACATCTAATGGTGTGTGTGTGGGTGGGGGGGGGTGTCATATGCTCTTTGCTCCCCATGAGCTCCACCACTGGCTAAGCACCAAAGCAGGGAGCTGGGGGGCGCTAGGGACTGTTTCTTCTCCCCCTGCAAATGAGCCCTTGAGTGCAGCGTCTGGTCACGGAGCTCTAGTTTTACAGGATGGGGCGGGTGGTGGAAGGGAGTGGTTTTAGCCCAATGAACTGCCAAACTCCTGCAGAGAACAACGGCAGCAAATCAACTCCCCCCTCCCTGGCTGAGTGTTTGGGACCTGTGGCTGGAATAAGCTCAAATACCAGCTCCATGTGAACCTGGTGCTCAAGGTGTGCTGATGGCCACGGCTACCTTCTGCCTCCAGAGGGCTGGTCACAGGGTTACAATAACATCCAAGCTGCTCTTCAGAAGGTGTCTGGCACTCATAGCTGGGAGCCAGCTAGTCCTGGCTCCCTGGCAAGCTTCTGATGAGGTCATAGGGGTGAGTCATCAAGGCAGGCTCTTTGGAAATGGGGCACTGATCTTGGGCGTCCAATCTGAGCCACTGTTGGGGGCTCCTTTCTGGGTGGCCACAGCTCCCGGGACCTTCAGCTGGTGTCATGGTTAGAAGAGGTGGCTGCCAATCAAAACCCTCAGATTGTGATCTTGTCTCTGGGAGGCAGTGAGGAGACTGGGGGTCAGGGCTCCTGGCTTCCCTACCTGACTCCAGGTCTCTTGGGCACTGGGAATCAGGACACCTGAGTTCTCTACCGGACTGCAGGAGGGAAGTGTGGTCTCCAGGTTAATGCTGAGGAGTCAGTCAGGAGTACTGAGTTCTGTCAGCCCTGTGTGAAAAGGGGCAAATCATGTACCAGTTCCTTGCCTCAGTTTCCCCACCTGAAACTCGGAGGCTCATATTTATCAACCTGATGGCAAGGATAAATTAAACATCTGCAATGCACATGGAGCTCTCCAGCATGAAAGATTGCACGGGGGTGCCTGAGCAACGCTAGCCCTTCAAATGTCACCCCTCCCAGGCAACCCAAGGAAAGGCTCCTTTGGGTGTAGCTGCAAAGTGCCTGGCTTCTGGCTTGCACATTCCTGAACACGCTGCAGTAGGAAAGGAGCTTGCCAGGTAGACTTTGACCTGTGACAGCCCTGGCTGGCTGCCTTGTCCAGGGTGGGGCCGTGCTGAGAGCTAGCCAGTGGGAAAGGGCTGGCGGAGAGGGAATTATATTGCAGCGTCCTCTCTACAAACACTGCACCTCCCACTCTGGGGTAGGTGCTTCCAGCGCTGCACACAGCCCACACCCCAGAAGAGCAGGTTGATAGCTCAACTCACCTCTGCAGAGGCTGTCCAGGTGCACTAGAGAGAGGGGGATGAGTGTGCTCCGCTTGGGAATTCTGGCCGGCTGCCTGACACCGGCTGACACTTGCCTTTATTATCCATTGCCCCCGTCCTGGCCTCCCACCCCTTGGCGTGTTTGCCTTCTCAGGGAGCTCCTGGGAGGTTAGTCACTGACGCCTGGGCCCCGAGTCTGTTTACCCACAGGTGGGTCCTGGCAGTGGGCTCTGTTTTGTACGTTCCTGGCCAAGCTGGGAACACAGACCTCTCCCAGCGTGACTAAGGGCCGGCAGAAGTGGTGATTAAGCCGCGATATAGTTATTGCTTCATAACCGGGGAATCAAACCGATAAACATGAGTTACAAAGTTGATACTGTTTGGCGTGAGGTAGAATCGGTGAAGCGGAGGTAAAGGGAGTTCCTTCTTTCCTTCCTTCTGTCCCTGCCCCTCTTGTCTAAGCCACTGGGTGAATTTGAGATATAACAATTGAGGCCGGGCAACCTTGTTTTGCCTAATTTGGAGCCTGGGTGGTTTGAACATTTGACTAGGATTTGAATGCCCCCAGGTTTCCCTCTCTGCTCTGGAGGGGGGAAACAGGCTGGAAAACAGCGAGAAGGCAGGGGAGTGAATGGGCAGAGACCTGGCCTGGAAGCTCTCTGGGGCAGGGAGTTCTGAGTCTGTGTACAGCACCTGTCCCAGTGGGGCCCTGGTTCATGAAGCGGGCTCTCAGTTTGCTTATGTAAGGGAAGAGTGAGCAAAGGAACAGAGAGGGGAATTGCACTGCTAATGGATTGATTTATTGGATCCACACACGCAGGGCCTGGCTTTGGGGGTGGGCTCGTGTACCCTGAACTGAGGGCCTGCTTGCAGCCATTAAGGTCCCATGCCGGTGATGCAAAGCAGCACTGCAAACAGCCAGATGGGAGCCCCCGCTCCCCTCTGCATGGGTCAAAGGGTCATGTTGCCCCTGCACCCCCAGCGCACCACAAGGGGCAAGGCCAGGATGCCCTTATCCAGCAATCCCTGACTCCACTTAGGACCGTTAGCAGAATGCAATTTAGGCCTGGTCTCCTCACCTCAGTGCTGTGTGTTTAATTAGCGGGGTGCAGCTTGTTGTATGGATGCTCTTAAATGAGCTTGAAACCTGGGGTGTAGTGGCTTAGTGTGTGCTGGGAACTTGCAAGCTAAGCTAAACCAAGCTATCCTCCGTTAAATTGACAGCCGAGTGTCCACACAATGCTTGCACTAGTTTTTAAATCAATTTGAGTTAAACTGGGGCAGACTCTGTGTATGTTGATGTGTCCTTAGAGCTGCCCCGAGGCTGCTCTGAATTACACCTGGGCCACCAGCCTGGCCCAAGGCCCCAGGGTGATTGTGTCCTTTACAAAAATAACTGGGGAAAAATATGAGTGTATCTTACAGGGAGAAAATAGCCTTGTGCATCTATGGCATAGTTTATCCTGACAAGCTCTGCCAGCCTCTCTGGCTCCGATTAGAATGGCTATCAGCCAGCAGCTGCTGAGCTGACCCCCAAATTCATGGTGACTGAGCAACTGAGAGCAAACCCAGCCTTTCCAGCTGGTTTCCAAAGTCTGTGGCTAAACTCCTCCATGAGCCACAGACCAAGGCGGTGCTAGCCCGGGGGGGCCGTAAGCAGGAATATTTTTGCCCCCCAAAGCATAATAAGCGAATAGGGGGCCCCCTTGAGCTGCTCAGGACCCTAAGCAATTGCTTCGTCTGCTTAGGCCTAGCACTGGCTCTGCTGAGCAGACCGATACCTGTGGGTCTTGTACCAAGGTCTCAGGCAAGGCCATCAGACTCAGGATTTAGGAATTTCATAAGGGGAATGAACTCTGTTGCAAAGGACCCATTGCTGGAAATGCTCCAATCCACCCCCATGTCCCAGTGCTGGCATCTGGCCCTGTTTGCACAAGGCATTCGGCTGAACTCAGCTTGCCTGAGCATCTGTAGAGAGATGCATGATCCAGGTCCCGGACTCTGGGCTGGATCCCACCAAAGTCAATGCCGCTCCCCATCCAGATTGCCATCGGCTCTTGGAGATACACCCAGGAAGCCAGGACAGCACTGTCACGGCGTCACCGGGCGATGGTCTGGAACTACTCCATACGAAGCCAGGCAGGACTCTGGGGGAGCCGCTTTCTCTCTGTGAGCAGACCGTCTCCAGGGCAAGACGCTTAGACAGTTTCAACCTTCCTGGGTCTGACCTCGGAGCATTCAGCATCCCCCTTCTCACACCGTGAGCTTCCCACAGCAAGTCCACACAGGCAGGGCTCCTGGGGAAGCCAGAGGGCCCTGCACCCCAACTCTGCAGTCAGACGTGACTCTCGGCCAGCCAGTAACACAGAAGGTTTATTAGACAACAGGAACACAGTCCAAAACAGAGCTTGTAGGTACAGAAACCGGACCCCTAAGTCAAGTCTATCTTGGGGCCAGGGAGGCCAGACCCCAGGTCTGGGCCTCCCTCTCTTTCCCCAGCCAGCTCCAAACTGAAACTCTCCAGCCCTTCCTCTGGCCTTTGTCTTTTTCCTGGGCCAGGAGGTTACCTGATCTTTTTGTTCTCCAACATCATCAGTGGCATCTTTGCAGGAGAGGGGCCCAGGCCACCAGTTGCCAGAAGGCCATTCTCTGTGCAGACACCATCACACTGGCTCTCTAGGGCTCTGCAACAATCACACACCCTTATCCCCCCACCTAGATACTTAAGAACTCCAGAGGCACCCACACAGTATTCAGAGAAAACCTTAAGAACATTCCCACTTTGTCACAAGCACCCAAGCAAAGCTGTAACATACGCCACACAGCTAGCGCATGGAAGCACGTGGCTTTTCTGTTGCCAGGCATGGTGCTGGGCAAAGTCAGCTCAGCCTCCACCATCCTTCTCCCAGGAAACATTCCAGCCCAGATCTCACTCCCCAAACCTGCCCTCTTGGGTTCCCCGCAACTCTGATCCCCAGAGAGGAAGTGGGTTTTCCCACAGGGCACAAACTGGTGCTCAGAGAAGGTGACTGGACATACCACAGAGCTGTAGATTATTATTATTCATGTTATAATAGCAGGGTGGGGTTCCCAACCAGGCTCCAGGCCCCATGTGAGAGCTGGTCTCCGTCTCGAAGAATTTATAATCAATCTGATTCCACAAAAAGTGGGAGAGGAAGGCTCAGATCCTCAAAGGTGTTTAGGAGCCTAATTCCCATGGGAGTTAGGTGCCTAGAGAACTTTGAGGATCTGGACCAAAGCAACTTTCCTGCAGGAGGAAGTGGCAAAATGAAGCATAGAACCCAGGTGTCCTGAATGCCCAACTAGGGTTTTAGACTCAGGGCCAGCTGCTGTGAGAGTAGAGAGAGAGAAATGGCTGGAATCCTGACCTGCCTGGATCCCCTGGGGTTGGAAACGCACCTTGATCCTTGCAACACCACCACCTGCGAACTCCTATAAATGTGTTTCCCATGACTCAGCTGCCCGGCTCCCTAAGGGTTAAACATTCTAGGCAATCATTCCTCCTTAATCTCAGCATCCCTGAACATTCCTGAGTGGTGAGGGCAGCTGGTCTGCTAGCCAGCACCATGCCTGGAGGAATTCACCTTTTGCCCTTCCTCCTCCCCCATCTCTGCTTCCTTTGCTTTGAGAGCAGCGCAAAATGTTTCTGGAAAGGCAGAGGAACTCTCTCACTTACTGGAAAGTTGATCATTTGTCACTCATCTGTCACCCACCACAGGTTTCTTTGGAAACTGACAAAGAGCCTAGCAAAGGGTAAACAGCCTCTTTGTTTCGCCCAAGGATCTAGAGTTCCCTTAAATCTAAGTCACTGCATGCAGCCCCTTTGGCCGTAGGAACCGGGTGTCTCGCTGTTTAATATATTTATCCTATTATCATCCCTGAAAAGCAGGGCATTGCTATTATCCCCATTTCACAGATGGGGAACTGAGGCCCAGATCTTGCTCTTGAACTCAGAGGGAATTAGGTGCCTTAAGACCTTTGAGGCTCTGGCTCAGTCATCTACCCAAAACCACAGAGGAGGTCAACAGCAGAGGGAGGGATTGAACCTGGGTCTCCAAAGTCAGAGACTAGCACCCTAAGAACTTCCTATTTAGAGCTGGAAGAGGACAAAGTGCCACGGAAGAGATTATAGGATAATATCATGCACTGACCTACTCAGTCACCTCTGCTCCTTCCATACACCCATTGCTTAGACCAGCTGGGTGGTATAGTGGTAACATAACATTGCCCATTTAGCCTAGGTCAAGCACCATCCCAGTTCAATGTCCATCTGCTATGCTGTCTGTTGGAGGATGGACCAAAGATCTGACCAGTCTGTCCCACCAGAGCCCAACGAAGGCCGCGTCGCAGCTTTTCCATGGGCCTGTCTTTGGCTTCCTTTCATGCGATGAACCACTCTGACCTTCTGATGGCTTGGCTTGAAGATCCCCCCCCCTTGCATTTTCTCGCTTCACTCCCTTCCTAATGGGGAATCGTTTGCATTCTGACCCTGTTGTGGCTTTTCTTTTGCAATGGGTGTATCCAGCTCTGGGGCCCAGCCTGCAGCCTCCGGGGTAGAACGAATGAGTATTGCTTGTATTACCGTAATGCCTCGGAGCTGGAGGCTTAGGACAGAGCTGTGTTTGGGGCGGCTGCATCATTTTCAAACCTGGTTTTGGGGGCCTTGCCCATGCTATCATGATAAAGAGGAGAACCACGCAGCCTCAAACTTTGTCAATCATCCCAAAGACAGACAGCAGTGCAGAAAATCACCTTAGAACAACATTGCCTTGCCTGAAGACGCAGGCGGCCTGATTCTCCTGGTGCTTATCCCCGGAGCAAATCAGGAGCAACTCGACTGAAGTTAACAGAGATCCACTGGTGTAAAACCAGTGTCAGGTGAGATCCCTTGTGCCGTCACTGACACCTGTGCAAGAGAAGCGTAAAACATGACTAATGGCATCAATTTGCAGAGGGGCAACCAAGGCAGTGGAGAATCAGACTTGTGGAATGACTTTCATGAAGCTTATCTGCCGGCTTCTCCGGCCAGCCGAGATCTTGGACCTGGTATGCTGAATTGGAAGGATAGGAGGGGGACCCGGAATCTGCATCCAAACTCCCTGGATTTTAGGGCTTTGAGTATCTGACCCTGGGCTGGCGATTTTTGAGTCGCTGAGCCAGCAGCCTCCTGACTTGCTCCCCATTTTAATTTAGAGTGGTAGGGTTGATGTTCTATCTAAGCACTTGTATGACCCATATCACCACAGCACCTTGCAGACATGAAAGAATTCAGCATTCCATGTCACTGCGCCTTAAAAAATTATTGCTTCTTAGCTGACTTGCCCAAGGCCACCTAGGAAGCCTGGAATAGCATGCAAATCTCCAGGGTCTCGTTCCTTAACCGCAAGCCCATCCTCTGGGTTATCATGCATGGGGGAACCGGCCGTTGGCGGAGCCTAGCCTCTGGCCCCTCACCTTCTGCCAGAGGACCTGTCCCTCCTCTTCCTCTTCCATCCTCCTCCCCTGCCGGAGCCCAGCGCATCCTCACTGTGGCTGCAGGTCCCCCTGCCCCAGCCCACCCTAGCGCCCCCAACCCCAGACCCGGGCCTTGCAAGCACTGGTCCCAGCCACTCGGAGTCCTGATTCCTTCAGCCCCACCTACGGGCCTCCAGGCATCCGGGGCTGAAAGCCTTAGAGAGTCAGATTGCCCCTTCTCAGGCACCATCTGGTGGGTGGTCTTACAGAGGTTAACGTTAAGTGTCTGCCTGGCTTAGGGTGACCAGATGTCCTGATTTTATAGGGATAGTTCCGATTTTTGGGTCTTTTTCTTATATAGGCTCCTATTACCCCCCACCCCCCTGAAATCAACGGCACTGAAATGACTGATGCTTGGGCGAAGATAAGCCCCTTTCCTAGACCTTGGCTGCAAAGTGTCGGGTTTTGCAGGCCTCCAGTAAACCACAGCTCCACCCGTTGCAAACAAAGCCCTGCTGGGAGATCTGACCCTGTCCCAAAGTACTTCAGTGAAAGCTGGCAGCATTCGAACTGCTTTGCAGAACCTGCCATTGGCTTTAAAAAGGGGCCTGGGGCTGGCGCGTGCCTTCCTGGGCTCTCTTTAGAAATAACTCCAGGGCATGAATAGTGGAGCCAAGACCCACTGAACCAGAACCCTGAAGCAGGTGAATGGAGCCACAGATAAACCCCGGGCCACCCATAGACTTGGCTGCACCTGCAAGGAAGAGGCCCACAGGGCTAATTAGCTGTTGTCCTAGCAACCGGGGTGGGGCTGCAGATGTGTATGATAAAGAAAGGAAGTGGCTTTGCTCACCTGGAGCTTTTATGGCTGGTTCTTAGGGTGCCGATAGTTCCAGGATTCAAGTGCTGGCTGAGAGGCGCCGCTGTCAAATTCTCCACTCCCTGCACTGAATAAATAGACAGTGGCATCCAGCCTGCTGTAGCCTAGGCAGGAAAGCATTAGCCATGCGGGTTAGACAGGCCGAGAGAGGTGTAGGGTTGGAAAGATTAGATTTTTATCTGGAAATGTTGGCCAGCATCTCTTTCCATTGATAATGATCGAAATTCACAGCTAGGCAAGTGAGAGCAATGTCACCTGAGCAGGAGCCCCCCAGCCTTTTTGGCGCCCGAGGGGGCAGAAGGTCCCTCCCCCAAAATGGCACCCCCGACAGAGGAGGTGGAAGGTCCCGCCCCTGAAATGGCACCCCTGACAGAGAGGGGGGAAGGTCCAGCCCCCAAAATGCCGCCTCCTGGGGTGGCCGAAGATCCGGCCACTGCAGTCGCCGCCCCCCAAATGTTAGTGCCCTAATGGGTTGTGCCGGCCCTGCGCCTGAGCACTCAGAGTGTTGGCTTGAAGGCTATTTACCTTGTCTATTTTGACACGGGCTGTTGACATTTTGTGTTTTAACGGTTATAAAGCTTTAACGGTTCGAATCTGATCACCTGCTGCCGTTAAATAATGATTGTCAGCCCCCGCCCCTATTGTCTGACCACCTCCCCCTGCCTAATTTCCAGCCACGGTGAACATTTAAATTGACAAAAATGAAGGGGGGGGATGTGTGCTTAAAACCCATAATTTTGTGCAACTGTGAACAATTAAATCGATAAACATTAAAAATGCTTCAAAATTAACATAGATATTATCCATTTAAATTATATATATTTACAAAAAATCAAATGCTGCCAAGCCTGAGTAGAAGTATTGAGTTTCCTGAATAGCTAGATTAGATCGATGGGGCAGATGTGTAGGAATGGCTAGATAGATGGTTATAAATGAGGCTAGACAGAAGATGCATAGGGATGGATATGAATGGGGATAGATATATGTGGGGATAGATAGATGGGTGTGGATGGGGATAGACAATTGAAAAGCCCTTTAACACAGCATAAGTCCCACTCTAAGGACCTGAAATGCAAGTTCCTTTTCTCCTTTCTCTTTTATGACACTGGATTCCTCTGTGAAATGGGGATGGGAACATGGCCTAGTGGGTAGTGCACTGCACTAGGATTCAGGATAGCCGGGTTCTGTTGCTGGGCACTGCCACAAACTTGCTGTGTGACTTTAGGCAAATCACTTATGCTCTCTGTGCCCGGCGGAGCATGGCCTCTGTGGTCCGTTCGATCCTGGACTTGCTGCTGGTGAAGTTGCCAGTGACAGTGGTGGTTGGCCCGTCATGTGGGACATGGCCTAAGATCTGCAGCCAATGGGCAGCACGCCTTGCTTTTTAAAAGAGACTGGGGAGGAGTTGTTTTGACCTAGTTGTATTGATTAGCCCTTAAAGCAGAGGTCCCCAAACTGTGGGGTGCATCCCTCTAGGGAGGCGCGGCATGGAGGAATGTTCAGGGTGATGCGGCAGGCTTGCGCTATCCTCCACAGTGGGGCGGGGAGGGAGTGCTGCCCAGTCCTGCCCACTCCCAGCTCTGCTCTGGCCTCGCCCCTAGCGGAGACCTCAGCTCCATCCCTGTCCCCAGCCTCAGCAGAGTTCCACACCCGGCCGGGGGGCCTGGCTGTCAGCCCTTACCACGGCTTGGTCCCTGGCCTTGCTCTCGGCATCGGCCGCAGCTAGGGTTAAAAATCGGGATGGGGTTGGGGGGTAATAGGAGCCTATATAAGAAAAAAGACCCCAAAATTGGGACTGTCCCTATAAAATCAGGACATCTAGTCACCCTAGCCACAGCCCCAGCTGCGGTCCCAGCCTCGACCCCCTTACACCTGTCCGCGTTCCCCCTCCCTGGAGCCACGGCCCCGCTCCTGGCCCTGTGGGGCGTGGACAGGGGCAAGCAGGGCGCAACCCTCCAAAGTGTGGGGACCACTGTCTTAAAGGGTTCCCTGGGTCAAGTGGTGGATCTGTGTGGAGGGAGTCAGTGCGTCTCACGGGATCAGAACCTTTTCTAGTCACAGCCTGAATCTCAACATCTGGGTCCAGATTTCCGATGTCCCGGAGCCCTAGGGCATCCCAATCTATTCCTCACTGGTGAGCCAGGTCCGTCTAAGGGTGCCTCTGAGCAGGGGCAGAGCAGTGACCTGCCTCCCTCTTAAGAACTGAGAAGCCCGTTAACCCCCCAGTGGCACTTTTGGCTGGGGAGGTGTTGATCCTCTGAGTCTGGCCAGACTCCAGCTCTGGCCATTCATTTTATTCTTGCAACACTGTTGTTGTGCACTGTTAAAGAGCAGCCACAGGTCAACCCCAGAGGAGGCCGCACTTCGACACTGGGCAAAGTGATTCCAATATGCGGTAGGTAATGTGTGCTGTTAGCTATAGCATAGTGAGGCCATGGACTGGGACACCTGGGTTCTATTCCCGGCTCTGCTGGGTGTCCATGGTGGGGCCCTTCCCCCTGTGCCTCAGTTTCCCCATCCAGGGGCAACAATACCCACTGTCATTGCTTTGGGCTCTGTGGATGAGAAAGGCTAGGGATTATTAATAAAGTGCTTTGGGATCTGTGAGGGTGGGAGGCGTCAGGCCAGACATATCCTTCCATGCATGCTGCTGTTAGCTCAGCGTTGCAAGCCATGGAGAGGGTCCGGGAGAGAATCTGGAAGGCCCTAAGAGCTCCTCCGGCTGCACACACCTGCCCAGCCTAGCGTAACTTCCCTTTGTGTCTGTAATTCCAAACCCCTGTGCTTTTTGTTTCACTAACAAACTGAACAGCACCATAAAAGGACATGGGGACCAGTCGGACCGGTCCCACCCCGTTCTAGGTGCACCGTGCCTGGCCAGGCTCCAAGGCCCCACTCCCTCTGCAGTATCTCAGCAGGAGCGAAATATTTGTCTGAGCGGCAAATTCTTTCCTGATAAGAAAGGAGGGAATGGGGATGGGGTGGGAGGGGATCCCCATTGTAAACCTCTTCCCCTGCCTTCCATGAGACATGAAGTGGAGGGGGAGGAGGGAAGCAGGCAGGGCTTCTTCCTGGGGCGGTTCAGGCTGCAGTGGGGGCTGTGGAGCTTTCTCAGTAAGAGGGATCTGGGATTCTTTAGAGCCATTGTCTACACGCTGCAGGGCATGACGGGGGGATCCCCCAGTCCCTGGCGCTGCAGGGCATGACGGGGGGATCCCCCAGTCCCTGGCGCTGCAGGGCATGACAGGGGGGATCCCCCAGTCCCTGGCACTGCAGGGCATGACAGGAGGGATCCCCCAGGCCCTGGCACTGCAGTGAATGACAGAAGGGTTCCCCATTGACACTGCAGTGCATGACAGAGAGGACCACCAGCCCCCGGTGTTGCAGTGAATGGATGCAGGGGACTGGACTTGACACCTCTCGAGGTCCCTCCTAGTCCTATGATTCTATGACACAGGGGTCCCCTGGCACTGCAGTGCATGACAGAGTGGTCCCCCAGCCACTGGCAAAGGCACCTCTTTCCTATAGATCCTCAACGCTTGGAGCCCCCCACCCCCCTTCCCAAATCCTCAGCACTGTATAATTCTCCTCCTGCTGCTGCTGCTTTCCTACCCAAAGTGACCTGCAGCAGGTCCTGTAGGGATAGATCTGTATGTACACGGCTGTGCATGCAGGGCCAGGTGCTCCAAAGTGCCCTGCACCCAGCAGCTGCCATTGAGAACAATGGAGAATCCCCACCCCCCACGCTGCACCCCCACCCTCAGTCTGTCTGTTATCAGGCTGTCTGTCCATCCATCCGTCTCTCTGTTCATCCACCCATCCCCGTCTTGCAATAACAATCTCCTAAAGTAGGTCTTTATCCCCCACTTATTACAGGGTCAGTCCCCTCCCCGCCCCGCAGGCCGCCCAAATCCATTGCAATAGTCAAGCAACGCCCATTTAGGTCCCTGGCTTTTATCCTCTGGCCCTGTGGTTTGAGGCTCGGGTTGGGGAGGCGCTTTGGGGCTGGAGCAGACATGGATGGTGCTGATCCATGGTGTTATAATTATGTTGTCCTAGACTGAGGCTACTAGGGAGAATCCCTGGACAAGGCAGTCTCTGGATAACCTAATCAGCAGAGGTCCGCAGACCCCCAATCTGGGACTCCCATGTGAATGAACAGCCTGCTCTAAATGCCCTGGGGTGTGGCAATCTCCCTGCTGAACAGAGGCTGTGAAATGCCTGGCATAGCTGCTGGGGAGCCAAGCTTCCCTTGCATGCTTTGATGCTGAGGGCAAACCGGGCTTGAGCACTGCAGTAAAAGACTCGCAGCACAGCTGGTCCAGTCAGCTGACTGGGACTCAGGCTGTGGGGCTAAAATATGGAGTGTAAACGGTCGGGTTTGGGCTGGAGCCTGGGATCCTAGACCCCATGAGGAGGGAGGGTCTCAGAGCTCCGGGTCCAGCTCAAGCCTACATTGCAGGTTTTAGCTGGGCAGCCTGAGCCCTGCAACCCTGAGTCAGTTGAGCTGGGCTCTGAGACGTGGCGCCACAGGCTTTTTATTACAGTACCCATAGATTCTTCCTTAGCTTGTAGCCACAGGTTTCTCCAGCGATGACAGCAGATGCCCCCAACCCTGTGTGTGCTGAAAGCCGAGCTGGGAGTGGCCACGTGCTGGACTGGGAATCAGGACTGGTTCTAGGGGCCAATTATTGGGGGCTGTATTGGGGGGCCAATGGGTAATTTCGAGGCCCTCTGGATGTCACTATTTAAAAAACAAACAATCTTCCGGGAGCCCAGGTGCTTGTTAGGCCCCTGGAAAATCTGGGATTTTTAGAGTTTAAAAAAAGTAAAATTTGTCTACTGGGTCAGTATTTTGCTGTGATTTGTAATTTGTATAACAGATGAAGATTCTCCAATTGGTGGCTGTTCCACTGCTTAACCTCTGATGACGTTGTACATATTTTGGCCTTTCTGACAATAATTTGGGGCCCCTTGAAGATTGATTTGGGGGTGCAAATGTCCCCTTTGCCTCCCTGGTAATGCTGGGCCACCTGAGGATAAAAACCAGGCAACATCATTCTAATATAACTTGAGTGTCTATTGCTTGCATGTAGCACTGTCTTTGGGGGGCATGGGAGGAGGGGTGGGAGACTGAGCCTATAACACGTGAGGCATAAAGATTTCCCTTTGGAGACCTTTATTACATCGCAAAGATGGATTAGATAGATGAATATGGGGATGGATAGGCGTGGATGGTTACATAGATAAATGTGTACAGGGATAGATGCATCTGAGGATGGATGAACATAAGAACAGCCAGACTGGGTCAGACCAAAGGTCCATCCAGCCCAGTATCCTGTCTTCCGACAGTGGCCAATGCCAGGTTCCCCAGAGGGAATGAACAGATCCATCCCCTGTCGCCCATTCCCAGCTTCTGGCAAACAGACTAGGGAAACTTCAGAGCATTGTTTTGCATCTCTGCCCATC
Source organism: Chelonoidis abingdonii (assembly GCF_003597395.2). NCBI lineage: Eukaryota > Metazoa > Chordata > Testudines > Testudinidae > Chelonoidis > Chelonoidis abingdonii. The sequence goes on along the minus strand of NC_133794.1, from coordinate 12,590,393 downwards.
CTGGCTAATAGCCATTGGTGGACCCATCCTCTATGAATTTATCTTGTTCTTTTTTTGAACTCTGTTATAGTCTCAGCCTTCACAACAGCCTCTGGCAAATGTGTTACAGGGATGCATGGATAGATTAGATTTGTATGGGGATCCATAGATAGATCTGTATGGGGATGAACAGATAGATATGGAGTGGATGGATGGATGGATAGATGTGCATGGACATAGATAGACGGATTAGACAGATGTGTATGGGGAGGGATAGATAGATGTATCTGAGGATGGATAGAAAGATGAATGTAAATGGAGATAGGTAGACAGATGAGTCTTCTCCAGTAGAATCCAGTGACTTGGTCACAGTCACCAGCTGTTTTCTCCAGCTTGACTTTCCATGTGTAGTTTCGGAGAAGATAATTTCCTGGCAGACCATCAAAGGCAGATGCCTCACTTGCTGCCACTTAGAAGAAAGGGAAAAAGCCCTGCCTGAGGGTGCCTCACTTTCACTCTTCTAAACCGGCGCAGTCACTCCCTTTAATGAGGGACAAGTTCAGCCCTGAGGATCCTGCCTCTTTATCCTTCCACTATCTAGGCTCTAATCCTGGTGTTCAACAGGTGCCAAGAACGTTCCAACCTGCTGAGCGCACTCATCCCCGTTAACAAGCGGGGAGCCACAGGTGCAGAGGCCCCATCCCAGGCTTAGTAAAATCCATTGCTAGGTTCTGCATGTGTGTGTGTGTGGTGGGGGAGGTTACCTTTTATAGGAGCATCAGGCAGCATACGGGAGCCAGTAGACCAATAATCACAACAAGTGCTATGGGCCAGTTTTGATCCTAAGCTACACTGCATGCAGGCTAATGGGTCTGGGTTGGGGTGGAAGGCTGGGAAGAATAAGAACATAAGAATGGCCATCTAGCCCAGTATCCTGTCTTCTGACAGTGGCCAATGCCAGGTGCCCCAGAGGGAATGAACAGAACAGGGAATCATCAAATGATCCATCCCCTGTAACCCATTACCAGCTAATGACAAACAAAAGCTAGGGACACCATCCATGACCATCCTGGCTAATAGCCATTAATGGACCTGTCCTCCATGAACTTATCTAGTTCTTTTTTGAACCCTATTCTAGTCTTGGCCTTCACAACATCCTCTGGCAAGGAGTGCCACAGGTTGACTGTGGGCCCAGGCTGAATGTGAGCCCATGTCCCTTTTTAAAGGATGGGTAAATCAGTTGCTGATTTATGGAGGTTTCTTGGATCTACTGATCTAGACCCAAGACTGGGAATGGACCCAGCAGATGGGCCCATAGATCTAGGGGCACCTGTCATGTACTCCTCAGATCTGGCAGCTCACACCCTTCCCCTGCAGTGGGCACAACCCCCGATCCTGGATACACGGACCCAAGGATCTTATACCAGGCCATTGGTCAAAACTTGAATGATCTAAGTGGGCAAATGCTTTGCCCTTTCCTTGAGCCCATTTTCCCATACAGGCAAACGTTCCAATTAGCCACTAATCCTATCCGCATCTGTGAGCCAGAGGCAGGTCCTGCTCACTCATCAGAACTCAGGAACTCACCCCCCCCAAGGGTGCATGTGCTTAGGATGGGAGTTGGAGAAGGATCTCCAAAATCCAAGGAGGCGGAGGGGAAGGTTGGGGAACAGAGGGATTTGCCAGACCCAAGGTCCATCTAGTTCAGTATCCTGTCTCCAACTATGGTTAGCACCAGATGCCTCAGAGGAAGGAGCAGGAACCCTGCAATAGGCAGTTGTAGGATAACCTGTCCTCCTCACAGAATTCTCATCCTCATTCGTAATGGTTAGAGCTCAATTTATACCTTGAAGCACAAGATTTAATATCCCTTCCAAACACTCTTCTTTGATGATTAGCTGTTCTCTGTCTCCTCCTCCTTGGCTGGATAGACCACAGAGGGCTTTGGGCACTCTCCCCAGTGGACACCACCTCTTCCAGGGAAGGGCATATTTTTCCCACTGAGGACAGCTCCCATTACGAGATGATAGAACTTTCTCAGCATGACTCCTCCATCTTCTCCATGGTCTCCATGATTGAATGGCCACCATGCAAATGTCCCTCCAGGAGAGGCTTAGCTGCTCTGTCTTAGAATCATTGAATATTAGGGTTGGAAGAGACCTCAGGACGTCATCTAATCCAACCCCCTGCTCAAAGCAGGACCAACACCCACTAAATCATCCCAGCCAGGGCTTTGTCAAGCTGGGCCTTAAAAACCTCTAAGGATGGAGGTTGGGTCTTCTGGTTGTCGTCACAGGCACTGGCTTCCTCCTTTCCCTGGGGGTACTCAACCCCCACTCAGCCCCAGGTCATGCCCCCACTACATCCCTGCCCTCAAGCCCCCGTCTTGTCCTGCCTTTTCCTACCCCTGCTCTGCCCCAGGCCCCACCCCCACCCCACCCCACCCCTTCCCCCATGGCCCCACTCCCACCCCGTCTCTTCCCGCCCACACCCCACCTCTTCCCACCCAGTTCGATGTCCTTCCCCTAGCAGGCCCGGTCCCTGCTCCTCCTTCCCCGCAGCAGAACAGCTGATTGTGAGGGGCGGGAGGTGCTGAGAAGGAGGGGGAGGAGTTGATTGGTGAAGCTGCCAGAAGGCAGGAGGCGCTGGGCAGGGGGAGCTGGCAGCTGGTGGGTGCTAAGCACCCACTAATTTTGGAGCACCCACAGAGTCGCCGCCTCTGGTTGTCATGCGAACTCCGTGATACTCTGACTGACGTTCTCTTTAATGCGTCTCCTGTGGCTCTTTGCAGCACATGCTACTAGAGCATGGTGGGGTTGAATTATTGACCAGTCAAAGTCAGTTTAAATATGAATATACAGCACTTACAGTGAATGAAACAATGAATTCACATTCCTGTGGCGCCTTCGGATAATGTTGATCGCTAATTGGAGGTGTGAGTATTGCTGGGCCGACTACATGCCCTGCCCACTGGAGCTGTTGGGATTTCACTACGTTTACAATTAACTGGATACTCTTGTAATCTATGTGATACTAGTGCCTGCAATTTCAAAGACTTCGAGCCCAGAAGGGACCAATCATGATCATCAGCTCTGACCTTCTGCACATCACCGACCACAGAACCTCGCCCATCTTCTCCTGTGTCTCCTCTGGCTGAGTTACTGCAGTCCTCAAAGCTTGATTTAAAGCCATCACGTTACAGAGAATCCACCGTTTACCCTAGTTCAAACTAGGGTGGCCTGGAATCTCCAGGAATTAATTCAAGATGATGGCATATGATGAAACCTCCAGGAATACATCCAACTCCAAAACTGACAACCCTAGTTCAAACCGGGGCACTGGAACAGGCGGAGCCGGGGGGCCACGGCCCTCCCTCTTTTCAACCAGCTGAAAGGATGAGCAATGGGGAGGAGAGGGCGAGGTTTGGGGGGGGGGGAAGGAGCGGCGTGGGAGGGGCCTTGGGGGAACGTGCGGTGTGAGGGCGAGGCCTTGGGGACGGGCCTTGGGGGAAGGGTCGGTATGGGGGTGGGACTTTGGAGGGAAGGGGAGGTACAGGTGCAGACGTTCGGGGGAGGGGGAAGCACAGGGGGGTGGGGCCACAGTGAGGGCACCGGTGGCCCCCCCCCTCTTTTAGGGACCATCTGCCTCTCCTGGTTCAAACCAGCAAGTGACACATGCCCCATGCTGCGAGGAAGGTGAAACCACAATCTCTCCCCCTCCCCCTGCCCCCAGGGTGACCAGATAGCAAGTGTGAAAAATCGGGACAGTGGGTAGGGGGGTAATAGGAGCCCATATAAGAAAAAGACCGAAAAATCGGGACTGTCCCTATAAAATCAGGACATCTGGTCACCCCCCCTCCGCTAATCTGTTCTGAGGGAAAATTCCTTCCCACCCCTAACTGTGGCAATCACTTAGACCAGGCCTGCACAACTCATAAAGTGTTGAGGGCCATATTACTCCAAAGAAAACAGCTGAGGGCCGACCACCCCCCCGCCATGCTGACCCCCCGCCAGTGCCACCAAGCCCCCTGAAACACAACCTCCCCCCAGCACCGCCCGCCCCGCGGAAACAAACCCTCCTTCCCCAGTGCTGCCCCACTGAAACACCAGTATTGAACCTTGGGAATATGTTATAGCAGGCCCCTAAGGTAGTGTAATTAAGGTAAAAGAAAAATGTCTTTTTGCTAGAAGTAGAATAAGATCTTCCCCCAACTTTGTAATCAGTTGCCCTGTTGAATGAATGAGGTGTGACTGAGGAAGGCCTGGAAGGCAGCACCTCCAGACAGTTGCAACCCTTGGAGAGGGGATGGGAGTCAGACCAAATCAGTAGAACAGGTCAGCCACTCACTCCTCCCTCGCCTCCTCAGCCTCCCACCCTCCCGGCTCCCCTCCTCATCCCCCACCACTGCCCACCCGCCTCTTCAGCCCCCCTGCGTCACCTGCCACTTGCCTACTCACCCCCCACGGGCTGCACAGTGAGCCCATGTTGTGCAGGCCTGACTTAGACCCTGAGCATGTGGGCAAGACCCAGTCTGCCCCCACCCCTTGGATTTTACATGTGTTTGGATGAATTTGCCCGACTTCGTGGGCATAAACCAGCCAGCATGTTGGAAAATGCCATCCCTTATCAGCATGTTGGAAAATGCCACAGCTTATCAGTGCTGGCTATGGCCGGTGGGGATTTTTCCAATGAAACTTTTTTTCCCTGGAAAATGCAGATTAGTCAACCCTAAAACTTGGAATGGGAAAAGGTGGGTTTTGAGGAATTTCTCAACTTGGAAAATTTTTGAAGAAAAAAAAGTTTGAAATGTTCTGCTTTGGCATTTTCCAAACCAAGAATTCCGCTTTGGAATGACTTGTCGTTTTGTAATGTAAGATAACTAGAGGATTTTTGCAAGCCAAAAATGTGGCTTGGATGAATAGAAAAGCTTTGAGAATTTTGAACAGGCTGAGTTAACCCAAATCAATTATTTTTTTCTGGATTTTTGGTTCATGAAAATTCTCGGTATTTTGACTTTTTTCTCCTGAATTTGAAACGAGAATTTTTTTTAAAATCTCATAAATTCTGATGAAAACTTTCCCCCACCCAGCTCTAGTCCTGACCTGCAGCCCCTATGTCATTCCAGCCCAGGATCCCCCAAATCTGACAGTGACCCCCAAGGCTGGCCTGAAGCACCTCTGCCAGGCCAGCCATGCATAAGAGCTTACACAAGTCTGGAAGTGCATGTCTATCCTGTGTTGTCTGCTATGCATGTTGTGTCCATGTGTGGAGATTTTTGCCGCTTGTGACAGTTCACCGCTGTTGTGTTTCCAACAGCATCTGCAGTACAGAGTATCGTCTACGCTAGTGTGCCCAGTACTGCATTTACTGGTGAAGTTGTGGTGATGGGGGGGAGCATAGCATCAATTCCCTGTTGCTCAGAAGCCCTGAACCTTATGTGAAAAAGGACCTAGGACCTCAGATACCTGCCGTTGCAAAACACCTTATTGTCTCTTTCTCCTTTGCTTTTTTCTTTTCCTTTTGTTTTCTGGGCACCTGCTGATGAAACAAGCCTCAACTCATGTGTCTTTGGCGGCTTCCCTAATGATGTGTAAGGTGCTGGTGGCATAAACCCGGAATAATTCCAGCCAAGCCACACAATGGCGGTGCTAGCTCATTGGGGGCCCTAAGCAGTAATAGTTTCCCCCCCCCCAACACATAATAAAAACCGAACAGGGGGCCCCATGGAGCTACTTGGGGCCCTAACTCTGCTTATGCCTAGTGCCAGCTCTGGGTTCACCCCAGTATCACTTAGACCAGAAGCTGGCTGGATAGTTGCATTTCCTGCTCCCTCTGGGTGGATCTGGGGCCAGTTCATGAGGCTGCTGCCCCCCTCTGGTATTTTTGCCAGGTGCTTTTCCAAACACAACAGTGAGGGGATGCAAAGGGCCAGTCTCAACGCTTCTCGGAGCTGAGCTGGTGCATTTGATTGCCCCTCTCTGGCTTTTAAAGAGTTAACTAGGTGCGGCAGGGTGGAGGGAGCAGGTGTTGGCCTGGCTCTGTGGTAGCCCCGCCCCTCCAGCGGCCTGCGGCCAGTCAATGCTCCAGGCATTGGAGCCCCGCCCCCTGATGGCCTGGTATATAACTCTGCACACACCCTGCTCAGCTCTCAGCCTCCAGAGCCTGTCCTTCAGCTGCTGTGCTTGCTCAACCAGTGTTTCCTGTCTTCCTCCACTAGCCTCCCCAAAATGTCGTCTGTCAGAATAACCCAAAAGTCCTACAGGAGCAGCACCTCTGCTCCCCCTCGCACCTTCAGCAGCCGTTCCTACACGTCTGGCCCCGTGGGCAGCACCAGGGTGAGCTCGTCCTACTCCAGCTATAGTGGGAGCAGGTATGGAGGAGGCAGCATGCGGGGACCATCGATGGGCTACGGACTCGGCGCCGGGGGTGGCATCACCGCCGTCAGCGTCAACCAGAACCTGTTGGCACCCCTAAACCTGGAGATCGACCCCAACCTCCAGCACGTGCGGACGCAGGAGAAGGAGCAGATCAAGACCCTCAACAACAAATTCGCCTCCTTCATCGACAAGGTGAGTCCTGGCACCATCCGGGTGAAGCTGGTATCTGCAGAGCCGGGTTGGCAGGCAGAGAAGTGGGTGTGTTCCCTGGGGATGGGCAGAAGTCAACCAGACTTGCCCTGTTGCTGTAACACTTGTAGGCTGGAAGGAGATAGTCCGGATTCTATTTTCAGTTACGCCCCATGCCACCCACAGTGACTCGAGTGAGGTACGGGGGTGCGTACAGTAAACATCTCTGGGTAACGTCTCTCTGTCCTGTAGCATATAAGGGGAGCAGTGACCTGCTAGCCAATTTCCCCGCAATCACAGGGGAATCGGAACAGTTTTGTAGCCAGATCAGATCCCTCTGAGGCAAAGGCTCCTCCTACAGGTGCATGAGAACATGGAGAAAAATTTCCTCTGCTTTTCTTAGTTACAAAGATTTTCTGTCACTGCACTGCCTGGTGGGTTGGAAAAGCCCCTTTCCCGGACGTGAGGGAGCGGAATGGAGTGAGAGACACAAAGGTTCCCCATTGGGACATCTGCCAATCCAGGCCCCCGAGCGGCTGTCAAAGCATTGGCATTGGAGAGCAGCTTTAGTACTAATGTGCCACCTTGCAAAGCTCTCCTGCTGAAGGGTGTGGCTGGGGGGGATTCTCCATTGCTCTCAGTGGGTGCTGCGGTCTGAAAGTGGGGGCTGATTCCAGGTGCCCAACTTGGTGAGCTTGGTGCCTGAGGGTGCCAGGCATGGGCAGCTTCTGCTGAAACCAGCAAGAGCTGCAGCAGGGGGTCAGCACCTCTGAAAATGGAGGCATCTAAAATCTTGGGGACTAACATACATACAGCCGGGAAAAGTCCTGAGCTAGTGCAGCTGGGATGAGCCCAAAGGAACCCAGTGGCTTTTTCCCATCCTCATGCGCCTGTGATCTCAGCCTGTAAAAAGATGTATCCCCCTGCATGCGGTAAGGCTGAGAGGGGCTGCAGCAAGATTTCCAAGGCCCTGGTATATGGCAACACAGTGGTCCCCACTTACAGGGGGCAGGCGTTGACCCCCACCCTCCCCCCGCCCCACAGGCAACCTGCATCTGCTCCTGTTCCGCCCTCACCGGGGCTTTTGCTTCAGAGGCTAGTGCCCTGGCAAAAGGGCAGCTCGATTCTTTTTGCCCTTTTCCAGCACTGGGCTTGGAAAGCTGGTTTTTAAAAAATATAGAGGGGAGCCGTCTTAGTCTGTAGCCACAAAAACGAGGAGTCCGGTGGCACCTTAAAAACTAACAGATTTTTTTGGGCATAAGCTTTAGCTTTTTATCCACAAAAGCTTATGCTCAAATAAATCTGTTAGTCTTTAAAGTGCCCCTGGATTCTTGTTTTTTAATAAACACACACACACACACACTGGCTGCCAGCTGGAGGAAATGCTTAACTACAGGCAATGTAACAATCTAACCTGAAAGCCTCTCCCACCACGCCCATCACTGGTCAGGGACAACTGTGCCTGGTTTGGATTTAAACAAACAGGTTTTATTGCCTGTTAGCAAAGGCCTATGTTTACCTCTCCTTATCTAAGGCTGGGCCCTTTGGCAGGAACAGCTGCCTCGCCCTGCCCCTGCTCTTCAGGAGTCCAAGGGTCCTGGCCACTCCTTTGGCTCAAATCCTCTTGTGCCCCCTAGCCCAGATCATTGCAGAGAACTCCAGGCCAGGTGCATCCCTTCCTCTGGGTAGGGTGACCAGATAGCAAGTGTGAAAAATCAGGACAGGTTGTGGAGGGGTAATAGGTGCCTATATAAGACACAGCCTCAAATATCAGGACTGTCCCTTTAAAATTGTGTCAGTATCAGAGGGGTAGCCTTGTTAGTCTGGATCTGTAAAAGCAGCAAAGAGTTGTGTGGCACCTTATAGACTAACAGACGTTTTGGAGCATGAGCTTTCGTGTCGGATGCATGCGTCTCCACTATAAAATTGAGACATCTGGTCACCCTATTACAGTGGGCCGCCTGGTAATCTGATGCTGGTGGTAACCCAGAGTAACTCCACTGTGCCCGATTCTTCTCCCTCTTACTAATTCAATGCCATCGTTGTGCCATTAGCTTCAGTGGTGTTGCTCCTGGTTTCCACCGGCGCAGAGAGGGCTGCGTCATGCCCTTAGCCTGGCCACATGCTAAATGGGACAGCTTTTTGCACGTGCTCCAGCAGTGCTCATGGTAGTCAGCGGGGGCTGAATCTAACCCCATGTGCTAAATCAGGTCTCCCACTGGCAAAGCTCCCCTTGACTTCAGCAGCTGGATGTCTACAAGTAAAGGCATTTGTAGGCCTGTGGGCTAAATCCTGCAGCGCCTGTGTAACCCACTGGGAGGCGTAGGTTACAGAGCTTCCCGTCACCCCCCGTGCCCTGAAGGGTATGTGTTGTGACGGACCCACTTAAGCAGCCGTGGTTGTTTAGCTCAAGCTATAGCTGCTTGCCCTTTTAGCTCTGGAGGTCCTCGGTCCATTGAGATGGCAGCCTTCGTACCTGCTCAAGAGAAACCCCTGTGTGGTGAAGGGCAGTTATATCAGTGTCAATCCAGAGTGACTCCCCTTTGCTGGGCCTGTTGCTCATTTACACTAAGGGTACGTCTACACTACGGGATTATTCCGATTTTACATAAACCGGTTTTATAAAACAGATTGTATAAAGTCGAGTGCACGCGGCCACACTAAGCACATTAATTCGACGATGTGCGTCCATGGTCCTAGGCTAGCATCGATTTCCGGAGCGTTGCACTGTGGGTAGCTATTCCATAGCTATCCCATAGTTCCTGCAGTCTCCCCTGCCCCTTAGAATTCTGGGTTGAGAGCCCAGGTGGCTGATGGGGCAAAAATCATTGTCGCAGGTGGTTCTGGGTAAATGTCGTCAGTCATTCCTTCCTCCGGGAAAGCAATGGCAGACAATCATTTGCGCACCTTTTTTCCCTGGATTGCCCTGGCAGACGGCCATAGCACGGCAACCATGGAGCCTGTTCAGCTTTTTTTTACAGTCACCGTATGTAATACTGGATGCCGCGGACAGAGGCGATACTCCGCAGCGCTACACAGCAGCATTTCATTTGCTTTGCATGATAGCAGAGACAGTTACCAGTCGTTCTGTACTGTCTGCTGCCACTGTAAATTGGCAATGAGAGAGATGGTTATCTGTCCCCTCTGTACTGTCTGCTGCTATCATGGGTGCCCCTGGCTGAGATCGGCCGGGGGCACAAAAGCAAAACTGGGAATGACTCCCGAGTCAATCCCTCCTTTATGGTTCTAAAAATAGAGTCAGTCCTGCCTAGAAATAATGGGCAAGTGTACTAGAGAACCAGTGTATCAGAGAGCACAGCTGCTGCCGTGTCAGATCCCTGCAGAAATGATGAGCTACATGCCATTCACAGGGGTAGCCCCTTGCAACACCAAACCCCACCCGTTGCTTTCCCTCCTCCCCCAACCTTCCTGGGCTACTGTTGCAGTGTCCCCCCCATTTGTGTCATGAGGTTATAAAAAATGCAGGAATAAGAAACACTGATTCTTTTTAGTGACATAAAATGAAGGGGGAGGCAGCCTCCCAGGGCTAGAATAGTCCAGCTAGGCATTAAGGGACAGTAAGCAGGGAGAGGAGCCCAGCATCCACTGCTATGATAATCCCAGGCAGTACAGAATCTTTTCTTACACATGAAAAGGGAGGAGGCTGATTGAAGCTCAGCCCCCAGTTGCTATGATGAAGACGGTTAACCAAGCCGTTTCTGTCCCCATCTACTGGGAATGACCAGGAATCATTCCTATTTTAACCTAGGCGTGAGCCCCGCCGGCCGGCATCACCTCAGCCAGCCAGAGGTATTCAGCAGTTTATCAAGCATTGGAGCACTCACGGCGTTGATAAGGACCGTTACCAGTCCTACTGCACCATTCTGCCACCAGGGAGGGAGAGGAGCGAATACTGCGGCTTCCACTGCTGCAGGCATCGCGTCTACCAGCAACGCATTCAGTGTAGAACATAGGGTGACAAATTGAAAGAAGTCAAGAAACGATTTCTTTCCCTTTTCTTTCACGTGGGTTGGTGGGGGGCAGTAAATTGAGGACTATTCCCTGAACCACGCCGGACAATGTGTTTGAACCTACAGGCCATTGGGACTCAGCCAAAGAATGCAATACTTTTCGGAGACTGCTGTGGACTGGTGGGATAGCTGGAGTCCTCAGTACCCCTCCCTCCATGAGGTGCCCACCATTGAGTCTCTGGCTTTCCGTTACGCTTGTCACTGCAGCACTGTGTAGCCCTGGAGATTTTTTTCAAACGCTTTGGCATTTCGTCTTCTGTAAACGGAGCTTTGATAGAACAGATTTGTTTCCCCCATACAGCGATCAGATCCAGTATCTCCCGTACGGTCCATGCTGAAGCTCTTTTTGGATTGGGACTGCATTGCCACCCGTGCTGATCAGAGCTCCACGCTGAGGCAAACAGAGGAAATGAAATCTAAATTTCGCAAGGCTTTCTTTTCCTGTTTTACCTGGCCACAGCATCGAGTTCAGATGCTGTCCAGAGCGGTCACAGTGGTGCACTGTGGGATACCGCCCGGAGGCCAATACCGTTCGATTTGCAGCCACACTAACCCTAATCCGATATGGTAATACTGATTTTAGCGCTACTCCTCTCGTCGGGGAGGAGTACAGAAACCGATTTAAAGAGCCCTTTATATCGATAGTGTGGACGGGTACAGCGTTAAATCGGTTTAAGGCTGCTAAAATCAGTTTAAATGCGTAGTGTAGACCAGGCCTAAGGCTCCTTCACACCCATGGCATAGGGATTGTTAGTTCAGTGCTGTGGCGTGTGGTAGGAGGCGTTCTGACCCTTGGGCCCTGTATAAAAGCAAGGCTTGTGCTGGCAGGGTGGGCTCTGGTAGCTGACTAGATCGGGTGGTGTTGGTGTAAACCCTGTGACGCATCGGTGCTGGATGCGCCTCCCTTAGGGGTTTGCATTGATGGAACAGTCTCGATGCAGATGTCTCTGATGCAGACAAGGCCCAGCCTTTTTGATCATTTTACTTTCACTTTTCAAGAAAATAAATACCAAGGGCCAAATCCTTCCCCTCTGGTACATAAGCGTCAACCCAGAATGACTCCACTTACTTCCTTTGGCTTGTTTCTCATTTACCCTGAAGCTGCTTTACACCCCCTGAGTAGGGAAAATGGGCCTTAGTTGTGTAAATCAGACACAATGTATTTAAGGTCAGATTCTGCTCTCTTATACTGGTGTAAATCCAGAGTCACTCCACTGAAGCTAATGGAGTGACGCTGGATTTACTCTGAGAGCAGAATCTGGCTCAGTAGGGAAAACCACTCCTTCCTATACCTGGACTCATCTCCCATGGAATTAAACCGTGCACATGTCCAATGGCAGAATAAGTCTCTGTGGCGCAGAGTCACTTATACAAGGCAAACTCTGTTGCTTGAAGTGAAGCTACTTTGGATTTATGAGCAGAGGTGGGGGCAGAATCAGGCTTGGTTCAGTTACTGTAGGCCTGGCTGTCTTCTCACTTACACCTGATCCTACCAGGGAACTCCATTGACTTGCTTGAGATACTCCTGATTCACATGTGAGAGAAGGATCAGGACCTAGTGGGAGGGATGGCAGGTGATTTCAGGAGCATGAGTGGGAACAGGTGCCCAACAGGTTGTAACTCTCCCAGCAAGAGATTCCTGCCTCCCACGTCCACAATCACTGAGCTCTGCAGGTGTGAACAGCAAGGCTCTGCTTTCCTCCCCCTCCCTCTCCCCACACCAGGTCCGCTTCCTGGAGCAGCAGAACAAGATGCTGGAGACCAAGTGGGGCCTGCTGCAGGGCCAGAAGACCACCCGCAGCAACATGAACAGCATGTTTGAGGCCTACATCAACAACCTGCGCAGGCAGCTGGATGGCCTGGGCCAGGAGAAGCTCAAGCTGGAGGCTGAGCTGGGTAACATGCAGGGCCTGGTGGAGGACTTCAAAAACAAGTGAGTCTAACGAGGGTGGGTGTGTGTGTGTGTGGGGGGGGGGGGGCAGGACACACCTTCCTGTTCCCTCCAAAGGGGGTAGAAATCCCAGGCATAACCAAGGCCTTGGACTGCACCCCAATGTTCTAGCACAAGGAGGCTCTCAAAGGCAACCCCCATTATCAGCATGCTGCCTCCTTCAGCGCATTCGTTATATCTGGCCAGGTTATCAACACCTGCTCGGCTTATGTGGTCCTTGCTTCCCTGCACAGAGACCTTCTCCCAGGGGTTGCGGGGGGAGGGAGGAATTCTCAGCTGCTCTTGGTGGGGGTGGGGTAGGTATCATTAGGGGTTTTCCTCCATCATTTCACATATAAACCCCAATGCACAATCCCGCCCCACCCAACAGAGAACAGTTTCCCAAACCCATCCTGTCCTTTTGCCTTCCAGGTCATTGATGGGTGCCTGGCTAGGGGTCTCCCTGCCTCTTAGCATCTCCTAGATGGGTCTATATAAGGGTGACCAGACGAGAGGAAGAAAATATCGGGACACATGGTGGGGGGGAGGCAGGGTGTCCGCCAGTGGAGGGGGGAAAAAAACGCCGAGTGCTGCCAGCAGAGCAAAGTATTGGGACAAATTGTGTCCTGACCAAAGATTGGTCGGGACAAACACCTAAATATTGGGACGGTTCTGATTTTATCAGGATGTCTGGTCACCCTAGTCTATATGTCCCCGCCTCCGATGGTCGCTACACCTTCATAGCATCCATCAGAGAATGACTTCCAGCCCTGCCGCAGACCTGACAGTTTCCCCCCTCCCGCAGGTACGAGGATGAAATCAATCATCGCACTGAGAAGGAGAATGAATTTGTCCTGCTTAAGAAGGTGAGTCCGCGCTGCTCCAGGGCTCGACTGGGCGCCACAGGCAGAGAGGGCTGGGGGTCTCTCTAATGGGGTCTGTACTCTCTTCCTGCAGGATGTGGACGAGGCTTACATGAACAAGGTGGAGCTGGAGTCCCGGCTGGAAAGCCTGACTGACGAGATCAACTTCCTGAGGCAGCTATATGACGAGGTCTGTGATGTCTCCCTTTGGCTCTGTCTTGTAGCCCTGCCCCTTTAAATTCCTTCCTGACCTGCAGGGGGAATCCCATTGAATAACACTGAGTTCCTGCAAAGACAAGTGTCTTCTTGCAGGAGACAAGGGATTTTTTTAAAGGGCTGGGACTGTTTGCACATAGAGTTCATGGTGACACTCCCCTTCTCCCCTCCCTGGATACCCATGCCATCAATCCTACAGCATCTGCTGCTTCCCCCTGGCCCTTTGAGGTTGGTGAGTGGAAGGATGAGGATCTTGGCCAACATCAGCCCCAGTGGATTCAATGGCTGGATCAGTCTGGGACAGGGTTACCTTAGTCCTCCAACCTCCATCCGGGTGGGGATTTTCGAAATCTGAACCAATGTCTGTGTTTTGGTATTACCACCCTTACGATCTCTTCTGTTTGGGAACGTGAAATATGGTAACCCTAGTCTGGGAAAGGAGCCAACGGCAAGTCATTGGGAATGCTGGTGGGTGCACAGAGTTCTCCATGCTCCGTGGTGACAGATGATCCTTATGCTTCCTCCCCACTGCACCCAGGAGCTGCGTGAGCTGCAGTCCCAGGTCTCTGACACCTCTGTGATCCTGACCATTGATAACAACCGCAAGCTGGACCTGGACAGCATCATCGCGGACGTTAGAGCGCAGTACGAGGAGATGGCCAACAGGAGCCGGGTGGAGGCTGAGAACGTATATAAGACCAAGGTGAGTTGCCTGTCTGTCCCCCGGAGCAGCTGGTGATGCAGCCAGCCTGGTCTCCAAGCTGACATGGGTGGGTCAGGGAGTGTGGCACTGCCCATGGGAACGTCCGCTAGGTGGCAGCTGTCCCATTCCTTCCCTCCAGCTGGTGAGCCGAGCATATGAAGTGTCTCCTGCAGTACAGAAGCCTTCCGTAGCAGGCATTGTGTATGCCTGCGTAATTCTCAAATGCAGCGGGACTCACTGTCCCCCTCTAGTGTCTGGAGTCACAGTTCAGGGCAACTGCACCTGTGCTTCCCTTCTGTGGTCCAGCAAGGACACCCGCTCTTAAGCTCCTGGCTCCTCAGCCGTCCCCTCTTTTGGGTGGGGAACCGCGTCTCTCCCTCCCGACTGGGGTTTTCCAAGGCTGCCCAGGTCCCTGCCTATACTCATAATGTCCTGTGGCACCTTATAGACTAACAGACGTTTTGGATCATGAGCTTTCGTGGGTGAATACCCACTTCATCTGATGAAGTGGGTATTCACCCACAAAAGCTCATGATCCAAAACGTCTGTTAGTCTATAAGGTGCCACAAGATTCTCTGCTGCTTTTACAGATTCAGACCAACACGGCTACCCCTCTGATACTATACTCATAACACTTCCCTTGAAGAAGTTACAGCCAATCCCCCAATAATACAACTTTGCACTGAACACAATGGTCTCCAAAGAGAGTTAACACTCAACTGAATAAAGCTTTTCAAGGCTATGACAGAGGATTGCTGTATCTGCCACAGCTGGGTCACACATTCCAAGTCTCAGGCCACAAGGAACCCCCCGTCTGTTCTTCCTGCATGCCCTAGACCACAGCACTTCCCCGCATGGAGCCTGCTACGGCCTTGGCTTCACAGACCGCCCCCCCATCTCTCAAATGGGGCACAAACAACCTAAGGCTGAAATCTGAGGCTGTAGAACAGAGGTGGGCAAACTACAGCCCCCAGGACCCTCTTGCCTGGCCCCTGAGCTCCTGGCCCAGGAAACTTGCCCCCAGCCCTTCCCCCACTGTTTCCCCTCTCCCGCAGCCTCAGCTTCCTTGCTCTGCCGCCGGCGTAATGCTCTGGACTGTGGGGCTGTGAGCTCGTGAGGCAGCGCAGCTGCAGAGCCTGGCCTGACCTAGTGCCAGCCACTGGCGCTCCAGGCAGCGCAATAAGGGGGCAGGGAGCAGGGGGGTTTGGATAGAGGGCAGGGGAGTTTGGGGTGTGGATAGGGGTTGGGGTGGTCAGGGCAGGGAACAGGGGGTTGACTGGGTGCAGGGGTCCTGGGGGGCAGTCAGGAAGTAGGGGGGGTTTGATGAGGTGGTGGGGGGCAGTCAGGGGCAGGGGTTCTGGGGGTGGTCAGGGAGCAGGGGGGGTTGGGGTGGTGGTCAGGGGGCAGGGGATGTGGATAGGGGTTGGGGTGGTCAGAGGGTGGGGAACAGGAGTTTGACTATGTGCAGGGGTCCTGGGGGGCAGTCAGGAAGGAGGGGGGGTTGGATGGGGTAGCAGGGGCAGCCAGGGGTGGGTGTTCTGGGGGCGGTCAGGGGACAGAGAGTGGCCGGGGGGAAGGTGGTGGATGGGGCAGGGGTCCTGGGGGGGGGGCATCAGGGAACAGGGGGTTTGGATGAGGCAGGGATCCCAGGGGGGCCGTCGGGGCGAGAAGCAGGGGGGAGATGGGGGCAAAGGCCAGGCCACACCTGGCTGTTAGAGAAGGCTGTGCCTCCGCAAACTGGCCCTCCATACAATTTCCGAAACCTGATGTGGCCCTCAGGCCAAAAAGTTTGCCTGCCCCTGCTGTAGAATCATCTCCTGGGGGAAGCTCCATAACTTGAGAACATTTGAAACCAGACTGGAATGGAAACCTGTCCTGGCAAGAAGATGGGACTCAAATAGACAGTTGCTGGAATGCAGTCCATATTGACATGAAAGCCCAGGCTTGGATTTTTCGTGTCTATCTAAGATAATATGAGAACCTCCCAAGTTATCCTCACCACATCTTAAAATTGATTTAGTTGGGGTTGGTCCTGCTCTGAGCAGGGGGCTGGACTAGATGACCTCCTGAGGTCCCTTCCAACCCTGATATTCTATGTTCTCTGGGAGGCAAGGTAGGGCTGCCATCCCTCTTTCATAGATGGGAAACTGAAGCACGGAGGGGCTGAGTGACAAGCCAGGAACTGGAGCCAGGTCTCCCAAGTCAGTGCCCTACCCATTGGACCATACTTCCCTTCCCTTTGATTGCCCCAGGTAGAAGCCTCACTCTTAAGGATAAGCTTTCGTGCAAGCAGGAACGGCGAGTGCTTCCTGCACACCAGCGGTGCTTGCTGCACTCCCCTGGCAGTCCAGCCTTGGGCTCCCACACAGCTTATGCATCATTCCAATCCAGACCGGACGCATCCCATTGCTACTCCTGTCCCAAGCTCCCAATCCGCCCGATCTGCAGGATCTGCGCTGTTCCACCCCGGAGCAGCTGTCTCTAATCCTGCGGTGGTCTTGCAATGTGCACTCTGAGACTTTTCACGGAGGGATTCCACACTGGTTCCTCTGCCCCTGGAAGCTGGGATGATGCCCTTAGCTGCAGAGCTGACTGCAATTTGCATAGCATTATGCATGGGGCTTTCTAAGCAGCAATATTACATGGTTTTCATTCTGATTTCTTTCTGGCTTCCCTTCCTGGCACATGAAATCTAATCCACCCTTGCAAAATCCCACCTCCTCCTGGGGAGGAAGATTTGACTGAAGGGGAAATGAAATGCCACCAGTCTCTCCATTTGCAATCTCTGAGCCTGGCCTGGTGAATCTTCCTGGCAAATTTGCAAGGCTGATTAAAGCTGTTAAAAGTGGAGCCTTCCAGAGCAGGGACAGTTATGACAGGACCCCTGTTTTATACTGTTTCCCTGGTGGTAAAGAGCCAGGATTCAGCTGTTATGATTATAAGAGGATTCCTTTATTGAGGCTGCTGGACATGGACTAACCTTGGGAGTCTCTCTAGCTCCCAGCCTGGGCTGCCATCTCTCCTCACACAGCACCTCGCTAAATCCTGGCCTGGATCCTGCACTTCTGGAAGGGGGACAGCTGATGACACTGCATGCTCTGTTCTCAATTCCTTGTCTCTCTCCTTCCCATGCAGTACGAGGAGGTCCAGGCGGTGGCGGGCAAGCACGGGGACGACCTCCGTAACACCAAGACTGAGATCAACGAGCTCAACAGAATGATCCACCGGCTGCAGTCAGAGATTGATGCCCTGAAAGGCCAGGTGAGAGATTGACTTTTCCAAAATTGCACCAGACCCTTCGGTCCTTCTTCAGTTATTTGGGGGCACGGTGCCTGCCCCGGAGACCTGGGAAAAGGATTTCCTCTTACCATTCTTAGCTTGCCAGTCTACAGATCCCTCCAAATCCACCTTTAGATCTTGGTTTATAACTGTAGCAGTGGGGCAACAGAGCCCCATTCTCTAGTGTAGACGGGAAATTCTCCATGTGCTCCCCAGCCGTGAGCAGCACAACTGTGGTTTGAGGACATGGTTAATATCTGTCTCTGGGCCAGTTTTTCAGCGGCCGTAATCAACACAGCACCACAGAAGTCAAGCTGTCTCTGCCTGTTTACCTCAGCTGCTGATCTGACTTTTCATTCTCTTTAATCTCACTGACTCTTGTCTATAATCTCTCTCTGTGGAGTCAATTTCTTGCTCTCCCTAGTTTCTTTCGCTGCTCTTGGGACTTTGGCAGCTAAGCACCTCACCAATCCCACATGTCGGCCTGCACTGCAGAATGGAGCGGCGCTTAGAAATAGGATCGGGGAGTGTGTGTTGAGACGGTGACATGCTTGCAGCCTTGGTGTAGACAAGAGCCCGCTTCCCTTTCTTCTGGAGGGATTTTCACTTCCCTGATCCCCAGTATCCTTTGGAGAAGCCTGTATGATGGGAGAAAGGAAAATCTGAACAGGATGCAAGAGTTCAGGGCTGATCTAGATTTTCCACCTGATGGTGCAAACTGTCTGCCATGGGTGCAAAGCAGAGTATGGACCCACATAGCTTCCCTCTGGTTTGAAATGGGGGGTAAACTGCCCAGTTGCAAGCCCCCGCTTGGCCATCTAATGCTTCCCCTTGCCTCCACCTCAGCGTGCCAGCTTGGAAGCAGCCATTACTGAGGCCGAGGAGCGCGGTGAGATGGCCGTCAAAGATGCCAGTGCCAAGCTGGCTGAGCTGGAGGCTGCCCTGCAGAGAGCCAAGCAGGATATGGCCCGCCAGCTGCGGGAGTACCAGGAGCTGATGAATGTCAAGCTGGCCCTGGATATCGAGATCGCCACCTACAGGAAGCTGCTGGAAGGAGAGGAGAGCAGGTGGGTGTGGGAGGCCGGCATCGTGTGTCATGATTGGATGGCTTCTCCCCCTCTCCAGAGGGAAGACCAATGAGAAGGGTGGAGGCGGGACTGGAACTTGGCTCCAGTGTGGTGTGTGTGGGTCTCAGAGCAAGATCTGTAGATTAACCCCTTGTGTGCTGAGCCTTGCTGACTTCTGAGTGTATCAGGATTAGGGTGATGTCATGAATTTTATAGGGACAGTCCCGATATTTGGAGCTTTGTCTTATGTGGGTGCCAGGGCCGGCTCCAGGGGTTTTGCTGCCCCAAGTGGTCCCCCGCCCCCCAAAAAAGCCACAATCGCAATCTGCGGCAATTCAGCGGGAGGTCCTTCGCTCCGAGTGCGAGTGAGGGACCCTCCCTGAATTGCCGCCGAATAGCTGGACTGGCCGCCCCAAGCACCTGCTTGCTAAGCTGGTGCCTGGAGCCGGCCCTGGTGGGCGCCCATTGCCCCCCACACTGTCCCAATTTTTCACATTTTGCTGTCTGGTCACCCTAATCAGGATGTCCTGCTAGCGCCAGCTTTCCAAAGAGCACCCTCAATGGTGCCTACAACATGCTGGGTGCAAATGGGACTGCTGGTCCCAGTTTACACAGGTTGTTTGAGCCTGCATGGAGCCTACGAGGGGTTGCTGGCCCTTCAAGGGACTTGCACTGTACATCCACCATCACTACAACCTCACATCAGGCCTCGGTTTTTCAGGGTGACTCCTGCGAATAATCCGTAATTGACAGGCCGACGGAGCTTAGTTATGTGGGGTGCGGGCCCGTTAATTGGCCTATTGCCATCACATGTTCGTCTGTCCAGCGCATCCGTTGGTGCCAATGTCTCGCAGACGTCCCATCGATGATGGTGTCTGCACGCGGATGCGGAGTCAGCCCTGCTGCAGCGTGTCAGGCAAGGCAGTATCAGCTGCTGTGTGAGGACGAGAGGGGGATGGAGCTCGGAGTTGGGGGGGGGAGCAGGCGCAGAGTGGCTGGGATGTAACTCGGCTCCCAGCAGCGAGTTAGTACAGTGCAGCCAGGGGGCCGTGAATTCTGAGATGCAGCAGGGGCAGTGTTGCCTAGTGTGGGGATGATCAAATCCTTTCTGTGCACTCACCCACTTTCCCTTACTGGGATACCCCTCCCCAGGGCCGTCCCTAGCCATTTTGGTGCCCTATGCAGCCCCAGGCCGCTGCGGGGCGGGGGGGACACTCTGTGAGGAAACTGCCCCCTGGCCCTAGCCCGCTCCTCTCCTTTGGCTCCCAGCCTTCGAGGGCAGGAGGGAACCACCCTCCAGCACTTGCCAGTGGCACGGCTGGGAGCCAGGGGAGCAGAGCAGGCCAGGGGGTTTGTGTGAGTGCAGGCCCGACCCCTTCAGTCCTCAGGGGAATGGGGGCGGGCTGACGCTGAGCAGGTGTAGGATGAAGGGGAGTGGGGGTGGAGCAGGAGTGGGAAGAGGTGGGGCTGCAGAGGGGCAGGGGCAGGGGCTGAAGCAGCACGCAGCTGCGTAAGGCATCAGGAAATGTATATGGGTAAGGACGGCTCTGCCCCTCCCCTCATCCCACTCAGCGATACGGCAAGGGCAGGCTGGTCACGACTAGGGTGACCAGATGTCCCAATTTTATAGGGACAGTCCTGATATTAGGGGCTTTTTCTTATATAGGCTCCTATTACCCCCCCCAACTCCCCTCCCAATTTTTCACACTTGCGATCTGGTCACCCTAGTGACGACCCCCTGATCTCTGTTTGCAGTGCAGCCCCCTGCTTGAGACCCCCTTGTCTAGATGGCCAGGAGCGCCTGGGTTTTAGTCCTGCCGTTAGTGGCTCACTGGCTGAGTCAGTGGCTAATCTGCAAAGCAGGGGTAGTGATATTAGTAACAAACCCTCTCCACTCAGGGCTTCACTCTTGTAAATTTCTGGCAGGCCACAGATGCTCAGAAGTTCCCAGAGGCAGCCGGGATAGAACCCGGATCTTTCTGCTTCAAAAGTAACAGGCCCTTATCAATAGAGCTAAAGGAGAATCTCTGCTGTTGGCAGTATTGGGTCTATGACACACAGATGAGCTGTTCTGATGCCATGTTGGCAGTGGCTTACACATTCCACGCAGCCCTAATTTGTGCCCCATCCCTGTTTGACACCATCTGGGCACTGATAACTCATGTTCCCTTCTTCTTCTTGGCAGGCTGGAGTCTGGGATGCAAAACATGAGCATTCAGACCAAGACGACCGGCTATTCAGGTAAATGCACTTTCATTTGGGGATGGGGGCTGGTAATGTGCTGCTGTGATGCCTCACTCTGAGCTGGGGCAGAATCCCCCTTTGGTGAGGGTGGACGCTGTTACTCAGCAGGAGCTTGACACATGTCGGGAGAGCAGAACCACAGAGCCAGGGTTGTGGCTTGGGGAGAAGAAATTGGCCCCTTAAAACTCACTGAGGGCCCTAATTCTCACTGATTTCAGTGGGAGCTGAGGGCACTCAGGACCTTGCAGAACTGCGCCTGGTCTGCCTTCCCCCTGGTTGCTGAGTCTTACTGGCACTGAACCAGATGTGCTGGGAAGTGATTCTTTCTCTGCAACAATGGGGATATGCAGAGGGAAGGGGCAGACAGAACATGCCTAAGCCCCAGTAATGGGATGTTTTCTAATGCCAGGGGCTTCTTTTTCCAAGGTTGAGCTCCTGACCTAGAAGATGAGGGAAGGAATCACTGCAGGGTTAGATGCTTTGTAAACATAGAATATCAGGGTTGGAAGGGACCTCAGGAGGTCATCTAGTGCAACCATCTGCTCAAAGCAGGACCAATCCCCAACTTTTTTTTTTTTTTTTTTGCCCCAGATCCCTAGCTGGCCCCCTCAAGGATTAAACTCACAACGCTGGGTTTAGCAGGCCAGTGCTCAAACAACTGAGCTATCCCTCCCCCCTGTGTCTTTGACATCCTCTTCTGCTTTTATAATGG
Source organism: Chelonoidis abingdonii (assembly GCF_003597395.2). Lineage (NCBI taxonomy): Eukaryota > Metazoa > Chordata > Testudines > Testudinidae > Chelonoidis > Chelonoidis abingdonii. The sequence goes on along the minus strand of NC_133794.1, from coordinate 12,568,803 downwards.
GGTGTTGGCTAGAGGGTGACCCATCCTGCCCACATCCTCTCTCCGCCCTTGGGGGAATCCAGTTAGTGATTCAGAACCACTCCATCCTGGCAGCACCTAGCCCAAGATCTAGCCTTTCGCATGCAGTGTGATGTCCTCCCTGGCTTGGTTCTGAAGCGCAGAGCTGCACAGCTGACTCAACTGTAGGAGAGCTCTGGGCCAGGTTTTGTAGCAGAGATCAAGTGTTGTATCCTTCCAGGATTTGCAGTGCTCAGTCCTTGGCTGACACATAGGCCCACAGGATGTGGGCTGAGCCGTCCATGCGGTCAGCATTGCCCTTGGTTGGGGAGTCACCTGCAAATCCTGCGTGGTCTTACTGATCATCTGTCTCTCTCCTCCCCTCCAGGTGGGCTTGGCAGTGCATATGGTGGTTACGGGGGAGGATACAGCAGCTCATACTCGAGTGGCAGCTATTCCCTGAATTCCCCCATACTGGAGAGCTCGCCTCTCACCAGGTCAAAGGCCGTCGTGATCAAGAAAATTGAGACCAGGGATGGGAAACTGGTGTCTGAGACCTCAGACGTCCTGTCCAACTGAGCAGCCACCGGATGAGCCTCCACAGCTTAAAAGTGCCTTTAAGAGATGAGTCTTTCCTGATCAGCTGGGCCGCTACGACTCTGGGGGAGACTGGGGCAAGGGCTGGAACCCAGAATCCCCCACCCCGAACCCAGCAGCGTTTGCAAATTCTCTTGTGATAATCGATGAGTCATCTGATGCCCCAGATGCTCCCCCTACCTGTCCCTCTCCTCCTTCAGGCATGGGGGGAGGAAGTGTTGAGAATCCACCTATTAGAGTCCAGATGGCCAGGTTTCCATCCCTTAGTCCTTTCTCTTTCCCTTGCTGCTCCATTCAGCGCTGTCTCAGCTTGGAAGCCTGACTCAGGCCTGGACCAAGCATTTCAACTGGTGTCGCCCACAGCTGTTGAGCTGCCTTCTCACAGATGCAGAGAGTTATAAATGCGCCCCGTGGCATGGCCCTCATGTGGTGCTGCCAGAATGCCAACAACATGGCATCATGACGTCCCTCTCTGCCCCGAGATTAGAGCCAAGGGGAATTGGTCTGGGTCCCAACACCCCAGGCTCTGAGGTTGTTGGAAAATGGGGTCTTGATTGTTACAAACGTCCTCAATCTCTTTTATGGCAGTGGGTCCCAAACTATGGGGTGTGCCCCCCCCAGGGGGGTGCAGAGAAATATTTGGGGGGTGGTGTAGCAAGGCCTGAGCCCACCCCAACCCCCACAAGGGGTGGGGAGGAAGCGCCACCCAGCCCCTTTCTACCCCAGCTCCATTCTGGCCCTGCCCCCAGCTGCATTTCTGACCTTGGCCCGTGACCGTGGCCCCACTCCTGGCCACAGCCCCCAACCGCAGCCTTGCTGCAAACCAAGTAAGGGGGGCGGAGGTGTGCCAAAAAAGTTCAGGGACCGGTGTCATATGGCCACATGATGCCAGGACCTTAACTGTCAGTCCACTGCTTTGTGACTCTCTTCATTGCCATGACATGAGACCTCTGGGTGGCTGGGAGGGAGGAAAAGGGTGTTTTCTCCCTCCCAATTATCTGGGGGAGGTGATGGGTGGGGGAAGTTTCCAGTTCTGTTCCCACTGGGTCAGCAATCAAGGCTCCTCCCCAGCTTGGGCATGTCCGGTTCAATGCTTTGTCAGCACAACTGTGAGCAAAATCTTTGATGGTGGAACTAAAGCACTGAGGCCAACTCTGTGAAATGTGTGATTCTTCCTTTCTCTCCCAGCCCCTCCACCTCCTTGCGAGCAGGGTGTGGGTGTGACTGTAAGCGACATTATCTCTCTTTCCTCCTTCTGCAGTACAATGTTCAGTTGATAGAGATTGAAGCTGTGTTGGCTTTTTCTTCTCTCATTCCCCTCCCCACGGAGGGCCGTACTTTCTCCATTTTCTCAATAAAGCTGTTACTGATAGTGGTGGTGTCTGTCTTGTGTCCTATGCTAACTTTTGCTGAGAGATGTCTGTGTTTTGTTCTCCCAGTGATATGGAATCAGTCCGTGTCTTCCTTTTGCCTGACTGTCATAAGACCAAAGGAGGCGCTAAACATTTTTCTGATTCTTTGAAACTGAAGCTTAGGCGAATGCATCAATATGGACACGGTTTTTTTTAGCAACAAATTGAAAAAAGTTTTGAAAAGTGTTTAAAAATATCAAAACCCTTTGATTTTTTGGGGGTTTGAAATGGTTTTTCCATTTGAAATTTTAGTCTTTTCTTTTTTTTTTAAGGTCACAATCAAAATATTTTGAAAATATCAAAGCAAAATGTTTCAATTGATCCGAACTAAACATTTTCAGATGACCAGCTCATGAACATTTTCAAGATTTTGACTTTTTGTCCCGATTCAGGATGGAGGAAATTTTCTGAATGCTTGAAAATCTCATGGAAGAGGAAACCTGTTTCCAGGTCTCCCCATTGTGCTAGATGTCCCTTGAGCCAAAAAGCTCAGTCTAAGGGTATCTCTACACTACAAAATTAGGTCGAATTTATTGAAGTCTATATTTACCAAGTCGATGCTGCATGTCCCCACTATGGAATATTAGGGTTGGAAGGGACCTCAGGAGGTCATCTAGTCCAGCCCCCTGCTCAAAGCAGGACCAATTCCCAACTAAATCATCCCAGCCAGGGCTTTGTCAAGCCTGACCTTAAAAACCTCTAAGCAAGGAGATTCCACCACCTCCCTAGGTAACCCATTCCAGTGCTTCACCACCCTCCTAGTGAAAACGTTTTTCCTAATATCCAACCTAAACCTCCCCCACTGCAACATGAGACCATTACTCCTTGTTCTGTCATCTGGTACCACTGAGAACAGTCTAGATCCATCCTCTTTGGAACCCCCTTTCAGGTAGTTGAAAGCAGCTATCAAATCCCCCCTCATTCTTCTCTTCTGCACATTCCATCGGCAGCATGTGTCCTCAGTACCATGGCAGCATCGCCTCACAGAGCGATGCACTGTGGGCAGCTATCCCACAGTTCCTGCTGCAGACTGGAATTTTGGGTTAGGCTGCAAATGCCTGATGGGACAAAAACCTTTTCACTGGTTGTTTTGGGTTCATATTGTCAGCCTCCCATGATGCACTCGTCTCCTCCTTCTGTCCCTGAAAGCCACGGCAAACAATCATTTTTGTGCTTAAGCCTGGATTACCGATGCAGATGCCATAGCACAGCAAGCACGGACCCCGCTCAGCTGTACACTGTTGTGAGCGTCGCAAACACCTCATGCGTTGTCCTGTGGTACTTGCAGAGCCTAACCAGGAGCTGCCGCGTGCAACAATGTAATGGCACACAAATAGCTGTGCTGGAACCCATGGAATGGAGCAATTCGTATATGCTGGTGGAGGGAGCTGGGCTTGTTGACATGGTGGGACACCACTTCTGGGCCTGGGAAACAAGCACAGATTGGTGGGACCTCATAGTTATGCAGGTATGGGATGAGGAGCAGTGGCTGCATAACTTTCAAACGCGTAAGGCCACTTTCATGGAACTGCAAATTGCTTTCCCCAGCCCTGAAGTGCAGAAATACCAAAATGAGACCTGCTCTGAGAAGTTGAGAAGCAACTGGCGACAGCCCTTTGGAAGTTTGCAACTCCAGATTGCTACTGGTCAGTTGGGAATCACTTTGGAGTGGGTAAAACTACTGTGGGGGCTGCCGTGATCCAAGTAGCCAGGGCAATCAATTCACTTCTGCTAAGAAGGGTAGTGACTCTGGGAAATGTGCACGACACAGTGAATGGCTTTGCCATGAAGGGATTCCCTAACTGATTTAGTTGGGGATTGGTCCTGCTTTGAGCAGAAGTTTGGACTAGATGACCTCCTGAGGTCCCTTCCAACCCTGATATTCTATGAACTGTGATGGGATGATAGGGATGTGCGTTCCATTTATCTTGGCACCAGACCACCTTGCCAAAGAGTTCAGAAACTGCAAGGGGTACTTCTCAATGGTATTTCAAGCACTAGTGGATCACAAGAGTCATTTCACTGACATCAAGGTGGGATGGCTGGGAAAGGTACATGCGCACGTATCTTTAGGAACTCCGGTCTCTTCAGAAAGCTGCAAGAAGGAACTTTCTACCCAGACTGGAAAATTACCATTGGTGACTTTGAAATATCAATAGTTATCCTTGGAGATCCAGCCTATTCCTCGCTCCTGTGGCTCATGGAGCCATACACAGGCAGCCTGGACAGCAGTAAGGAGCAGTTCAACCATAGGCTGAGCAAGTGCAGAACAGTCGTCAAATGCGCCTTTGGATGTTTAAAGCGGCTCTGGTGCAGTTAACTTACTAGGTTAGACCTCAGCGAAAGCAATATTCCCATTGTTATTGCTGCTTGCTGTGTGCTCCATAATATCTGTGAAAGGTTTCTGGCAGGGTGCGGGGGTTGAGGCAGATCACCTGGCTGCCAATTATGAGCAGCCAGACACCAGCGTAATAAGAAGAGCACCTCGAGGCACATTGGTCTCCCAGAGGCTTTGAAAACCAGTTTCATGAATGACCCAACGCTGATGTGACCGTTCGGTGTTTGTTCCTTACCAAGCTGCCCCTCTTTTTCACATGTACTGCCCTGTAAACTAAACCCCCACCAACCACGATGTGCACAGTGAATAAAGAGCCTCTTGTCCTCAACGCATGCATTTTTATTATGCTCATAAACACTGAACAGAGACAGTGATGAACAGCAAAGTTAACCTGTATCTAAGGGCCTGATAACACAGGGCGGGAGGGGCAAGGACATGTAGCTTATTACAATTGCAGTGTCTAGCACAGGGGTAGGCAACCTATGGCACGCGTGCCAAAGGTGGCACGCGAGCTGATTTTCAGTGACACTCACACTGCCTGGGTCCTGGCCACCGAGCTGGGGGGCTCTGCATTTTAATTTAATTTTAAATGAAACTTCTTAAACATTTTAAAAACCTTTATTTACTTTACATACAACAATCATTTAGTTATATATTATAGACTGATAGAAAGAGACCTTCTAAAAACATTAAAATGTATTACTGGCACGCGAAACCTTAGAGTGAATGAATGAAGACCCGGCCCACCACTTCTGAAAGGTTGCTGACCCCTGGTCTAGCAGTTTGGAGAATGAGAGCCTTCTGCTCCATGAACCACCACTTGGAGTTGAGTTGAGCTTTCCCCCTGCATTCTAGGACATCTGGGAGAGGAGGATCTGGAACTTGGGGAGGAGAGCAGCTGGTTCATCATTGGGTGCAACAGGACTCTAAGGTCTAGCTGCCTTTCCTGCACCTCAAAAGACACCTCAACATGGCTGTCTGCCCCCCCCATAAGCCTCAACATCGCTTGCGTATTACACTCTTGTCCCTTGCATGCTTTCCTGCCCTCTTGGTCGGTGTGCATGATCTCCAAGAGTGTGAGCCTCCATGCATTCAGCTGGGCCCTGTCAGTCTCGGAGGAACGCATCAAATCGCAGAACATGTCTTCCCCATGTCTGCTTTTTTCACCTTCTAAGCTGGGACGGCCTTTGTTCTGGGCTGGAGGGAGCACCCACAGACGAGGCCGCTGCAAGGAAAAAGAAACCACAAGGGTAGCCTTACGGAACAGACACTGCTGAAAACAGAAGGTTAATGCCTGCAATGAATGAAACACTTCACAGCAGTAAATACATTCCCTGATGTACACGGCCACCTTCTGTCTTTTAAGAGAAGCACCTACCGGTAAGGTACAACACACAGCAGAGCACTGGGCAGCAGATTTGGGTTTGCAGGCAGGTATGGCAAGCACACAAGAAAGGATAGGAGGTGTCAGGGGACACCTAGGGACATTTTCTGGTGAGGAAACTCTTGGCACATAAACAGACTTTCCGGGGAGCTCCCTTTGGGGAGCTGGACTGGCCACTATTGTAAACACAATTGCATTTAACCTGTGTCATGTGATTACAAGTGTGCACTCACCAGAGGTGCCTTCCCTGCATCACGGTCCCGCAGCTATAGGTCCTGGGAGGGGATTGGCTCCAGAGTTAGGAAAAGGTCGTGGTTGGGAAGAATGGACCCTCCGCTTGCCTGCTGCGGATTCTCCTCCTCCTCTTCCTCATCAACAATGTCCTCCTCATTGTTGCCTGAGGCCACCTGGGGCCCCTGGGAGATATCCACGGAGAGTATTGGGATACTGGTGCGGTCCTCACCTAGAATCGCATACAGCTGCTCATAGAAGCGGCATGTCTGTGGCTCAGAAGCAGAGTGACTGTTCGCCTCCCTTGTCTTCTGGTACGCTTGCCTGAGCTCCTTTATGTTCATGCGGTAGTGGTGTGTGTTCCTGGTGTAGCCTTTGTCACACAAGTGTGGCCTGTGTGATTTTGGCATAGATGTCCGTGTTTCTTCTGCTGGTTCAGAGCTCTGCCTGCACAGACTCTTCCCCCCACACAGCAATCAGATCCAGTGTCTCCTGGAGTGCGTTTGCAGCCCTGGGCAGGCCTGGTCAGCTGTGCTGGCGAGTTCTCCACCCTGATCAAATAGGAAATGAAATCCAAAAGTTCCTGGGGCTTTTTCCTGTGCAAGAGCCAATACGCCGTGCCAGACTGGACCGGCTTCCATAGCGGTGATTTAAAGGGCCCAGGGCTCCAGCCGCTGTGGGGAGCCCTGGGCCCTTTAAATCTCTTCTGGAGCTCCAGCAGCCGGGCTCGGGCGGGGATTTAAAGAGCCGAAGCTCTGCAGTGGCTGAAGCCCCAGGCCCTTTAATTTGCCCCTGAGCCCCGGGACACAGCTGGAGCCCCAAGGCCTTTAAATCTTGAAATGCCCCGCCTCTTCTGGTTGAGACCCCGCCCCCGCCCAGGACTCCATCATACCGGTAAGTCCTTTAAGTTACTTTCACCCCTGAGTGAAGCTGAAAGTGCTCTCCAGAGCAGTCACATTGGAGCACTCTGGGACTCCTGCCGGAGGCCAATCCCATTGGATTACACAGCATTGTATCTACACTACCCCTAATTCAACCCAGGAAGGTTGACTCTAGCGTCACGCCACTGGCCAAGGTGGAGTACAGGCTTCGATTTTAGAAGGCCTTTAGGTCGGCAGACAGGGCTCGATAGTGTAGATACATGCATTATAAATTCAACCTAATGCGGCACATGTCGACCTAACAGTGCTGTGTAGACCAGGCTAAGTAAGAAACCAAGACTGTAGCCAGCTGGAAAATGATTTTTCTTCCCGTTAAAACTTGATGAAAATGAGACTTTTCACTGCAACATTTCTGGGACCTTTTTTTTTTAATCCTTGCGGACCCCCACCTTCTGACCTGGAGGTGCCAGAGTTGGGAATCAGCCTTGACAGTGATGGATCTATCTATCTATCTATCTAATCGTTGACTATACAAAGTATAGTATCATAGAGTTGTTTGAAAAATGCTAATTATTTTTCATGGGAAATTTAGAAAATATATTCATATTTTAAAGAAAATTCTCTCAAAAATGGTCCCTTTTTTGTTGAAAACCTAAAGCTGTTTTCAGTTTAGGCTAAAAACTATTGCGGTTCAAAAACAAAGAACCAAAATGTGTTACTTAAATTAAAAGCAGACCGAAAAAAGAGAAATTGTACCAGACCATGAACATTTTTACTATACAACAAACTAAAAAATACTTTTTGACTGAAACCCCAAAATTTTAACTACAAAACTGACAGAAAAGTGAAAACATTTACTGAAAACTGAACATTTTTACTGATGGACAAATAACAAATATTACCAATTCTTTTCTCCATTGGGAAAAAACCCCAGGAAATTTAGACAGTTATGAAAATTTTCATTTGAATGAAAAGCTGTTCTTCATCAAAAATATGTCATGATGAAAATGTTTCCACAACCTCTAATAATTAGTAATGGAAGAGTTTGCAATAACTACCCAAACACAGCTGTTTGGCATGGACATGATAAAAGAAAGACTCCCTGTAGCTGAAAAGCTGAAGGTGTACAGCTTTCTCTCTGCTGGCTCTGAAGAAGTTAACTAGGTTGGGCCCATGTTGATGAAGCAGGTGATGAACTGGGTGCAGTGAAGCGCTGCACCTCCACAGCTGCACAGCCACTCAGGTGTGTCCCTGCCCCGTGGCCACCCTGGATATAAATCAGCACTGACTCCATGCAGTCTTCAGCCTTTACAGATCTTCCTCCAGTGCCTGCGACTGCCTACCAAGCACCTCCTCATTCTCCACCGGCGTTGTCAAAATGTCTGTCATCTCCATCAGTAAGAAGTACAGGAGTTCCTCCCACAATTTTAGCAGACAGTCCTATGCCTTCACTGGCCACCCCAGAATGAGCCCCGTGACTTATGCCATCTCCAGCGCTGGTGGCAGCAAATTCAGAGGAGCCAGGAGCCCCTTGGGGCTGGGGATGAGTGGTGGGGCCAGCATCGAGGGTAGTCTCGTAGCAGTGAATTTCAACTGGAGCCTGATGAGTCCCATCGAGACTGGGCTTGACCCAGAGATCCAGCGCATGAAAGCTCAGGAGAAAGAGCAGATCAAGACTCTCAACAATAAATTTGCCCACTTTATCGACAAGGTAAGCCTTGGCTTATTGAATGCCAAGCGTCCTCTCTTTGACAGATGGATCTGTATCGTGAAGAGCTCTGTCGCCCTCCTTTCCTATACTTTTTACCTCATAAGAACAGGAGAGACCATGGAAAACTGATGTATACAGCCCAACGGGCAGTGGTGGCAAGTTGCTAACATCTTGGTAGCTGTTGTCAGTGGAATAAGTAAAGGCAATAAAGAGGGTTTAATCATTGTGGGACATGTAGGGAATCGATATGGTACAAAAGATAATCAGCTTGAAGAGCTGTCATAGCCAATGCCAGAAGCTAGCTAGCTAGCTAGGCCTTATCTGAGGCTCCAAAGGTTACACTAAATGGGATGCTTTCAAGCAGACTCTCCCAATGTCACAATTGCTGTCTATATTTTCAAAAGCAACTAGACTACTCAGTTTTGGGGTGCTCAACTTGAAATGCCTTAAAGAGACTTGAGTTCCAGCGGTGGGCGCTCGGCGATTTTGGATAAAATCAACTCCCTTTAAGGGGTCTTAAGTTGGGCACCTAAAATCACTATTCAGGCTGAGGTCTTCTAAAGCAAGATCAAGACTTTATAGGACTCAAGTTGGGAAGCAAAAGAGGCTTCCCCGAACTAGTTGATATGTCTTTTGGTTCATGCTTGGAGTAATCAATGAGCATCCTACAATAAAGGCCAACCCTCTTTAATGTTTCTTTCTCATTGCTCCCACAGCCCGATGGCCGTATTGGCCATTAGTTCTCTAAATTCTCTCTCTCTTAGGGTTTAGAAGATCCCTGAGGGGCAGATTATCCCCCCATCTGCCCATTGTGGGGTTTCTTGCATCTTCCTTTGAAGTATCTGGTACTGACCACTATTAGAGATGGGATACTGGACTGCATGGTTGTGAGTCTGATCCAGCCTGGGAATTCTTGTGTTCCTAAGTATGGGGATAGTCTTATCCTGGAAAAATGCTCAGTTTTCCACGAGGACCAAGTGTTTTCTCCAAGTAGATGTGTCCTGTAGCCATCTGTGGAAGGGAGTGAGGTTTGTCCTATTGCAATAATAATCCTTCCTGAAGCGGAGAAAGATTAGTACGTAGGTATTCGTAGGAACAAGGTCTCCTCCCAGGGAGTTGTGGGTTAGCATTGAGGAGATAAATTATCCTTTGTGGCTAAAGAATAAGGAGATGGGCCCAGTTATCTAGTGTCAGAGTCATAGACTTTAAGGCCAGAAGTCAGATTGATGTTCTGATCAAAAGTCTCCCATGATCGATTAATGAGACTATCAAGAGGGTCATTTTTGCTCTTAATGTGTTTTTAAAGGCAGCGTCTGTTTCAGCAGTTTAATGAAGAGGCGCTGACTTTCTAATGTGACAGGGCAGATGCTTGACCCCTGCTCTGTCCCAGGTCTTGCCCCCACTCCTTCCCTTCCCCAAGGCCCCACCCCGCCCTGCCTCTTCCCACCCTGTCCCTGCCTCTTCCAACCCCGTTCTGGCCCCTCTCACTCCTCCCCCTTCCCCCCAGCACCTCTTGCATGCTGAGGAACAGCTGATCACGGGAGGTGCTGGGAGGGAGGGGGAGAAGCCAGTTGGTGGGGCTGCTGGCAGACAGGAGGTGCTAGGGGGGAAGGAGTGCTCCAGCCCCAGAGCACCCACAAAGTTGGCCCCTATGGTTGAATGCTGGAAAGCCCTTTTCTCAGCCTGGGTGCAGATTCCCCGTCTCATGGACACAGCTGCTCAGGGACCACAAACAGTTCTGTCAGGGCATGTGTCACTATCTGGGTGTTGAGAAATTGTGAAACTGAAACTGTGAATGTGAAGAGTAGTTGGCGTAGCTTGAATGAAAATGGGAAGCTCGTGGCACAAGGAAAATGTACTTGCGGCTGGAGTTGGTTGAATGCTATTCTTATTCATATTACAATAAAACCTTCAAGATCAGGGCCCTAGCGTGTCAGGTGCTGTACACACTAGAGCTGAGAGAAATTTTTTAGCAAAAAGATTCAAGTTCAGTGACACCAAAACGTTTTGTTAATTCATGTCGATTTCACTGAATGGTTTGTTTAAAAACATAACAAAACAGTTCAAACAATTGGTACAAAACGATTTCATGTTTCTATTTGAAATGACATTTTGTTGCAAAATGTCCTTTGGTTTTACTTACTTTTTTAAAAAAATGTTTACAAATGGTCAAAAACATTTTAATTTTGTAGAAACGAGACTTTGTATTCAATCCAAAATGAATATTTTTTTTTGACTTTTCGATTAGCCAAAAATTTCCATCTGACTCCAAATTAATATTTTTCAGACTCTTTGGAATTGATAATGAACCAAACAAAAAAAATCATTTGCCCAGTTCTAGTACAGACACACACAGCAAGAGATAATGCTCACCCCAACGAGCTTACAATCTAAATAATAGACAGACACAGAGAGGGGAAGTGACTTGCCCAAGCTTACCCAGATGCCTGCTGTCCATAGTCCTAAGCCAGCTGCTCAATGTACTGGAGCACACTGGCTCTTGTAAATCACTAGTTATATTTACACCCATTTTAATGATGTTTTTTTCCACTGCTGATGTGAAGCAAAGGGGCGTTAGCGCAGCTGAAAAGTCTGGCCTAAGGTCTCCCATGTGCGCAGTCCCACCAGTCTGAGGATGCAAACTCCTTCTCTCCCCAGGTTCGCAAGCTGGAGCAGCAGAACCAGGTGTTGAAGACCAAGTGGAGCATCCTGCAGGGCCAGAAAACTGGGCCCAGTAACATGGAAAACATGTTCAAGGTGCACATCAACAGCCTGAAGAAGCAGCTGCAGGACCTGGGGCAACAGAGGGTTAGGCTGGAATCCGAACAGGGCAACATGCAGGACCTTCTGGAAGAGTTCAAGCGAAAGTGAGTCCAAACTATGAAGCAGCCCATGGGGACTTTCTCACCACGCTGAAAGAATTGGGTAAAGATTCCAGCTAGGGTCCTTTGCACATCCAGGTCTGTATCCATCAGCTATGGAAGAAGGAAGGCCTAAAGCAGAGGTGGGCAAAATATGGCCCATGGGCCACATCTGGCCTGAGGGACTGTCCCGCCTGGCCCTTGAGCTCCCGGCTGGGTAGGCTAGCCCCCGACCCCTCCCTTGCTGTCCCCCCACAGTCTCAGCTCCTGCCGGGCAGTGCGGCGGAGTGGCTGGCTCCGGCTGGGCAATGCGGCTGCCAGTCCTGGTGCTCTGAGAGGCATGGTAAGGGGGCAGGGACCAGGCGGATTGGATAAGGGGCAGGGGGTCCCTGGGGGCAATCAGGGTACAGGGAGCAGAAGGCGGTTGGATGGGGCAGAGGTTTTGGGGGTGATGGTCAGGGAACACAGGGGCTGGAGAGGCGTGGGAGTCCCAGGAGGCATGGGTGTGGGTAGGGATTGGGGCAGTCAGAGGACAGGGAGCAGGGGGGTTGGATAGAGGGTGGGGTCCCAGGGGGGTAGTTAGAGGTGGGGGGGTCTCAGGATGGGGCGGTCAGGGGATAAGGAGCGGGGAGGGTTGGATAGGTCAGGGGTTCTGAGGGGGGCAGTCAGGAGGCGCATAGGGGCCGGGGGCCAGGCTGTTTGGAAAGGCACAGTCTTCCCTACCTAGCCCTTCACATGGTTTCAGAACCCCGCTGTGGCCCTCAGGCCAAAAAGTTTGCCCATCCCTGGTCTAAAGGCAAAACCTCTAACGGGATACTGCCTCCGTCAATGCATTCGTACATGAATACTGCCTGAGTGCAAGCATCGTCCTTAGCTTTCATCTCCTTTCATCTCCCCAGGGACGTGACTTTTCAGATGAACTTAGTCCATTATATCAATGGGCAAAACTGCAGCATGGTTAGTGTCTCCAGGCTCAGTGGGGTAGGGGGTCTTTTGCTCATAGTCACCTCAAGTCTATCCCAATAGAACTGGGAGAATATTTCCCCCCTACCCTTGATTTTTCAGCACTATTAGTGAACTAAGAGATGTATCATTTGCACAACTCTGATTCTTACCTTCATCATCTCTCTCAGCCAGAGGCGCCGACTTTCTAATGAGCTGGGGGGTGCTCAACCCCTACCTTTCCCCAGGCCCTGCCCCTACTCCAATCCCCATAACCCCACTCCTGCCCTGCCTCTTCCTGCCCCCACTCCACTTCCCCCCACCTCTTCCTGCCCCCTTCCTTCAAGCACACTCCGCCCTTGATCCTTCCCCTCCCCCCCAGTGCCTTGTGTATGCCTCGAAACTGCATGGGACAGCTGATTGCAGCACTGGGAGGGAGGGGAGGCCTTGGGAGGGAGAGGCGCTAATCAGTGGGGCCACCGACAAGTGGGATGTCAGAGGCACTGGGGGGATAAGGAGGAGCTGACTGGGGGGGGCTGAACACCCACCATTTTTTTCCCCCGTGAGTGCTCCACCCTCAGAGTCGGCACCTATGCTACACCGATGCACATCCAGACTAACTCCATCACGCCCTTGGTGGGTTTAAATCAGGCCCAGTATATCAAAGCCGGTCCATATTTCTATCCCCATGGTGCTTACAGGTTCCAACTCTGATCATGGCACTATCGTGCTGGAGGCTGTGCAGCTACATCGTGAGATACAGTCCCAGCCCTGAAAGCCTCATGGTGTAAACAGACAAAAGGCAGGAGGGGAAACAACTCATCCAAGATCACACAGCAGGGCAGCGCCAAAGACAAGACTAGAACCAAACTTTCTAGAGTCCCAGTGCAGTGCCCTACTCACTAGGCTGCACCACTGCTCTCTTTTGCAAAGTCCTAAAGTTGACTTTTAGGGATGCCAGCAGCCACAGCTGCAACAGCAAAGGCCTGATATTCACAGGCAGGGAACACCCACAGCTCCCACTGACTTCAGCTGAGGTTTTTTGGGTGCTCTGCAGAACATCCTCTGATGGTCCCCACATCTCAGTAGCTTCTATAAGAGAATTAACTCCCAGCCACTCATATGCACCCTGATTCCCTCCCTCCTGCTCACAGGTACGAAGAAGAAATCAATGCCCGGAGTGGGAGGGAGAACGAATTTGTCCTGCTTAAGAAGGTGAGTCCATGCTACTTCCAACTGGGTTTGGCGCTAGGCATCGGGCATTATTATTTATTTATTATGGGTATTGTGGGAGTGCCTGGCTGGGAGACCCAGTCATGGACGAGGACTCTATTGTGCTAGGCTCTGTACAAACACGGACCAAAAAAATGGCCTCCTACCTCCAAAGAACTTCCAGTCTTAGTAACCAGGGTCGGAGCCTGACTCACGGGTTCCTGGACTCTTTTCTCAGGATATGGACGAGGCTTACACCAAGAAGCAGGAACTGGAGGTCAAGTGGCAAGATCTGACCGATGAAATCCACTTCCTGATGGAGCTTTATGCCAAGGCAAGTGACTTTTCTCTCCCTTGTCTACACTTTGTGGCAGCACAGAAGGTACGGGCTGCGTCCACACTGGGGTGTGTGGCTACACGCGGCAGTGAAAGGCTCTAGCAGGGGGCAGGCAGTGGGACACTACACGGCTAATGCTAACAGTGTAGATGAGGGATGCACTGCATGGATGCATAGAGTGCTGCGCAGGGTACATGCCCAAAAGTTCTGGGATGTCTTTACCTGCCTAAGCAGTGCCTCACCATTTACACTGCTATTTATACCCATGCTAGGGGTGTGTGCAGTGTCTGTAAATTTCCTGGTGAAATCCACTGAGTAACACTGAGTTCCTGTAATGAAAGATCCTCCCATTCTAAAGAGCCAGAAGTGGTGTCTTTTTTTTTTAAAGGGCAGACCTGCCTCCATGGTTCACTTGACTCTTTCAAACTAGCTGCAAAATTCCAGGCCAGATTTCAAGCCCCACAATGGTCAGGAGCTGTTTGGGGTTTGTTCAGGGCCCACAACTGGTATAAATATTACCAATTAATTCTTACAAAACTCCTCTGTCGTAAGTGTCATGACTCCCATTCTACTGACAGGAGAACTGAGACAGGATGACTCACCCAAGGCTACTTGGCATGAAAGTGGCGGAGATGGGATCAGAACTCAGGAGCTCCTCCGTTCAGCCCCTTAAGGGGTCGTCTATGCTGCAAAAAACCCTGCTACAGCAAGTGTCTTGAGTCTGGATTTACAGATTTGGGCTCACTGAGTTCACCCTATGGCATTAAAAATACCAGTATAGACATTCCCATTGAGGCTGGAGTGCAGATTCTGAAAGTTGGTGAGGGGTTTGTGTCTCAGACCCTGAGCTCTAGCAGGAGTGGGAATGTCTACACGGCTATTTTATAGCACTGTAGTGTGAGCCTGAGTCTATAGCCCCAGGCTCTGACACTTGCTGCCACAGGTTTTTTTTTTGCAGTGTAGACATACCCTAAGACATTAGGCATATAGGGACTTCCATCTTCTAATAGACCCAAGTTCCATCTAATCCACTATCCCGTTTCAAACAGTAGCCAGCACCAGCTGCTTCAGTGTAAGACAAATAGAATTAGCAGATGTGGAATAATCTACCTCCATGTTAGGGCTCGTCCTGACCTCTGACAGACAGATATTGTTTTCACCCCTGAACCATGAGGTGTTAAATCCCTCCCTAAATTTGTCAGTGTAAACTTATAACTTTGGGTATTTTTCTCATCCCTATAAATGTTCCATCTTGCAACGTTCTTGGTCTCACTGACTTCCTGTGGCAGTGAGTTCCACAGGCGAACAACGTGATGTGTGGAAAAAGTATTTTCTAGTTTGTTTTTTGAATTTGCCACCCTTTAATTTTATGGAACGTACCCTTGTTCTTGTGTAAGGACACCCCAATCTCCCTTCTCTAGACATCTGTTATTGTATATACTTTTATTGTGTCCCCTTATTTGTCTCGTCTTGGAAGATAAACCATCCCAAATTTGTCAATCTCTTTTCATAAGAGTTTGTCTACCCTTCCCTGAACCCCTCTAATTCTGCAATATCCTTTTTGGAGGTGGGTTGACCAGTGGTGCACGCAGGGTCCAGAAGAGGCAGCAGCCTTGATTTATATCAGCCTGGGGAAGGAGTTTCCATGGGAGCCGGCTGCAGTTCAGTTCTCTGTCCTTTGCTGTAACGAATGAGGGTTTTCTTCCCCATGTAGGAGCTACGCGAACTGCAGGCCGATGTAGAGATGTCCAACACCCCCGTCGTCATATCCGTGGACAGCAGTCCCGAGCTAGATGTGGACAGCATCATTGCGGAGGCCAGAGTGCAGTATGAGGAGATGGCTGAGAACAGCCGAGAGGAAGCAGAGAACAAGTATCGGATCACGGTGAGCGAGGCCCGTCTCTGCCCTGAGAGGCTGCTGTTTAGAAGGACAGGGTAGTGTGTGAGGCCTTGTCCATGTGTGAGTGAAGTGCCAATATGGAACCGGGCAAGCCAGGGCCCTAGACACCACCTCAGAAGACAGCTTCTTGGTTCCTTTGCCCGGTGGCTTCATCCCTTGCTTCGGGCGGTGCTGACAGCAGGGGTCCACCACCTAAGACCCACTTCCTTCTGCCACTCCTAGTCAGATGGGCTGCGGCCTTCCTCATCCCTGACCTACTGTTGTCAAGCAGGCAGGGGTCTATCGTGGGCTTTGAGTGCAAGGCCATCGCCCTGGTGGAGACATCTTCCTGCCACATAACCCCCTATGCTACCCCAACCAAAAAGCCTCTGTGGCTGGCCTTTCCTGCCACCCCTGCTGAAGGTCTTGTACGTGGGGTTCCCCTCAGCCACCCACTGAACCCTCTGAGAGCGCAGTGGAGTTAGGGGACTGCCACAAAGGGGGGGAACTTGGCCTTGCTCCATTGGGCCCCCTGATCCAGGACGTTGGAGGAAACTGTTCCCCCATCTTCCTTGGCCAACCAAGGAGCAGTGCTGGAAGATAAGGCTGTTTCCTCCTCACCCAGGACATTGGCTGCATAAATGACAATTCTGAGAACCCTAATTTGTACTGTGCCCAGCTCTGCACCCCTTGCTGGGAGTGAAGGGACACGACATAGCTAGCATGAGGTTCTTCACTGAGGCTGTGGGTCTCACTTGTTTCTCTATATCCTGGTCTGGACTCAGCGTCTCCTTCTCTCTTCCCCCCTACGCAGTACGAGGAGATCCAGGAGAAAGCGGGCAGGCACGGGGAAGAGCTCCGTGCTGCCAAGGCCGAGCTCAACGAGCTCAGCTGGATGATCCAACGGATCCGGACGGAGATTGCGGTCCTGAAAGAACAGGTTAGCGAGGAAACAGCTGGGGATTTGCACGTGGAGGGAGGGGGCCAAATCCAGCCTGGGAGGCGGGTGGGGCTTTGCTGAAGTCATTTAGTGCCCACAAGGATAGATATTCCAAGAGCTCAGCACACTGGGTGCATAGAATCATAGAAATGTAGGCCTGGAAAGGACCTTCTGAGGTCATCTCGTCTAGCCCCGTGCTGAGATAGGACCAAGTCTACCCTAGAGCACCCCAACAGGAGTTTGTTTAAACCTGTTACCTCCCTTGGCAACCTGTTCTAATGCTTAACTATCCTTACACTTAGAAAGCTTCCCCTCATCTCTCACCTAACTCTCCCGATTACTTCTTGTCTGCAGGGCTGGTGCAAGGGTGTTTCATGCCCTACGTGAAACTTCCACCTTGCGCCTCCCCTGCCCCTGCCCTGAGGCACCCCCACCCCATGGCAGCTCCCCACCCTCTGCCCTGAGGCACCCCCCCGCCCCAGCTCACCCATGCTGTGCACATGAGCATGAGCACCCTGAGCACGCCTTTGCTGCTTCACTTCTACCGCCTCCCAGGCTTGCGGCGCCAATCAGCTTAGGCGCCACAAGCCTAGGAGGTGGGAGAAGTGAAGCAGCCACAGCGTGTTTGGGGAGGAGGCAGGGCAGGGGTGAGCTGGGGCGGGGAGTTCCCCTGTGTACCACTTCCCCCCCTTACTTGCCGCAGGCAGCCCTCCCCGCGCTCCCCTGCCCCAGCTCCCTCCGCCTAAGTGCTGGTGGCGACCAGGGCAGCTGAAGATCCCCCTGCCGCAGTCGCTGCTGAAGAAAAGGGCGCCCCCCAAATACCAGCACCCTAGGCGACCACCTAAGTTGCCTAAATGGTTGCACTGGCCCTGCTTGTCTGTGCTGGATACTGTGGCTCTTTTGAAAACCCATCACCCAGCACTTGAAGATCCGCACTTCCTTGTCCTTTTCTCCATCCATTCTTTTGGAGAGACCTTGAGGCAGAAGTGTCAGAATGTGAGGGGAGGCCAGGGGGCCATGGGCCTCCCACTTTTTACTGGCCATAAGAGGCGAACAATGGGTGAAGGAGGGGGCGGAGAGGAGTGAGTGGGCTCTTGGGGGAAGGGGCAGTGCAAGCGCAGGGACTTGGGGAGAAGGGACGGTGGGGGGCAGAGTCTCCGGGGCGGTGCGGCGCGGAGGGGCAGGACCACAGTTTGGGCACCTCTGCCTCCCCCCACTTTTAAGGTGCTTGTGCCACCCCTTCCTTGAGGCCATGTGACAGGGAAAGGGACTTCCCTTTAGGCTTCTTGCCATGTGTCTGACTTTCTCGCTAACGACAATCGGGCTCGGGGACCCAGTCACAATGTGAGTCTATTCTGTAGTGTGGGCAGGATGTTAATTGTGTCCTGAACGTGACCAGTGCATGCATTGGTTAGGATGGTGACTGCATTCCCATCTATCTCTTCGGGGTGACTTGATTACAGTCTGTAGGTACCTACATGGGAAAGACGATAAAGTGGATTGTGGAAATTATCGTGGTATCTCCCTCCTAGCCATTGCAGGCAAAGTTCTGGCACGGATCCTTGCAACCCGCCTTCTGCCCCGGTCAGAAGAAATCTTACTCGAGTCACAGGGGTTTCCGACCATGTCGTGGAACTGTGGATATGATCTTCACAGCACGGCAGCTGCAAGAAAAGTATTGAGAGCAAAACTGACCGCTGTACATGGCTTCTATTGATCTAACTAAAGCCTTTGATTCACTGAATCGCCCTGCCCTCTGGACTGTACTTTCTAAGAGTGGATGTCCTGATAAATACATCAACGTCCTACAATTGCATCATGATAACATGAAAGTGACTGTTCTGAGCGGCTCCCAGAGCGAACCTTTCAAAGTACAAACAGGAGTCAAACAGGACTATATCATTGCTCCAACCATGTTTGCAGGTTTTATTGCCATCATTCTGTACTAATTGCTGGGAAGTTTACAGCTTGTGTTGAAATCATTTACAGAATGGACTGGAAGCTGTTCAGGCTTAGCAGGCTGAAAGCCGAGAGTAAGATCTCCACAACATCTGTTGTGGAACTTCAGTATGCTGATAACAACGCAATCTTTACCCACTCGGAGAAAGATCTTCAAACTATCTTGAATGTGTTTGCCAATGCTTACGCATGTCTTGGTTTCACTCTTAAGATAAAGAAGGCTAAAGTGCTCTAGCAGGCCTCTCCAAATGAGGTATTACGTGCCCCATCTATCAAAATCAGTGGAGTGGCACTGGGGAATGTTGATCATTTTCTCTACCTTGGAAGTCATCTTTCATCCAAGGCAGATATTGATGCAGAAATTCAGCATCGCCTGAGCTGTGCCAGTGTAACTTTTTCTTGTTTACGGCACAGGGTTTTTGAAGATCATGACATTTGAACAGACGCCAAGGTTCTTGTTTATCAAGCTGTTAATTCCCAACACTGTTGTATGGGTCAGAAACTTGGACAACCTGTAGACACCACTTGAAAGTGCTTGAAAGGCACCATCAATGCTGCCTACGTAAGATTCTGAAGATCAAGTGGGAAGACAGGCACACCAATATTAGTGTTCTGCAGGAGGCAAAGACCACTTGTTACAGGGTGGCACAAGTGTCCTTCTCCTTGTCCCCGAGCCCTGTGCTTGGGCTGGCCAAAGAAAGGGTCTCAGACGCCTCTTCCAGGTGCTTCCCCCTGTGTTCCTTTACTTACAGTGGTTGTACAGTCCCAATTCCCACCACCCCTGGTCTCCGCCATGACCCCTCACTGGGTCCTCCGGCCTTTGAGGCTTGTGTCAGTCAGCAGAGACAGAGCCTCAACTCTCCTATCTTCCTGTCTGGCTTTCCCTCCCTGAGCTTTTCCCTGGGTTTATAGTCTTCTCAGTCATCAGCCCAGCTGGTTCCACTAGGCTCAGCAAATCAACCCGAGCCTGCCCTCGTTAGAAACTGCAGCTGGGCTCCCAGCTAAGAGTCTTGGCCCATACACCCAGCCCCCCTACGGGGAAACTGGCTCTTTAGCAGGGCACCCAAAGATTTTATACCTCTGCCCTGCGACACCACCAGTATCGAAGCAATGATCATCCATCAGCAATTCCACTGGACTGGTCACATTGTCCAGATGCCAGACCATCGCCTCCCAAAACATGTCCTGTTCTCTCAGCTGAAAGAAGGGCACCGTAACTTAGATGGACAATGGAAGCATTATAAGGACTTGCTGAAGGACAACCTAAAAAAGTGTAATATTGACATTGACACTTGGAAGATACTTGCCCAGGATCGCTTAAAATGGAGCGAAGTCCTACCTGATGGTCCCCTGCATTTTGAACTTGCTCGCCGACAAGCTGAAGAGGACAAGAAGCGCAGGAAGAAGGAGAGACTGGCTTCCAGTCATGGTTAACAGCCTCCTGCTGAGCCTGAAAACATCTGCCCTCTTTATAATAGAACTTGCGGCTCAAGGATTGGCTTATTAGCCACCCGAGGACCCATAACTCCCATGGAAGATGATCATACTCGGTAACGAGTGATCGTCCATCATCATCACATGGGAGAATGAATATTTGATAATGGGCTCCTCAATCTAGCAGGCAAAAGCTAACAAGATCCAAAGGCTACAAATTCAGACTGGAAATAAGGGGCAGATTTTTAACAGTGAGGGTAATTAACTATTGGAACGATTTGTGGTGGATTCTCCATGATTGGACACTTTAAAATCAGGTTCAGATGTTTTTTCTAAAACATCTGCTCTAGTTCAAACAGGAGGTATTTGCGGGGAATTCTATGGGCCATGTTACACAGTAGGGCAGAGTAGCTGATCAAAATGGTCCTCTCTGGCTTTATAATATCTGTCTCTCTTTCTGACCTGCAGGGGATGTATCTCAGTCCCTTACAATCTTGGTTACTGTGCTGAACTGGGACTCAGGAGATCTGATTTAAATTCCCAGTTCCCGCATTGTAAATGTCAAAACAAAACATTTTGGTTTTTTCTGTTGTTGTTTTAATGGTTTTCATCTGAAGCGATTCAGTGAATGGATCCCAAAGTCACAAAATATTTCAGCTGATGTGATTTTGCATTTGCAGTGAAAAATTAGTGTTGGATGAAAAATGTCACCCGCCTCTCATCTCCTCCTGATCTCTAATACTAGAGACTGGATTAAGCCCTGATACGTAAGCCTTAATACCCTTCCAAAATGTGTGTTGTCAGTTATAAGGGCCCTACCTCTCTTCCGGTGCTTACTTCTTTTCTTGATGGGAAATTTCCACTTACACAGTAACTAGCTGTCTTTGGAGATGCCTACATGACAGGTGAGTTGACCTTAGAATGCCCCAGCTGATTTCTGCTGTAAACTGCACCCTTTCCTCCACAGATAGCTCCAAGGAGAGAGCTAAGTCTCAAGGGAAACCTGTCAAATGTCTCTTTTGTAGAATGCCAAGCTGGAGGCGGACATTGTCCAGGCTGAGGAGCAAGGCAAGATCGCCGTGGTGGATGCTACAGAGAAGCTGCAGAAGTTGGAGCTAGCCCTGCAGAAAGCCAAGCAGGACATGGTGGTCCAGCTACAGGAGTATCAGGCACTGATGAACCTCAAACTGGTCCTGGATATCGAGATCGCCACCTACAGGAAGCTGCTGGAAGGAGAGGAGAGCAGGTGGGCTTTAGGAAGGGATGGCGTGTGTCATGATTGGATGGCTCTCCCCCACACCCAACAATGGGAGAACCAATGAGAGAGCTGAGTACCCTAGGCCAGCCCCTAGTGCCAGAATGTTGGCTCCTATGTTGTGCACCTGTCTGTCTGTCTCTGAACTAGGTGGAATAACCCTTTGATTGCTAACCTCTCTCTGGGAAAGAAGCTCAGGTGGGTTTGGAAGGGGGGCAGGCAGCACACGATGTGATTGGATGCCTTCTCCTGGTGGGAGGGCCAATCAGAGAGACCAGATGAGTCCAGTCCTGATGCACTGGCCCCAACAGGCCAGTCCAGTGCTAGGTTCATTTTGACCAAGGTTGCCACGTCATCGGAGGAGACGGGTTTGTGATTGAGCTGTACAAATTAAGCTCCTCTGGGCTGCATCACGATGACCTTTATTTCCAAGAGTATCACGGGGCACCACATGCCTCTGCTTTTCACAGCTTCCTCCTTAACTCTGCCCTCAAATTTAGCTGAAGTTGCAGAAACAAGCAGACTGGAAATTAGTTTAGCTGTGCGGGACAAAGTGGACATTGTGTGTGTGTGGAGTATCTTTGGAGGAGCCACTTGGTTGGCCTGTACATATTCTGCTTTTCTTTCAGGGTGACTCCCCTCCGTTCTGATGTGTGTGCAGGGCCAGCTCCAGTGTTTTTGCCGCCCAAAGCAGTGGGGGAAAAAAAAAAAGCCGCTATCGGCGGCACTTTGGCAGCAGCTCTATCGCCGCCGCTTCATTCTTTGGTGGCAATTTGGTGGCCGGTCCTTCCCTCTGAGAGAGACTGAAGGACCCGCTGCCGAAGAGCCGGATGTGCTGCCCCTTTCCGATGGCCGCCCCAAGCACCTGCTTGCTGAGCTGGTGCCTGGAGCTGGCCCTGTGTGTGTGATTAGTCACACGCAGGGTGACCAGACAGCAAGTGTGAAAAATTGGGACAGGGGGTGGGGGGTAATAGGATCCTATATAAGAAAAAGACCCTAAAATCGGGACATCTGGTCACCCCAGACGGCATTCTTTGGAGATCATTGTCCATGCAGAAGCGTGCCAGCCGCTTCCCAGCCAAGCACTGCCTCACACCTTGCCTTAGGGTGGTATGTCAGGCAGGCGGCCTCTCTCTGCGGCTGTGATAAATCAGGGGTGAAATGCCTCCCCGAGGAGTGAGTCATGGAGTCAGTGAGGTGCCAAATGGCTGGGCTTTAACTCAGTTCCCAGCAATCTATATCATTTACAAGCCAGCCTCATGCAGTGGATGAAATGGAGCAAAGCAGCTGGGATCTCCTGTGTTCTTGTCCCAGGTTAGCTGCTGCCTCACTGTGGGCTTAGGGCAGGTTATTTAATCTCTCATTAGTAACATAAGGATAACGATCCCGTAAGAAATATTTCTACCTACCTAGGGCTTCACTTTGATGGCTATGCAGCGTGCTAATTCATGCTCAAAACTTCTTGGGTAGAACCCCCGTCCTTCTGCTTCACAATACAGGCCCTTATTGACTGAGCCAAAGGAGAATCTCTGTTAGCTGCTAGCAGTATGGGGCTCGTGACACACAGATGAACTGTTCTGAGTCTGTGACAGTGGCTTGTACGCACAGCACTGTGTCCTTCTCTGCACCCCACCCGCTCTAAGTTTTGTCACTCTTCCACTTCGCAGGTTGCATTCCAGTATGCAAGACCTGAGCTTTCTGACCACGACAACCGGCTATTCTAGTAAATATATTTCACTGAGACACCGTGGAGGAGTTGGGCAGCAGGGCAGCCCGCAGACCGGGGCAAAATCCCAGCCGCATAGCGGTGCTGGACTTTACTAGCCAGTGGGAGTTTGGCGCATGCAGGGAGAGCAGAATATGAGAGACAGCTTCTGTCACGTGGGTCAGAGAGGAGAAATTTGCCCTTTGTGATTCACTAAGGTCCTGATCCTGTGAGCTGCAGAACATACCCCACTGTCGACAATCACATCCAGTGCCATAGGGGTGGGAACTATGGGAGCATGGGGTGCTGCAGCACCCCCAGGTTTTGCACGGGGTTCTGGCTGCTGGCCCTGTGCCTGTGGTCCTGGCTGCTGCTCCGTGTCCAGGAGCCTGGCTGCCATCCAGGGTCCCGGCCATAGGCGCTGACTTCCCCTTTGCCTGGTGGGTAGTAGAACCCAGTCCACCCCTGGCCCTGCCCCTGCCCTGCCCTCATTCCACCCCCTTCCCCCAAGTCCCCCCCCCAAATGCCGTGTCTTCTCCGCCTCCTCCCCTGAGTGCGCTGCATCTCTGCTCCTCTCCTTCCCTCCAGGAAAGTCCTAAGCAGGGCCGCCTGGGGGGGGGCAAGTGGGGCAATTTGCCCCAGGCCCTGGGCCCCACAGGGGCCACCACAACAGTTTTTTGGGGCCCCTGGAGTGGGGTCCTTCACTCGCTCTGGGGGGCCCTGGAAAACTCTTGTTGGGCCTGGACCCCCAGAGCTTCCTCCGCTCCCGGCCTTCGGTGGCAATTTGGCGGCAGGGGGTCCTTCCGCCCCGGGACCAGCTGTTGAAGTGCTGGATCTTCAGTGGCAATTTGGTGGTGGGGGCCCCCAGCTGCTGAAGACCCCATGCCCACTTAATCCTCTGGGTGGCCCTGGTCCTAAGTGACTCCAAACAGCTGTTAGGTGGCGAGGGGGCGGGAGGCAGGGGTAGGAGCAGGGATGTGGTGTGCTTGGGAGCAGGGGGCGGGAGAAGAACCTGTGGGGGAGGAGCTTGGCTGCCAGTAGGTGGGGAGCACCTGCTAATTTTTCCCTGTGGGTGCTCCAGCCCCAGAGCACCCACGGAATCGGCACCTATGGTCCTGGCTGCCACCCCACCCCCGGGGTCCCAGCTGCCGCCCCACGCCTGGAGTCCTGGTTGCCATCCCTGCGCCGGGGGCTTCATGCCAGCCCTGCACCCAGGGTCCTGGCTGCTGGCCCCACGCCCGGGGCAAGGGGGGTTGGTGTTCAGCACTCCAACTATTAAAGTGTTCCAGTGCCATTGTCCGGTGCTGGGACCATCAGCGAGATTCTGACCTTTTCTGGCCTTGTGTTTGCTTAAACTCTCATTCCCAGGGCAATCAGGTGAATGACAAAAAAGTCCATCTACTGCCTTCAGTTTCACCCATGGCATCCCACTGGCTGAGATGGCAGGATATAGACAAGGGCCTGGCCTGGTTGGTGGGTGCTCCTTGTTCTCTGCTTCACTAGAATGGGTCTGAGGTGTCGTCCATATTCACAGAGCGGGGAAGCTTGCTGGTGGCCCAAATTTCATGTACCCATTTTTTTTTCCTGGCAAAACACGACTTTTTGAGCAATGTGTAACTTTTCCATGGAAAATTTCCATTCTGGCTGAAATTTTCTGGTTTGCATAAACTGAAAATTTTGGGTCAAGTTTTTGGAGTTTTGTAAAAAAAAATTATTATTATTTTTTTTTGGTTTCAGTTTTCCATACATTTTGTTTGTTCGATTTAGAAAACTGAACGTTTGTACCAAAATGTGGCTTTAGAAAAAGCAAACATTTTTGTGGTTTGGATTGGTTTTTTTGTTTGTTTTTAAATTGAAAAGCCTCAAAATGTTCCATGGGAAACTCTGAAAAAAAATCATAAAAAGAAAAGATTTCCTAGAGTGTGTTTCATCCCACTCCAGTCTCAGTGGCTGCAGACAGGATCAAACCAGGGACCTCAACAAGCATGACCTTCTACAGCATGAGCTAAGAGACACCTGGCCATTAGCTAAGGTTGTAGAGCAGACTCATTTTATCTCTCTAAGTAGTCTCCATGACCACAGATAGGTCAGAACACCACACACCTTCTGGGTGTGGGTTACATAAGCAAAATAGAGCCTGTAGCAGAGAGCAGACTGTCACCTTCTAGCAGCTGCTGATGCAACCAGTAAGCTGTGGTTAATGCATATAGACCACATCTGGCCAATCCCTCTGACCTTGTGTGGTCACTGTCCTGGCCTGTGATCTGGGATGGTGGATCTGTCTCCTCCAGTTGCTGTCCTTGAGCATGCATGATTCTTCCCCTCCTTAACACTGCCCTGATCGATTGTTTTTGGGATGCAGGGTTGGAAGCTCATCAGCTAATGCGTCCATCTCCCTCTTCTCTTCCAGGTGGGATAAGCACAAGATTCCCTGGCAAATTTGGCAGCTTGTAAGCGTTGGCGCTGCCCCCGGTTCCTCCCCCCTGGAAAGGTTGACTGAGAAAAATAAACCTGGGGATGGAAAATTGGTGTTGTGCTTCCTCAGGTGTCCTCTCCGATGAGCCTCTGCTACATTAGAGCTGTGATACATCAAAGGGGTGGGAGCTCCCTTGATGGACACCCAGCCAGCCAGTTAGCTGTAAAATCTCTCTCTTGGTCTGTTCTCTGCTTGCTATACCTGTAAAGGGTTAACAAGCCCAGGGGTGAAAGACAAGGAGTGGGCACCTGACCAAAAGAGCCAATGGGAAGGTAGAACTTTTTAAAATTGGGAAAGAAACTTGCCATTTGTCTTTTGTTCTCTGGGCTGCAGGGACACTGGGCAGTAATGCTGTAAGCAGCTTTAAGCCGGGTTTGATTACAGATGATCAATTCATACCTGGAACCTACTTACCTGGAGGCTCAGATATGTAAGTGAAAATAGGGAATGTCTAAAAAGATGTGATCAAGGTTATTTCTTTTATTTCTTATTGGCTTGTGGACTCCTGTGTGCTAACCCAGAATCTTTTGTTTGCTTGTAACCTTTAAGCTGAACCTCCCCAAGCAAGCTATTTTGGGTGCTTGATTTTTGGAATTGCTCTTTTAAAATCTAGCAAAAGCCTAAGTTCCAAGTTGGTTTTGTTTTTAATAAAATTTACCTTTTTTAAGAACAGGATTGGCTGTTTGGTGTCCTGAGAGGTTTGTGCACATGCTGTTTGATTAGCTGGTGGTAACAGCTGATTTCTTTCTCAGCTCTTCCTGGGGAGGGCTTGAGGATACCCCACAGGGAGGTATTCCCAAGTGCCCCTTCCTGGGTCCAAAGGTTTTGTTTTTGCATTTGGGTGATGGGCAGCCTTTACCAAGCCAAGGTCAAGGAAAAGCTGTGACAGAGTGGGGATTCAGCCTTGACAAGGGCCTTAACTGATGGGCCTTTATTGATCAGCTAAGCCAGTAAGTCTCTGGGGGAAACTGGGCCGGGGGCAGAAATCTGGGACCCCCCCCACCCCGAATCTAGCAGCGTTTGCAAATTCTATTCATGATAATAGAGGAGTTGGGTGATGGGGGGAGCGTAAGCAACAGTGGGGTGAAGGGTTTGCCAGTGTCCCCTGACATCAGCGTTTGATCCCTATCAGTCTATGCTTCTTTCCTTCTCAGGGTCGGCAGAGCAAAGCTCTGTTATCTTTTTCCTCTCTCTCCCCTGCCCTGAGAGGGTCTTAGTTCACCCAGTAAACTTCTCACCTTCAATAATGTCTCTGTTCTTGTTACAAGACAAGCAAAATCCACTAGTGAGCATGTTACAGGTCCCTGATCCACAGAGGTTGTTCCTCTACTGCCTGTGCTAAAAAACCCAGCTGTCAGAACTGGGGGGTGGGTCTCAGGCCTAGTTGTTGAAGCAGTGGTGGTCAGGCCTAGGGGTCAGAGCTGGAGATGGAGGCCAGGCACAGTGCTGAGGTCAGAGCCGTAGTCAGGAGACAACCAAGGGTCAGAGCTCGAACCAGAAGTCGGAGCTGGGGTCAGGAACTGAGCAGGGGAGCTGGGCTGTGAGTGTTTTGGGATCAACAACCACTTATGTTACTGAGCAGAGCTGGGTGAGTGGGGTGCATTGGGAATAGGACTGGTCAGAAGATGGGTTTGCTGGCTCATGAAAAATTTGGGGATTGTGGGGAAAAAAAAAATCATCCTGAATTGGGATAAAAAGCCAAAGCTTCAAAGTTTTTTGCAGAACGAAATTCCGAGATAATGACCTTTTCAGGCCGCAATCGGAACAACCCCTTTCCACGTTGACTTTTGTTTATCCCTAATTTTTTAAATATAAAGTAAAGAAAATTTCAAACCAAGAAGTTGTCCCGAAACAAAAAATCAAAGCCCCCCTCCCCCCTTGATTTTTTTCCTAAAGAAATTTCATGGAAATGGAGATGATTTCGCAAAAAAAATCAGATTTGGCGAAACGGCATTTTCTGACAGCAAACTATTTTGACCGACATATTCCAAGGGCTCAAATTGGGCAGGGACGAGGGTCTGGGATGGGCGTGGGAGAGGATTTGAGGGCAGGGGAAGGGCTTTTATGAGCGAGGCATCACAGGAGCAGAGAAAAGTCCAGGATGCGGTCAGGAAGGGAGTAAGCTGGATCTGGGGAAACTGGAAGGAAGGAGAGACCTAACAAAGAAACTGGTGGCAGAGGAGGAATGAGGAAGGGAATGAAAAAGAGAAATGAGCACACAAGTGTCCACTTGCTATGAAGGTTTAAATTTCTCTCCCTTGCCAGCTGGGACAGGAGCTGGGGAGTGCAGAGCAGATCATATCTCTGGGCAGCCTTGGCAGCTTATATACAGGGGCGCAGAAGCTGAGTAAATGTTTACTCCACCCTCCATTCTCCAAATGGGTGAGAGATTCCCTCTCTTCCCTCGAAATATCCCCTCTCCTTCTGCTCTGCAAGGACGCTGGGTCTCGCTCCAGATCCTGTGCCTACTGTTGTGGGTGGAGATGGTGCCCCTAGCTGGCTTCTTCTCACTTTTTGCACTTTGCACGGGGGAGCGAGCGTGGGCGAATGCGAGAAATGGCTCAACATTCTGAGCCCAGCCTCTGGCACAAAGAACAGCCCACGCTATCCACCCAGCTCCCCTGTTGGGCAGAATCCAAAATGTTGGTAGAAAAAACTGTTTCAATTAAAAAAAAAAAAAGTGCAAATAATTCAAGTAAAAAACCCCCGTTGAAATGGAAACAGCTTGAACATTGCAAAGCTGCTGCAGCAAAGTGTGGCGGCCCACGCCAGCTCAAAGCCAGCTTGGAGATGTTACATGTGCTGCCATCGCACCTTTAATTGCACTGTAGACATACCTTCAAGCCAGGTCTGTCAGGAACCAGGGCCTGGTAGTGCCATCTCCAGGCTACCTAAAGAGCACAGCTGGCCTGGAGTTGGCTGCCTGATTGGCTAGACAGCCTGACTGGCGGGAAGAATAAGCAGACCACTCTTAGGTAGCAGCTGCTGAGAACATTCGTGGTTGTACCTGTTTGGGTCCGGCCTGGCCTTGCTCCAGGTAACTTGGCTCTGATACCAGCTCTGACCCCTGGTATCCAGTCTGTGATTCTAGTCTCTCATTCCTGCTGATTGACTCCTGCTCTCAACATTAGGTGTGGCCACTGGTGTCCTGGTTGTTGCTGAGATCAACCCCAGACACGTTTGCTGGTACAGTAATATTGCTAAGGGGTGTGATTTTTCTTTTTATATTGTGGCAAACCTCTAGTGTAAACACAGTTGTATTGGCATAAGAGTGTCAGCCTAGTTTAGCTCGTTTGGGGAGCTGGTGTGATGAAGTGGGGGTTTTATTCATCTTGTTATGTTGCACGTCAGTCTTACTGTCCTATACTAATTCTGTGTGTACCTTAGTTTCCCAGTGTCCTGCACCAATGCTTAGGTGGTGGGAATTGAGTGTGTGATTTTGTTGAGGCCCTTAGGGCAGGTGAGACTGCCCAGCTGTTTGCATCTATGTAACCTGAGACCCAGGAGGGAGTGTGTGACCAGGTGAGACCTTTGAGACAAGGAGAAGGAGGAGGGTCATTAGGGGGGTGTTGGAGGTTGGGTGGCTGGAGGCTGGCAGTCTGTGTGTTTGGGGGGACTGGAAGAGGGGGAATCCAGGGCATCTGGCCCAGGATTCCCAAGATGGACTTGGCTGAAAGTCACTGATATCTGTAATAGCAAGCTCTGTTCTACGCTGTGTTCCTGTCGACGAATAAACCTCCAGTTTTACGCTGGCTGAGAGTCACGTCTGACTGCGGGGTTGTGGGGCAGGGCCCTCTGGCTTCCCCAGGAGCCCGGCCTGTGTGGACTCACTGTGGGAAGTGCATGGTGTGAGAAGGGGATGCTGAATGCTCCGAGGTCAGACCCAGGAAGGTGGAAGCTGTGGAAGCTTCTTACCCTGAAGACAGTCTGCTCCCCCTGAGTCCTGGCTGGCTTTGTATGGAGTAATTCCAGAGCATCGCCCAGTGACTCTGTGGCAGCTGGTATCTGCTATAAGCACTCTTGCTGCTGTCAGCTGTGTCTACACTAGGAGCTCTGCTGGTGAACTCTTTCTGGTATGGACTAACTGCCCCACTATGGCTTAATGGGGCATTATCTCCAGTGCTGAAGCATTTGGACCTGGTAGCGTTCTACGCCAATATTGTACGTCCACTTTAGGCACTGATATGGCCCGTTACCATAGCACGGGAGCACCTCACAATCCTTGAGTGTTTAGCCTCATAATCCTTCTGTGAAGCAGGGCTATTACTCCCATTGTGCAAGTGGGGAAACTGAGGCACAGAGCAGCTAAGTGCCTTGTTCTAGGTCAAATGAGAAGCCTGTGGCTGAGTTGGGAATTGGTCCTGCATCTCCTAAGCCCCAGCTCATGCCCTCTCCTTAGGAACAGGTGTAAATGACTAATGCAAGGTGCAAGGCCAATTGAGGGTTGGGTCCTGGGTTCTCCAAGCCATCCAGGTTTTGCTGGAACAGCCAGTGCATCAGCGTTTCCTGTCAAGGGCGCTGCATGCAAGTTTCTCTACTAGGTGGCACAGTGCCCCCTGCTGGGGCATGAGGGAATTGCTTCCAGGGGAAAACTGGCTTGATTCTACTTGCTGCTCCTCTTTGAGGATAAGAAATGTCTTTATTCCCTGGAGAGCGGCTGGAATGCATCCAACAGCCTTCCTGCTCTGACCTGCCCTCTCTGCTAGGAACACACAGCCCTGGGGGCCTTTAAAAACAAAAGCCGGCTGAACCACGCCACACACAATTCTCCCCCTGGGGAGAGAGCGTGAGGCACGCGTGCCGGATGTTAGTCGTGTCACTTAGTGCATGACTGGAAGGTGCTCAGATCCTACAGGGATGAGAACTTAGAGAGGACAGATTAAGCATCTAGTTCCTTCCTCGCTGCAGCCAAAGCAGACTCGGGCACTGGGGTCTGGCTCAGGCTGCAGGGGAAACATTTCTGGTTGAGGCTCCTTGGTTAGCATCTCGGGGGGCCTGGCACCGATTTCTATTGCCAAATAGCTAGGGAACAAACTTCAGCCTCTGGGCAGCTCACAGGTCATGTGTTGATTGGTTGCCTAAGTCACATGGGCTGGCTCCTGCTCCTGGATTGGATGACTGGAACTTTTAAAATGGTGGCAGAAGGATTAAAAAAATGAAGAGCAAGAGTGACATGTTGTATTATCAGGGGTCTAGGTAGAGGATAAACACCTACTACTGCTGGCAGCCAAGCAATTTACTACTTCTGCTCAAGTGGTAAAGTTCTATTCTTTGCATTTGAGCAGCCTGTGTTTTGAGCCCTGTGGGGGAGATGTCCAGTCACTGTGCTAGGTGCTGTATATTATTAGGTTCATTATGGTAGCACCTATGTGCCTGTCATGACCAGGACCCCATTGTGCTAGGCACTGTCCAACAAGCAGAACCAAAAGACAGTCCCTGCCCAAAGAACTTACCCAGCAGATGTCAGAATAATCTGACTCCACAACTGACAATAGAGTTTATTGTTTATTCATGAGGGACCCAATCCTGGGCAGATCCTGATGCCCAGACAGAGCCCCATCATTTTCAACGGGACTCTGCCTGGGATCCAGAATCTGTTTCTGTGTGAATCAGCATGTGGGATCCGGCCACAGATGTTGTTCCACGGAGCTCCTGGAACACTAGCAGCCTGTGGGGTGAGTGCAAACAACCTGCCTTAGGCCGGAGAGGGACAGGTTCGCTTGCCATATGGTACCTTCATTTTTCCACATTACCTTGATGGTCCGTAAATTATGGATGCCCCTCCTGGGGATACTGCCGGGATCCACCCAATTCCTCTTCCATTGCATTTCATTTGTTAGAACATGGAAACCCCAGTCTGTGGCTCTGTTGGATCAGAGCCGTGCTTGTCCTTGGAAGGGCAACAGACATTTCTTCTCCTCTTCCTCCTGCTCCTTTAGCCTTGGTCTCCCTCCATGTGGCCCCTGTAACTGTTACAGTAGGATCTCAGTGCCTCTGCAAAGCTAGACAGTGCCTTTCAATGTATTCTGGGAGGTTATCTCCTTCCTCTGGAGCATCATCAGGCAGGGCCACGATGGGAGATGGGATTGGGATGGGCCAGGGCTCTGAGGTGGCCCGGACTAGTCTCTTTCAAGTGCTTGGCTGGCTGGGTCTTGCTCACCTGGACAGGGTCCAGCAGATGGCCATGTGTGGGACCAGGAAGGAATTTCCCCCCACAGATTGGCAGTGACCTTGGGGTTCTTTGTTTGCCTTCCTCTGCAGCATGTGGATGCAGGTCCCTTACTGGGATTATGGGGGTGTATCTCAATCCTTTCCTTGCCACTGGGCACTAGTGCAACTCAGTCTCCCCTATTCTCTGCCTGTGGCACAGCAGTCTAGTCACTGGAGAGCTGAAATACTTGGGTTTAATCTTGGGTGTCAGGTTTAGTGTGTGGGTGCTGGGTGGTGGTGGCGGCCTGGGATATCCAGGAGGTCAGAGTAGATGATCGAGTCCCTGCTGGCCTTAAACTTTACAGCAATGTGGCCTGCTAGGTGGGGTACTGCCTAGACCTCAGGACACCTGGGTTCCATTCCTGGCTCTGCAGCTGGATTGCTGGGTAAACTTGGGTAAAGCACTTTTCCTCTGTGTGGGTCCATTTTCCCAATGGTAAAGTGTGGATGGCGATACTCCTTTGTAAAGCACTTGGAGATCTGTGGCTGAAAAGCGCTCGGTATTCCTAGGAAGGCTGGAAAAAGAACGTGAAGCTGATGTCGAAGACAGCCCAAGTCCGAGGCTTGAATCTAGCCCCCACCCCCTTCCAATGTCAGCAGTTCACGAATCCTATAGTCTTGCTTTTGAATCAGAACAAAGTCTGGCAGGTGCTGGTTTTGGTTCCAAATCAGCTGAGGTCTCCATCAATGAGGAGGTGGAAGACTGGCAAGTTATCCGCTATTTTGGGGACAGAACCTTGGTGGAGCAGCAGCCCCGGCTTGAATCTTGATTCAGCCTCTAACCCAAACATGAGCCTAAATCTGGACCAGGATATAAACACCATCTCCAGGAGAAATCAAAGCAGCCCTTTATCTGTCTTGGATGCTGGGCTGAGAAGGGGCGGCTCAAGCAATTGTATTTCCTGATGCATAAGAGGCTGGTGATAGGGTAACGCAGCTTTGGGGAATCAGCCCCTCTTGTGGGCAGACGTTAGCACCTACAAGGTGGGTGAGATAATGTCTTTATTGGGTCTGCCTCTGTTGGTGAAAGAGGCTAACTTTCTACGGTAAGATCAGGAACAAAAATATTGCATTAGGAGAGCGACCATGCTACCCTCTTCATCCTCAATGCAAGGGAGACCTCTGGTGGGCAAAACACTTTGGCAGGCTGCAATACAATATTTTTTAAATACCTCCTGTGCTGACTAATTGTCAGGCTCTTGAGCAAGGTCTCCTGCGGCAGGGATTCTGCTGCAAAGACACCCCTGGCTGGGTCATCCGCAGGGACTGAACCTGCCTGGAGCCAAAAGTATCGGCTTCCTTTGCCATAGCAATAAAACCAGCTTCATGAATAGGGCCCTACTAAATTCACAGCCATGGAAAAACGTCTCATGGACCGTGAAATCTGGTCTTTCGTGTGCTTTTAGCCTACACTATACAGATTTCATGGGGAGACCAGCATTTCTCAAGTTGGGGGTCCTGACCCAAAAGGGAATTACAGGGGGGTTGCAAGATTATTTGGCAGGGGGTTGTGGTATTTCCACCCTTATTTCTGAGCTGCCGTCATAGCTGAGAGACCGGAGAGTGGTAGCTGCTGGCCGAGGGAGCAGCGCAGAAGTAAGAGTGGCAATACCATAACCCCCTCTGCTACGATAACCTTGCGACCCCCCCAACTCCTTTTTGGGTCAGGACCCCACAAGTACAACACTGTGAAATTTCAGATTTAAATAGTTGAAATCATGAAATTTCTGATTTTAAAAATCCCCTAGGACTGTGAAATTGACCAGAATGGACCATGAATTTAGTATGGCCCTAGCTGTGAACTCAGATAATAATAATTGGAGATATACCAGTCTCCTAGAACTGGAAGGGACCTTGAAAGGTCATTGAGTCTAGCCCTTTCCCTTTACTAGCAGGACCAATTTTTGCCCCAGATCCCTAAGTGGCCCCCTCAAGGATTGAACTCACAACCCTGGGTATAGCAAGCCAATGCTCAAACCACTGAGCTATCCCACCCCCCAAAAGATGCAGTAGCAAAGGCATACATGGGCTTGCCACCAGAGCGCGCCAGAGAGCTGGGAAGAGCAGGAAATCCGCTGCATTAATGCAACGCTTTCCATAGGGAGGCCTCCGATGACAAGATCTGATGCTGCACCTCTGTATCTCCTTGCAGAGCCCTCTGGTATCAGTCTCCTGCACCCAGGGTGGGCTGAGTTCCACCCAGCCCTGCCGGTGGAGGCTCTGGACCGGTGGGCAAATTGTGCCTGGATACATGTGAGGAGCTCCCACTTTCTCGTGAGCTTCTCCCGTGAATCTTCGAACTGGCTGGATAATTGTACTTTTTGGTCCAGGGATCAATCCTGACAGACCCACCCACCCTGAGGGTGGCCACACGCCCACCTTCAGACCTCTGGATTTCCCACAGTCCAAGGGACTTCACCTTGGTGGAGTATGGAAGCTTGTGTGTTGCAATGGCTATGCTGGTGGGACCTTTAACTCTGGCTAGGAGCACCGAGGTCAGAGGGTAGTGACCAAAGAGCAGACCACAAGCCCTCCAGGCTGGGGCTGAGGGAGAGCTCAGCAACAGAGCCTCAGAACTTTCTTTCCTTAGGTTACAGAAGTACAGCTAGGTAGCTGTTCCAGCCAACAGCACACCAGACAGGGTGCACACCAGGCTCCACCATCCTAGGGTGACCAGATGTCCCGATTTTACAGGGACGGTCCTGATTTTTGGGTCCTTTTTCTTATATAGGATCCTATTTACCCCCCACCCCCGTCTCGATTTTTCACAGTTCTTGTCTGGTCACCCTAGGCCATCCTAATGTGTCTTGACAAACTCTCAAAGCTGGAATGCAATGTGTGTCAGAGTCACAAACTGAGGGGAACACACAGAGAAAGTATTCACCCTGGACACGTAAATCCTGGGAGGTTCCTTCCTACCATGTCCGTGACTCATCCTATGAAGAGGAAATCAAGTGTACATTTTTAACAGTGAGAGGGGGGAACTAACTATTGGAACAACTTACTGGGGGCTGGGGTGGATTCTTCCTCGCTGGCAACTTTTCAATCTAGACTGTCTAAAAGGACCATAAACCACACGATTGATTGGTTTTGGCGGTTCCTCAATCTGAGGATGAGCTCTACCATGGATTTACATATGGGTTCTGAGATGATTCAGGAGTCTGATCCTGGAACTGCAAATCCATCCGCAGTAGGTACAGACATTTTGTGGCAGGCCAGCTGCCTGCTGGGAGAAAGTTTTCTCCTCTCTTTTTTCAGCTTCGAGGGTAAGGCACTTCTCCTCGAAGCGGGCTACTGCCTAATGGAGGATATGACGCCATTGGGGTTGGTTGTTGGCTTGCTCCTCCCAGCTGGTGATGTCCACATCAGTTTTCTGAAGATATGCTTGCAGTGTGTCTTTGTAGCGTTTCCTCTGACCACCGTGGGATCTCTGACCATGGGTGAGCTGAAAGCAGAGGACTTGTTTTGGGAGATGAGACCTTGGCATCTGCACACAATGTCCAACCCAGCAAAGTTGGTGCATGAGGATCATTGCTTCAGTGCTGGTGACGTTGGCTTCAGCGAGGATGCCGGTGTTAGTGCAGCGATCTTGCCACTTGACGTGAAGGATCTTCTGGAGGCATTGTTGGTGGTACCTCTCCAGACTCTTGAGGTGCTGTCTGTAGTAAGTGAAGGCCCTGATAAAGGCCCAGTATGAGGCCTGAGGCCTAAACTAAAGTAATGGTCAAGACTTAGCTAAAAAACAAGGTCAGGCTGTGAGCTGAAAGCTGGCTCGGTTCACAGAAACTGGCACAGAAAGGGCTGATGATGCATAAACATATATTCACCTAGCATACCGAAGTATAACATGGTACCAGAACACCATATACTGGAACATTACACAGATAAGAAAGAACAGGCCGATCCATCCCAATGATGGGGGCAAAAGGGTAAAATGATGGATAGAGTTGTTTTGATCGAACCAAGTTGTACAAGGTGAGAGGCGGCCCCTTACTATGTAAAGGGGTTGCACCTCAATACGTCAGGAGTGATGTGTAACTTGTTTGTACCTGTGTATAAGAATGTATCCCTGGGGCGGTGTCTGGGTCCGGCCGAGGGGGCAGTGGAAAGTCCCACCACTGGGTCGTCGGGTCTGCTGCATCAGCTATCTGCAGAGCTGGGGCAGCACACAGGGCGAGCACACGCACGCAGCCGACTGATACCAACAAGGAGACAGCAGAGCACCACACCGGTAGCATCTGACAACACCTCTGACAGCACTGTCGATAGGTCACCCAGGTTTCGCCCTTGGTCCAAAAATTTTGCCCACCCCTGGTCTATAGCGTGAATAACTAGGGGCTTGCGGATGAAATTAGCCAGGGGGCTTGTGGGTGAAATTAACTAGGGGCAATGGATTGAAATAAAGAGGGGTGGGGGAAGGTTTGTTTAATTACCAGGAAGATCTCCCTGACCTGGAAATGTGTGAGACTGGGGAATTGGCCCCTGGACAGGGAGCCCCCTAGCAAAGCACAGGGGAATATTATGTAGGGAACAATTCTGCCCGGTCCAAGGTGCTTGGATGGATGAGGGGAGCTATTAGGCCTTGCCCACATCTCTGACTTGGATTCTTTTGATTGCTCTTGGTTCTGTCTCCCATGGCTCAGTGATGGGGATGTGGGGTCTGTGATATGCTGTGCAAAGGCTGGGATAAGCAGCGGCTGCAGAACTGGCAGCAGCCCCTGGAGGGCAGCAAAGGAACAGAAACGAAGCAGGTGTTTTCCAGGCTGGAGTGGGATCTTTGTGGCTGGCAGGTTAATCGGGGGTGACACTCCTGTGGGTATTTAACTCCTGTGGAGAAGACGCCAGCTGCTAGACCTGCTGGTGAGCAGGACTCCTGGGTTTTACTCCTGTCTCTGGGAGCAAAGTGCGGTCTCGGTGTTAAGAGCAGGGAAGTGCGAACTGGGGCTTTTGGGTTCTCCTCTTGGATCTGAGCAGTGATTAGAACAGGGGCAGAACCCAGGAGAGAAGGAATCGGGGCCTTCTGTCCCCAGCTCTCACCTGACTTTGTGTGAGTGCAGGCATGATCTCTGTAAAATGGTGATACTCAGCACCTCGATGGATGGATGACAAGCAGCTTAATAATAATAATTTTAAGGGGCACTGCTAGTTTCCAGAGGAATCAAGTGCTATCTGTTCTCATGAACTTTCCCCGCTGTTGGCGGTGTTCAATGACTCTGAAAATCAAAGTTAGCATCTCTTCCTTCAGCTGATCTTCAACCAGGATGTGCGATTTTAAAAAAATCTGTGCACAATGTCACTGCATTTCAGTGCATCATTCCAGCAGAGCATGAATGGGCCACAATCTCGGGCATTAACATGGTGCTCAGGACACCTGGGTTTATTTCCCTGCTCTGCTACAGGCTTCCTGTCTGACCTTGGGCAAGTCACTTAGTTACACTGACTCCGTTGCATCTGGCCAAGTGGGGAGAAGAGCAAACTTGCTGAGAGGCAGCTGCCTCTCACCAATGTAGCTTTTGGCTGGCATAACTGTGGGGATTTTGCTGGTACTGCTATGCTTGCTAGTGGTGTCTTTCATAGATATGCTGGCAAATTTTTTCATGGTAGACCAGACCTTAGCCCAGGCCCTATCTGGCATAGGATTCTGGAGCTGATGCGTCAGACTGGAATGGAATGATTCAGGAGAGGGAAAAGTCCTAATGACACTATCTTAAGTTATTATGGGGCATTGATCCCAAAGCAAATAGGCAGGGATCTGCTCTAAAAGGCGGCTTTCTCTGGGCTGGAGGGCTGCAGGTGTTTCATGCTATTACTCACCAAAGTCTTTCCCCTAAGGACCTCAAAGCCCTTAGCAAGCACTAAGTAGTTAAGTCGCACACAAGACCCCTGTGACTCACTGAGAAAAGCCTTGTTAGCTCATCCCAGGCAAAACTGCTCCTTCAGCCATGGGCGTGAGATGTGGACAAGTCTCTTGTTTCCCAGGTGCTGGAAGGTTAAGTGACTCACGCAGGGCACATAGTGAGTCAGGCGCACAGCCAGGAATAGAACCCAGAGGCCTGGCCCTAACTGTTTATCCCCCTGAAACTGTGTGTGTGCAGGGGTGAGTTGTGGGGTAGGTACAAAGGCCATTTCTCCAGGTGATTGACATCCCCTGCAGCACAGCACAGCACCTCCTGAGGCCTTGATTTCAGGATCGTCGTGCACTGGATTCCCCCCCACCCCCACTTCTTGTGGCTCAATTCCCCCTGGTTGCCTCCCTCCCAAGGGCTAATCTTTCAAGTTCGGAAGAGCTCACAGCCTGAGGAAGGACCGCACACAGCCAGGATGCTTTGCACCGTTTGTGAACATGGTTCCTGCCTGGGCTATGGGAGACTGGGGCCTTGCCAGGATCTATCCGCTGGGGCTCACACTCAGCCAGCTGCTGGGAAACCGCCTGCCCGTTGTCCCCCAGATTCTGCCCAGGGATGACCTGAATCTGCCTGGGCTTTCAGGCTCCCCCTGCCTGTCCTGCACTGGCATTGCTTGCTGCTACCTGCATGGTGCTGCAGATATCCAGGGGAGTGGGGGAGCATCGCTTCATTTGGCCCGTGGGCTGCCTCGGGCGTGAGTTCCTGCCAGCCGTTGGCTCTGTCCTCTGCAGGATTTCTGCCTCTTGGGCCCAATCTGCCCCTGGTGTCTGCAGATCTGTGTTCCTTGCATTGGTGCTGCTTCAAGTGGGGGTGGGGGGGGGCAGGGGAAGAGACTTCCCTACGCCTGCCTTACACTGATTTGCATGCTCTCCTCGGGGCTGTGGTAGGAGGGAGACTGGAGCCCTGTTCTCAGCTTCCCCCCATCTCTGCAGCACCGTTCCCCTCCTTCCCCCGCAGCCTGTTTGTCCCATCTCAGGCCAGGGCCCTGCAGCACCTTGCTAGCTGACGCCACCCCAGGGTTATGCTGGAGTCAGGGTGCCCCCACTGGAAAAGCTAAGGAGAGGAGCTCGGCGGGGGAGCCCTGCAGGATCCTGCAGTTCTTGACTCCGTTCTCCCAGCTGGTGCTGCACCCGCCACAGACTCATGGCGCCAAGCCAGCGCCTGCCTTAAACTGCAGGCAGAAGAGACCACCCCAACCTCCGTGGTGTTCTCATGGTTATTGGCCCAGCCGTTCCCATGCAGGACTCCCAGCACCCACCGGGCTTTCGATGATTGGTCATGCTGCAAAGGTAGCAATAAAATGTATCTTTTCCTTAGCCACTCATTTTGAGGGGTGCTACTTTTAGGGTGCCTGATTTTTGTACCCCACTGACTTAAGATGGGGAGGTGGGCGCTAGACACGACCTTACAGTCTGGTTTCTGAAAAGGTCTCAGGAAACTGGCAGCCGCTTTTGACCTCACTTCTTAATCCTCCCCACGTCTGGTTGAGCAGGATCACTGTGCCCCTCCCCGCCATTTTACCGATGGGGAAACTGAGGCATCTTGCGGGGAAGTGGCTTGTCTGCAGTCCTGGCGCACCAGGACCCCTAACGTCTGCTGGAGTCGCTGGATGGTGCCATCTCCCCCTTAAAACCTGGATGGGATTCTCTCATCTGTGCCACAACTTTGTTTAAATGGGGGACTGACTGCTCCTGTTCTTTGGGTGACAGCAAGGGGATTGGAGCAGCGAGACTAAATTGCTGGGGAGCCTCTCTCTGCATCAGGGGCCAGGCACCCGTTTTCTGGCTACCAGAGAAAATCCCGCAGCTTCCTGCAAGATAGAGCCGAATGTTCTGTACCTGCCCTAAGCACCCACGTTGAGCCAAAGCTTGTAATTTATTTTAATTAAAGGGATTAAATATCCTGGTGCCCTCACATTAAATCCTGCAGTGAGGTGGAGGCAGAGGGGTGTGTGTGTGTGTGTCTTGCTCCTAATTCATGCTGGAAGATAGAAACTAAACAGCTGTTTTCCCCAAGGACATGTGTGGTTAGACCCCTCCAAGTTCTGGCTTTCCTGGAGAGCTGGGAGCGTTCCTTCTTGGAGCTGGGGAGTATAGAGAGAAGCATACGCTGCTCCTACCCATTGCATGTGTCCTCATTGAGTCTAGTGGCTAGAACAGGGGGATCTAGGAGGCCAGACCCCTGAGTTCTCCAGTTCTAGCACTGACACTGGACAAGTCACTACTCCCTCTCTCTCTTTGCCTCAGTTTCTCCAGGTGTGAGATGCTCTCGGCACTCACCTAGCACTTTTCATGAATAACTCTCCATATGCTGCCAGCCGATCGGTCGGTATCATTGTCCCCTCTTTTACACATGGGGGAAACTGAGGCACAGAGCAGAGTAGTGACACAGCAGCTCAATGACTGGGCTGGGAATGGAACCCAGGAGTTGTGGCTCCCAGGTCAGAGCCACTAGGCCGTGCTGCTGTATCTACCTGGGGTTCAGAGGGCTTGTGTGCTTTCACGAATGAGGCTTTGGAAACCACTTGGTGCTCTGTAGATGAAAGGGGGCATTTGATATGCCGAAGGGCTGGCGCTTGGGGCGGGGGTTTGACTTGAGCTTGCAGCTACACATTGGCTGGGTTTGCACATTGCAAAAATCCAAAGCTGGGGTGGTTTGTCTTCTGATCCCCCTAGTGTGTGTGTGTGTGTCTTTTATCTGAAAAAAGAAGGGGGTGGGGGAAGAACCTGCTTTGGCCCATCTCAGAGGCCTTATTCTGATCACTGACGACCCTTTGGCTCAACACCTTTTCCAAAGGTGCAATTTGAAAAGCCAGTTAATGGCAGGGGAGGGTCCAGTTCTCTCCCAATCTCCCTGACCTGCTGGGGGGTGGGGGATCTGGAGCCCACAGCACTACAGCTGTCTCCTCCTTCCCCCTCCCCAGCCTGGTTGCGCTGACGAAAGCCTTGGGAGCTGCTTTTTTTGCTGAGCTTTCTAAACGCTGGGTTTGTGGTTCCTGGCGGGGCTCCAGGCAGCTGGGTTGCGGGTGGGGCGGTCCCGCCCAGACAGGCCTGGGCAGAGGGCTGGGAATGCACTGGCTGCATGAGGGCGATTATGGGTTTTGGAACAAGAACAGGGTTTTGTTGGCAGAGGCGTGGTGCTGGGAGCACAGCGCAGAGGCCTTGCAAGAGATAAGAGATTGACGTGCCGCTGCCCCGTAGGGCTGGCGGCCACTTCAGAGTGAGGGGCAGCAGGGATGCAGAGAGAAAGGAGGAAAGCCAGGCCAGGAGCCACCTTAAGGGAACTGCAGTGGGGAAGCAGGTTCTGATCTGGCTCTCCCTGCACAGTAACGGTGCGTTGGCTTCTGCTGCACAGACCCATCATTGTTAGGGGTCTGCTCATGGGCCCTGGTCTTCTGCAGAGCAGCTGGCTGTTCCAGTCTCCCTCTCCTTTGCAGCAGGGGGGTCCTTTTGTTCATACTGGCAATAGGGCGACCAGACAGCAAATGTTAAAAATCGGAACGGGGGTGGAGGGTAATAGGAGCCAATATAAGAAAAAGACCCGACAATTGGGACTGTCCCTATAAAATCAGGACATCTGGTCACCTATTTGGCAGTCCCCGCTCTGCCCTGTCCAGCGTTCTCCCAAACACACAAGGCCTCAATCGCCTCTCGCTCCTGCTAAACCTCCCATTGGTCTCCTGATTTGTAGTGTTGCCAACTCTGACTCCATTATGAGTCTTGTGCACTTTGGAGCTTTCCTTAAAGCCCCAGCTCCTGGAGTCAGGTGAGATGAGAATGTCAGCGTTGCTTTTTTTTTTAAAAAAAGTTTTCACCCTCATGGTTGTGGCTTAAAACCACAACCTAAGTGCATCATGAAGGCTCCTAAACCAAAGAATAAGGAACACCATTTAAAAAACCCTTGACTTTTATTTTTTTTAAAGCAAATTTCAAGATTTGAGGCCTGACACATGCTCGGGAAGGCTTGGGATTGGCACTGTTGAAGGAGATCAGCTCACTTAGGCAGCTAAATGAAGCAGTCAGGGCAGTAGCCATAATACCGGATTATAGGGCTAGGCCAGTTTACACGGGCTGAAGGTCTGGTTCAGGACTGAGCAAAGGGCTTGATTTGCTCTGTCTGTTCCCTTTTTGACATTTCAGGCAGCTAGGAAAGGGCGAGCCAGCCCGTCCATTTCACTCTGATTTCTAGTCCGTTTCACTCTTGAGGGTTGGGCAGCTTCTGCACATGGCAACCTCTGTCTGGATGTGGAACCGGTTCAAACCAAAACAAACCCAAACAAAACACCTGAGATGAAAAGCCCCCTCAAAACCACCAGGGCGGTGTGCTGAAACCTGAGTTCTTGGACTTGCTGCTTAAGATACCGCGGTCCCGGCTACCATTCAAGGGGCTGATCTTGCAAAGCGCTGAGCATGCTACCTCTTGGAGCAGCAAAGCATTAAGAATGTGTGTTGGGGCACTGAGGGGGCTGGCCGACATGCTGGACGCAAAGCGCATGCTAAAGTGTGTTGCTGGATCGGGGCCATAGTACCGGTGCACTGCAGAGTTGAGCCCTGGGTAGCTTGGTGAAGTGGCCAGATATCCAAAAAAACGCTTGCAAGCCGGCAGCTCCTGTGGGGAACAATGGAGATCTCCGCCCCAGGCCCTGGCCACTTCCCATAGAGAACAACAGGAGCTACTGGCTTGTGGATCCGCTGGAAAAAGCTGTGGCCCAGAGATGGGGCAGCCCTGTAATGCTCAAGATACCCCAGATGCACATGTACCACGTGCACCGGCGAGATCCCAGGTGTCACCGCCAATCCCTGTGGAGCCATCACTGCTGGCCCATGGCCACGTTCACTGAGTCTGCGCCACATGTGACGGTAGGGTGACCAGACAGCAGATGTGATCGGGATGGGGGTGGGGGGTAATAGGAGCCTATATAAGAAAAAGACCAAAAATCAGGACTGTCCCTGTAAAATCAGAACATCTCGTCACCTTATGTGACGGGTTCATTTGCAGGGGCAGCTCTTGTGGGGAGCTGAGTCTTTCTCCCTCCAAGCATCGGGACCTGGGCCCTGGGGCTGCTGTGTCGCTCAGGTTTGGCCCGTCCGCCCCTCCAGATCCCCAAGCAATGCTAGCTGGCGCGGGGTCCCTCTCAGACAGGGGGCCCAGAGCAAACGGCCCCTTTTGCCAGCGCTGTGCATTACAGGTCACTGCGAATTTCTCTCCCAAGCAGCTTTTGACCCAGCTGTCACTCTTGAGAGCAAATCCCTCGGGATCATCCAACCCTCTGG
Source organism: Chelonoidis abingdonii (assembly GCF_003597395.2). Lineage (NCBI taxonomy): Eukaryota > Metazoa > Chordata > Testudines > Testudinidae > Chelonoidis > Chelonoidis abingdonii. The sequence goes on along the minus strand of NC_133794.1, from coordinate 12,525,863 downwards.
GCGTCTCCCACTAGCATTTTGGGCTCATCTCTCTGTCTGTTTTTTTTTTTTGTTTGTTTCTTTTTTTCCACGGCTTTGCAAAGCGCATTTGCTCCCCACTGCCATGGTACCAATGGAGCTGGTTTGTTCTGCCTGCACAGGGAGTGTGTGTGGTGGGGGGAGAGCAGAGGGAGGCTCCCAGCGTCAGAGAGAAGCAACCAGAAGCTCCTGACTCAGCTTGTCCTGGCCTGGCTGGGCGGGCCAGGAGAGGAGAGCGGTGGCCAGCAGGCAGGTCTCCTGAGTCATCGAGGGATTCCGTACAACGTCCTCCGGGGCAGGGCGTTCTAGCAAAGAACCGCGCTGGATGCTAATCCCCAGGGGAGTGGCTGAGTCCTTTGCTGCAGCCCAATGGGCTGGCGCCAGGTTGCTCCTCGGGTGGCGACGTGTTTCGCACGCCGGGCCTATGCTGCGTCCTGGCTGACCTGTCTGTGCATTAGGCCTTGTGCTGTCACACCAGGGCTTCCCCCAGCAATGTCCACCCACGTTCCTGATGGGCTGCTGTCCGGGTCCCCAGGCAGGTGGCGACGGGGTTTGCCATCCCCTGCCACAGATTGAGCTGTAGGGGATTTGCTCGTCGGCTGGTTGCCTGGTCTTGCACGGTGTAGACGGTCAGGACTCCTGGGTTCCTCTCCTGGCTCTGGGAGGGAGTAGGGCCTAGTGGCTAGAACAGAGGATTGGCAGTCACAGGACTCTGCGATTCAAGGTCCCTGTGTGTGCTCAGTCTCCCCTCTACCTGTGATTTCAGAGCTGCCTGGTTGGAGATAGGCCGTCTCCCTCTTAGGCTGCTGCTCCACTTTTTCCTCGAAGTTAGAATTCATCCCTGTGCAGAGGGCTTGGCTGAGGCGCTATCTGAAGGGAGAGGTGGTGCCTAGGCCTTGTGGGGGTGCTGTTCATGAGGCGGGGTGAATTTCACCCCTACACAAGGTGTAAGGGGAAGTAACTGGGGTGGGGAGAGGAAGATTTCCTACAAAAGAAATGAAACATGTTTTTGTGAGAGGGTGGGATTTTCATATGGAAAGTGGCCTGACCTGGCTGCCGTCCTCTGAGAGACTTTGTGCACTAGCTTGGGACTCAGGAGACATGGGTTCCCTTCCTGTCTACAGCCACAGCCTTCTAATCCTGTGGTTAACCTTGGCCAAGGCACTTCATCTACCCCATGCCTCAGTTTTTCCATCTGTAAGATGGGCGGGCTAGTACTGCCTTATCTCTCAGGGATGCTTTGAGGCCGACTGGCCTGGGAGTCGGGAGAGCTGGGCTCTATTCTCAGCTTTGCCATGGGCCTGCTGGGTGACCACGGGCAGATCACCCTCCTGTGCCTCTGTTTTCCCATCTGTAAAATGGGGATAATGATCCCCTACCTCTGTTGAGATCTACAGAAGAGCTAGTGTGAGGTGCTCAGACACTGCAGGGATGAAGGCTGTGTCACTACTGTGATGGATGGTCTCACTTGCAGGCGAGTCTTGTTCCTAGCCCTGCACGCTAACGATTTCGCTTGGAATGTTTACAGGGATTCCACTCGTGCAGCAAAGAGTGGATGGGTGGAAGGGGGTGGGGGGAAATACCCCAAAGCCAAACCACCCTCCCGCTCCTCAACCTGTCCCCCTCTGGCTCGCATTGCTTTCTTTTGATGGCAGTCACCAGCCATGCTAGGGAGCGGCGGGGCCGGCTGCCAAGCGTCCTGCCTGGTTCTGAGAGCGGCATCGGGGTGTGGTGAGAATCCAGAACTCTGCCTCCCACTCAGCCCATGAGGAGACGCGCCCGGCAGTAAAAAAAACAATGCAAAAGGAATCCAGGTCGCTTCCTGGGAGATGGGCCGTCTGCAGCCCCTAGGACCAGGGGGTTCGTTCTTTAGCCTTAGGATAGTCCAGGGGTCGGCAACCTTTCAGAAGTGTGTGCTGAGTCTTCATTTATTCACTCTAATTTAAGGGTTCGTGTGCCAGTAATACATTTTAACATTTTTAGAAGGTCTCTTTTTCTCTCAGTCTATAATATAGAACTAAACTATTGTTGTATGTAAAGTAAATAAGGTTTTTAAAATGTTTAAGAAGCTTTATTTAAAATTAAATTAAAATGCAGAGCCCCCCAGACCGGTGGGCAGAACCTGGGCAGTGTGAGTGCCACTGAAAATCAGCTCGTGTGTTGCCTTCGGGATGTGTGCCATAGGTTGCCTACCCCTGCTGTAGAACATAGGTTTCCTGATTCCTATGCCCTGTGCGCTAACCATTAGGCTGCTTTGTCTAGGCCAGCTGGTCCCTTTCCAGCACTGGGTTAGCGCTAACTCGGCTCAGACAGACCAGAGGGTTGGGTCCCTTCCTGCTCTTACCATTCGCCTGTCAGAAGCAACAGGCCCTTGCACCCAGCTGTGCTCTCCTGTGGGCAGCACCGTCCTCTCCCTAGATTCCTTCCAGACATTTTCCCCCTGTTCTGTCTCCCCCAGCAGACTTGCCCCAAAGGGGGTGAGATTGGAGGCCATGTGGCTGTCTGCTAAAGATCTGCACAGAAAACTCTTGAACCAATCTCCGCAGTGTGCGATAGGTCAGCTTCTCATCTTGGATCTAGCCGGGGCCCCATGCAACGTGTCTCCCCCTTTCTTGCACTCATGGGAGGCTGGCTTGCTGCCCCCCACAACTGTGCACCCTCCACATTTTAGCCATTCACCGTTTAACAGTGGCCAAATTCTCCCCTCAGTCATAGAATCATAGAATATTAGGGTTGGAAGAGACTTCAGGTGGTCATCTAGTCCAACCCCCTGCTCAAAGCAGAACCAATACCAAGTACATCATCCCAGCCAGGGCTTTGTCAAGCTGGGCCTTAAACCTCTAAGGAATCCTGCCGACGCCACCTCATTGATTTCACTGGGAGAGAATTTAGCCCAGTGTCCCCTCTCTCTCTTCTTGCTGCAGATTGAATAATCTTGCAGGCACTGGTCCAAAGACTACTGAGATCCATGGGAACCTCTCCATTGACTTTGATGGCCATTGGATCAGGCCCTGGTAGAGAGATCAGAAATCTGGGTCCAGTCTGGCTGGAGTTTCTTTGGAGCTCATCAGTAATTAGAGCGTACCCTTGCAAGCCCATTTCTTCTGTTCTTGGCATTTTTACTGAGCATCTGTTGCCCATATCACAGCTTTGTACTTTGCTCTCTGAAAGACTCATCTCCCTCTCGATTCTTCTGTTCCCTAATCCTTGATCCACCTACTGGACACCTCTCCACCGGTGAATCTAAGAATTGTCCATTTAGTTGATCCATCTGTATTTTCCCAAAATCAAAGAGGGGGAGGGTTGGTTTTTATGTGGCCTGTGTATTATATTTGGATTACTTTTTTCATGCATTTCAGGCTGTGCATTCCTCCATGCAGTTTGTTGGCTTTCAGGTAACGGGGTGTGGTTTGGCCGTCCCTTGAAAAGCAAGATTTGGCTTGCCTTGGAGTTTTTCCAGTGGAAAATTATAGCTTATGCAGGCCCCACCCAAAGCTTGTCTCTTCACATTTTCACACGCACACCCTTTTGATTCCTTCCTGTCCTCAAACCCAGTGCAAAAAGGGGCTCTTTGTTGAAAACAGTCAACAAGAACAAAAGCTGTCTGGACAGCTGATTTTTGCCTTTTGAAGCCAATACAAAGGTTTTGCTTTTAGAGTATACATAGATTTCTATTCATGCCTTTCTGCCATCTCATGACATCACGCAAAAAGGCGATTCAAACTTCTGCTGATGTAGCGTATCTCGGAGGAGTCGTTGCCTTCTGGGATAATATTACCCAGGATGTGACAGGATGGCGTGGTATAGTGTCCAAAGGGAGGCTTTAAAATTCCTGGGTTCTAAACCCTGGAATGAAAACGAAATCGGAGAAAGCTTCGTTGTGGACTAGGATGACCAGATAGCAAGTGTGAAAAATCGGGACGGGGGTGGTGGAGTAATATGTATGTATATAAGAAAAATCTCCCAGAATTGGGACGGCCCCTATAAAATTGGGACTGTCCCTGTAAAAGCGGGACATCTGGTCACCCTATTGTGGCCTTAACTGTGCTCCATGGGAAGCATCATCCTGCAATAATGTCTGTGCCCTCTAGAGGTCACTCTGACCTATGTCTTTGCAGTCTCACCCACGCGTGGTTCCAGCGCACAGGATGTTAAGACTAGATTGGCCAGAGCATTGGAGGATGAGCTGCAGGGGACAATCAATCCTGCTCTGCTGCTTGCGGTGGATGGAGAAGATGGCAGCTCCTATGTCATCTGATTCATGGGGCCACCTGGCTACACGGGGGCATCAAGCGTAGAGTCCATTCTATTCCCTCCATCAGATTCTAGCTGCAGTTTGTTTTAACATAGATGTGGCTCAAGATGCAAAATTGCAAGATTCTGAACAATCATGTTTTTGGGGTTCTGCTTAGGGAGTTGGTTGGGCCTGTTTATGTTTTGGGGGGTATTTGCAATTTGGATCCAGATCAGTGTTCATATTTCCACCCCCTTCCCCCACCTTGCAATTCAGAGGTGTGCAGGGTTTGAGGCACATACTGATTCTAAAGGCTGTTTTGGGTTGATTCTTTATTTAACTCGTTTGACAAGGGTGTAAGGTGATGGATTGATTCAGGAGCAGAACCCCAGGCTTCCTCCCCTGTACAGCTGTTGACTTGGAGGGAGTCGCTCCTGATTGACATCCATGGAATCAAGATCAGGCCAGATTTATTCCTGAAAGTTAGAGGACAATATTTTAAGGGCGGAGGGAGAAGAACCAAAGAGCCTAATGGTGAGAAACCTAATGACCGCCCCCACCCCAGTGGAAACTTCCCTTTCCAGAGGCAGTCTGTCTTCTCTGCTTCCAGGTAGCTATTTTTCCAGCCCATCCCCCAAGCCCCAGTGTAGGGGGAGGGAGAAGATGCACTGACGTTAACCCCTTGTTCCCTGAAGGCCGCCTCGTGACTATATGTCCTTGCAGCACACTGATGTTGGAATGACTGAGTTTGTGAGGCCAGCAGTGTTTGTAGCAGAACCACGGACGTGAAGCGGAAAAGGAAACATATGGTTGCAAGAGAAGCAAGGTTTGCTGGTGGAAACCTTTCTGCAGCTTCAACTGAGTCTGGAGACCGTGTTTGTATTACAAATCAGCAGTGCAAGCTTGTTCAGTGGTCATATTTCCTCCCGTCTCTGAAAGTAAGAGAGGTGTCTTTCTTTCCAGTGTCTAAAATTGCCTGGGTAAACGCACAATCCTAGTGGATTTAGGTGCAAGCTGTCACTCTGTTTCCTCCAGAGGGCCTCCCATATCTCCAGGGATCAAATATGAAATTGACAAAGGCAGAGGCATTGGGACAGTTTCTATAGTGGGGTGCTGAAAGCCATTCAACAAAACTGGAAATCACTTCAGGCCAGGGGTGCTGCCTTGTTCCAGCACTCCAGGGCAAAGACAACTCTTCTGTCCAGGTACGGGACATTTCCCATTCACTTTCTAGCTTGGATGTTCTGATCAGTTTCTTCCTGCCGCTGGGCTCAATCACAGCTCTTTCCTGACATGAATTGCCTGAATCCGAGCAGCCCCTTTGAAGAGGAAGGTCCCTTCCCCAGCAGATCCTAGGGGTGAATTTTTGGGGGTGAGGGGGTGAGATCATGCAGTCACTGAGGAAGGCCTAAGTGTAAGAAGGAAAAGGAGACTGCCTTGGAGTGTGTGTGTGTGAGAGAGAGAGACAGGGAGTTGTAGCTGTCATGCAGCTGTTACAGGAGGTACTATAGACAGCTGCAATCTACAGGGCCCTGGGCTGGAACCCGGAGTAGAGGGCGGGCCCTGGTTCCCCCAAACCTCCCAACTCCTGATCAGACACAGGAGGAGCTGACCCAAATTGTGGGGAAGATCACTGAGGTGAGCAAATCTGCCAATAAGCGCAGGACCCACCAAGGTAGAGGAGGAACTTTGTCATAGTTGCTGAAGCCTAGAGGCTTTTAACTATTATGCATCTCATTACTGAAGAGGTAGCGGCATCGCTGTGGTCTTAGTTCCCATCCTAGTTCTCTCAGTAATTACTTTAGACAAGTCACTTCACCTCCCTTGCCTTGGTTTCGCCACCTATCGTAAGTTACCTGCTCACAGGATGGCTGTGAGAATTGCTTTCTATAAAGCACTCCGAGGTAAGATGCTAGTGTGTGTTAGTGCAAAGTATAATTATGAAGGTATTCAGAGTTCAGGGGTAAAGGAAGTTACTTAGCTCATTGAACACGGTGGAGCTACTCTAGATTCTACGATGGGAACTGTAACCAGACTGTGGTCTACATTGATTCCCCCCCACCCCCCAATCTAAGTTACGCAACTTCAGCTACGTGACAGTAAGTCGATCTAAGTACGTCGACTTCAGCTACATGAATAACGTAGCTGAAGTCGACGTACTTAGATTGACTTACTGTGGGGTCTTCACCACGGTGAGTCGACTGCTGCCGCTCCCCCGTCGACTTCACCTGTGCCTCTCGTGGCGCTAGAGTACGGGAGTCAACGGGAGAGCGCTTGGGAGTCGATTTATCATGTCTAGACTAGGCGCAATAAATCGATCCCCGCTGGATCGATCACTGCCTGCTGATCCAGCGGGTAGTGTAGACATACCCTTAAAGTTATTGGCGCTATGTTGCTTTACACCAGTTTATTGTCAGGCCTTCCGGTCAGGCTAGATTCCAGCCTCATGCTGGCTTTGCACCATTTTCACCCCAATGATGCCTGTGGAGTCACTGAATCTGAGATCAGAATCCAGTCGTTGGGTTTCGAAGTAGAGAGCTGGATTCTGATCTCCTTTATGCCAGTTTAAATAAGGAATCACCCCCTTAGGCTTCAGTTGAGTGACTCCAGGTTAGCAGAGGTGTAAGTGAGATCAGAACTGGATCCAAATCCTGGCGTTTAACAATTGATTAGTGGGGGGGGGAATAACTTCAGGTTTTTTCCAACACTTCCATATTTTGGTCACCGCCCTCTTCTCCCCCCGGTCCTCTAACCAACCCACCATATTTTTACACATTTTAGCTCCAGCTTTTCCAAAGAGCTCAGTTTCTGTTTATGCTCTTAAGTAGTGTAGCAGCCAGATTTTTCAAAAGCATTTAGCACCCAGACTCTCCTCTTGAGGAAATTCCCCCCTGCCCCCCAATGGAGAATTGCTGGGGGCTGAGTGCTCTTGCAAATCTGGCTTGTGAACTAAAATATCAGCACAGGCAGAAATAAGTCTGTCCTCATTCATGATGCTAGAGATGTGCTGTGGCAGGACATCCTCCCTGGCTAACAGTGGCAGAGCATTGATTACGAACATCAGAGCAGTAGGACAAAATGCCTGTTGATGTTTAAAACCTGGGTTTATCCAGATGTTTTCTGTTGGTTTCAGCCTGCAGATTTGTGACAGGGCCTTTCCAGGTCCAGGCTAGCTTGGGGGATCAAAGACAAGCCCAAACCCTGGGAGAAATACCGGAGCTGAGCATTACATGAAATTTGTTACATATCAAGAGATCAGTATGGGAAACATGTTGGGTTTGTAAGTGTTGCTGCAATATCATATTTTATTGTAGTGTTTCACACCGTTTGTTGTAGCAGCAAATCATGGATACTGTGAGCATCTGGCAATTAACAGCCTTTTACTCATTAGCCCCATTTTACAGACTTCCTCAGGAAAAACTGAGGCACAGAGGAATTAAGCCCTATGCCCAAGGCCACATAGTGAATCAGTGGAAAAGGCAGGGTTATGACTCCAGAGTTTCTACCCTCACGCACAAAGCCACATGTGTTCCTAGGGTTTTTCAGCCTCCCTCCTCTGAAGCATTAGGACTGGGCACGGCTGGAGACAGGACACATGGTAGGCTGACTCAGTGCTCTGAGGTGGCACCAAGCATTCTCTCTCTCAGGTGTGTGGCTGGCTGGTTCATGCTCAGGGTCTAACTGATGGCCATATGTGGGGTCAGGAGAGAATCTTCCCCAGGTCAGCTTGGCAGTGATGGTTGTGGTTTATTCACCTTCTGCAGCATGAAGTGTGGGTCGCTTTCTGGGATTATCTGGGCATTTCTCACTTAATACCCCTGAATTTTTGATTTCTGCTTTCTGAAAACCAACATTTTTCCAAGAAAGTATGAAAAAATTCATTGAAAAGGGACATTTCCCCATGCAAATGTTCAGTTTGCAGGAAAAAACTACTTTTCTGTGTTAACCCCCCCCCCCCTCCCAAATAGCACAATGTTTAGACAGTGGATCTGCCTGAAAACTGAGTCCCCCCAGAACTTTGGGAAGGGTTTGGTTCTGCTCTGAATCCAGACCCCAAATTGCTACGTAGATGCCCTGCCACTAGGGTCTAGTCTGAAGGGGACATTCCATGAGGCTCCTCACTTTCAAGGTCCAAAAACCCAGGAGCTCTGGGATAGTCCGGAGCCCATAAAATTGGACAGCTGGCACTGTGCATTGAGTGCCCCAACGGATTTCCCGGCTACCTCAAAGAAGGGATGATCCCGGGAAAACCTGGACAGGTGGCCATGTTGTGGCAAATGTGTGCATATCTAGCATAGCAATGCGGAAAGCACATTAGGGTGTCTAGATCTCCATGAGACTGACAGGGTGAAAATATGGCTGTAGGTAATGATGTCTCGCTGCTGGGAACGAGTGAGGAAGCATGTGCTGACAATCAATAAGACCTTTGATCCACCATCCCCTCCTCTACCAGAGGGCTCTCCGCTTGCAGTTTCCCCCATATCTCTTGATCCTCTCTTTGAGTGTTTTCCTGAAGCAGCTGTTGACTAGCATTAGGGATCTAACAAGATGCGAACTCCAGGCCAAAACAGCATATGCATGTGTATCGTCCTCTGTGCCTGCTCTCCAGAGGATGCGAGTTTCTTGCAGCAGCAGCTAGGTGGCCTTGGGGCTTTAGCTTGGCTTTGGAGATCCCTGATTCAAGCCCTGAGCCAGCAGTGAAGATAGCAGCTGACTCGTTGGCAGTGAATAGCTACTGCTCACAAGTCTACCATGTACCACAGTGTGTTTCTGGATCTATTCACCCACCTGCCAGACCTACTTTGAAAAATTTCTGATGAGATATTTTTCCAACAAAAAAGTTAGAAGATTCTTTGCATACACTTTTTTTGTGAAAAATTATATATATTTTTTATTTGGCTCGGCTGCCTGCCTACGTACCTACCTCTCTGCTTATCTTGGGGGGTGGAAAAAAAACAAATCCTAGAAAGCTGTGTATAGATCTGTATTTCGAGATCGCGTTGTATTGGTGGGGTTTGTGGTAACAGTCATAGTATTGTAAGTTAGGTCAATGATCTTTTCTGTCTCTATGGGGGAAGAGCTCTTCCCAAGCATTTGTCATCCCCCATGTTTCTTACCCAGGGTCGGCTCCAGGCACCAGCATTCCAAGCAGGTGCTTGGGGAGGCAATCTGCAAGGGGTGGCAGTTCCTGTTTTTTTGCCCCCAAGCAGTGCGCCGAATTGCCGCCGCAGACGTTTCTGTGGCGGTGGCAATTCGACGGCAGCTTCTACGTTCAGCTGTCCACGGTGGCGCAGCTTCTGTCTTCCGGCTGAGGATAGAAGCTGCCGCCGAATTGCCGCCTCCTGGAAACGCGCGTGCCATCCTAACGGCATACGGACTGCCCCTGCCGTCCACCGCGGCAATTCGGCGCGCTGCTTGGGGTGACGAAAACAGTGGAGCTGGCCCTGATCTTACCTCAGGCTGTGTCATTTCTACAGATTCTCCAATGAATTGGTTTGGGTCCAGGGAAGAATTGCGGTCAGAGCAAATTCGGATGTAATTATCTTCCTGAAATGAGACAGTGATTTTTCTTGGGTCCGCCACCCAAGCATGGCCTTCACTCATTGGTGGGTTTCTCTCGTGTCACTGCCAGGCTTTCTTTGCTTAAAAAGAAGGAAAAGGCTACTAGCTTTGTTTGGTGGTTTCATGTTCATGCTGGTTTCAAGTTACTCTAGAAGGTACGCGCAACCCAAGCCTGCCGCTGCACAACGACCTTTTTAAACCACCAGCCGCACGTTCGCCATTACCATTATGGTCTCCTCTGCCATGCTGGGACGTTAGAAACCCTCTGGCAAGAGGAATGGATCTGTTATAATCCCCAACCAGATTGTGGGGTCCCTCATCATCGACCCCACAATTTGCCTGCCTGGTTTTGACCTGCCCCATTGCCAATGGCCCCTGCTGAACAGGTTCCGGACAGGCAAGGCCTCTCTGCAGTCAACCAGTGTGGCTGGGGCCTTCGTGACACCCCTTTGTGCAGCTGCGGCACCACAAAGACAATGATGCACGTTGTCGATGAATGCCTGCCGACCAGGCTCAGCGAGGGCCTAGAAGAACTGCATCACGCCACTGAAGATGCCATCGCTTGGCTGACGACTATGCACGTGCTAAATAAAACGTTCATGCTACACTATATTCCATTGATTCGCTGCAATTTCCCATGCTGATCTCAGTGGAAGCAGAATTGCTAGAAGCAGATATGGGTCCATGGTGCCGTGCTTCTCAGTCCAACCCCGAAACCATGAGAGCTTCTGGCTTGTTATTGTAGACGCAGTTGCATAACCACTGGGGGATGCATGTTGCAGGTTCCTATCTGTGCCTGATCAGCAGATGATACGAGTCTATTGGCGCTTCAGCTAAAGAGCCTTCTCTCAAGCTCATGCTTTTAGCTCTTTTCAAGGGAAAGGATCAGCTTGGATGAATTTTTCAATTTTTTTTTTTTTTTTTTTTTTTTAAGTTTCAAAATGGTTGAAGCATTTTTGGTTTCAACATTTAAACACAAATCCAGTTTTCCACTTCAAAGTGACTTTCTGTTTTGAAATCTAAGCTAGTTATAGACTGAAAAATAAATTGACCAATTTTATTTTTAACATTTGGTTGGTGAAAACTTTTTGTCCTGGTCCAGGACAGGAGGAAAAAATCTCTCCAATTTTTGCGGGATGGGAATTCTTTTGTCTGCCCTAGTCATCAGTTCAAGCCTGGAGTGTCGGCTGCTGTGTTGGCACTTACTGGTAGTAGTTCTCTCTCCATGCCACACTGCCTGTATTAGCCAAGGCTTCAGAACCTTTCAGTCAACCCCCTGGGCCAGATTTTGCTCTCACATGCTCTCCAACCCAGTGGCCTTGGTGCAGAGTTGAAAGGAGAGGAGAATTTAGATGCTAAGGAAGTTCCTACAGACAAACACACCTTGCGCTCCCTGAGCAGACCCTCCAGGGAATATGGGCCATATCCTCAGTTGGTGCAAACTGACCTAACGCCTTTGCAGACAATGGAGCTAGTTTGGTGTAGACCAGGTAAGAATTGGGTGCTGCAGCAGTTGCAAGGCTGTTTCAGAGGATTACACTTCTTGAGCTGAATCCTTTGGCAGTTCTTGATATTGACCTATTTCAGAGCAGACAGACATTTCAGCCAGCTCCCTGTGGCAATTTAACTGGCTTGTTGCAAGGGGAAATGCTAGCTAAACCTATTCTTGAATCTACTGAAATATCTTGCAAGCAGCTTTACCAGGACTTTGCCCAGAAAGTCATGGGGGTATTCCTCTGATACATATTGCCATGGGTGCCCCCACTTCCACTGGCTGGTGTGGTTTCTCTCTAGCCTTCATCCCAGTTAGATCTGAGCACCTGATAGACTCTAGATGCACAACTTCCCCCACCCCTAAGGACCAGCCCCATTTTATAGATGGGTGACTGAGGCACAAAATAGATTAAGAAACTTGCCCAAGGTCACCAAAGGAGGACTAGAACCCAATTCTGTGGAGCGCCAGCCCTTAGCTCTGTTTCCTAAGCCATCCTTCCTCCTTGAGGTATTAGAGGAAAGTGAAACAAAATGTTCTTGGTGGTCATACCATCCACACAGGAGGCAGGTGCCACTATGATGGTTCTGGCAGCATTAAAGAACTGTAGGATGTGATCTCATCTCCTTCATTTGGAGTCTCATGCTGCTGTTAGGACTCGTCCTCTTGGCCAACACACTAGGGACTGAACTGGGGACCTCCAGAAGGATCAAGATAAGACAAGGGAGCCTTGTAACACCTACTTACTAGTGGCTTACACTACAATATGTACAGTCGCAAATCCCTAGGATGAAGATCTACATGCACGTCCTGGCAGACTGTAGCAACCTGGCTGGCCAATACAGCAGAAAGTCCCAGTTCGGAGGGGTTTAAAAAATAAATGAAGATTTATTTGGGAAAAACAGCCACAAGGAATAACCTCCATAAGTCTCACAGGCCCAAGCCCATCCTAATAGACCTCTTGTCCTGCAACTCTTGACTCCCGTCTGGAAGCCACTGTCTTTTATAGAGATCTTCTCCACCCAGAACCCTTTGTGGGGAAGGGAGGTCCCACCCCGGTCTCTCTCTCTCATTGGCTGGATGGGCTATCAATCAACTCTTTCTCCCTCACTGCTGGTTCTACAAGCACTTTTCTCCATCCCCTGTGTTGCCCATCGAATGAAGTTTCTCACTATATTGCCTATACTTTATGTAGCCCCACCAGCATGAGCCACAGCTGCCTTATTGTGTTCCATGGTCATGTGGCCAACACTGGAGCACTCTTGTGATCTGGGTTGGGGAGGGTGGTATTTATTTAAAGCTCCAGGTAGCTGCTAGCTACGCTGCAAATGGAAAATCCATGCCTCCGAGTGTGAATTTTGGGTAATCAGTCTTTATTCTTCCACAAACCAATTTTAATTTATGAAGGAGCTGCCTAATTGCCAGGCAGGTTACACATTGCTCAAAATGACTTGATAATTATGGAGATACTGGGACACGTGCTCAGAGAAATTAAGTACCCAGGGAACAAGGAAAAAGCTATGGTGCAGTGAATTCTCAGTGGTGGCATTTGTGTGGATTCATGATGGAAAAACCTTCAAACTCGAAGGCTAGTTCTGGATTGGAATAGGCTACCAAGGGAGGCTGTGAAGTCCCCATCACTGAAGGATCTTAAGAATGGGTTAGACGTACCATTGGGATGGTCTGGTGTATGAGGTCCTGCCTCAGCATGGGACTGTGGATTAGATGACTTCCCGAGGTCCTTTCCAGCCCTACTTTTCTATGCAGCTTTGTTACTGTGGTAGCAGTTGGGGGCCAGGTGGCAGATTTTTGAAGAGGTTCCTGCAGGGGGGATGTTGGAAATACAGACACAGATGTTTGCAACAGAGGACAGGGATCATGTTCTCTGCTCTCTTCTTGGGTTTCGAGAGTATTGATGATGATAAACTAGCAATTAGGTGTCACAGAGACTTTCAGGCAGAGAGTCAGCAACCGAAGGGGTAGTTGCAGCAGGTTTTAGGGGAATTCATGATGACTTTACAGCCAGGGAGAGGAGAAGAGAACGGACATGACAGATTTTAATCACGTGGCTTAATGCATGACTGGAAGGTGCTCAGATACTATGGTGATGACTGTGGTTAGAAGCCTATAGAGCAGTTGTTTCCAAACTGGGGGTGCAGAGGAATGTTTGGGGGGCCCGGTGGGGCCCAGGCCAGGCTCCATAGGGGGTGGGGAGGGAGTGCCTCCTGGCCTGGCTGTGGCTACAGCCCTGCTCCCGGCTGTGTCCGGCTCCGACCCTGGCTCCTGGATCTGGGCTCCCATCCCTGGGCCTGGACCTTGGTTGCAGCTATGGCTCCTGGCTCTGGTCCCGCTCCCAGCCCTGGCTCCTGACTGTAGCAAACGGGGAGTGGGGCGCAGACAGGTTCCATTATGAGTAAAGGGGGCGGGGGTGCCACAAAAAGTTTTGGCACCGCTGCTCTAGAGAATAGACTATTCCGGTATGAAGTTAGCATTTGGAACTTGCTCTGAGCAAGAGACCAACATGGTATTTGCAAATAGGATTCTGGTTTTGATCCAGCTCCATTAAAGTGAATGGGAGTCTGTCCATTGCCGGTAATGGGGTTTGGTAAAGTTGTATGTGAATATAATACAGAAGACCTTGCTGGGACAGAACAACATTGCTGTGTGCCCGTTTTACAGACGGGGAAACTGAAGCACCAGGTTGTCTCCTGATCTGTCCGACCCACCAAAGCCCTCAAGAAAAATCCTTGCTAGAGCCAAAATGAGAACCCAAGAGTTCTGGGCTTCCCACCTTATGCTCTAGTTTCTAGATTAGGACTGGTTGAGTGGGAAAGGGAAGCGGAATTTATTTTGAAATTCCCCTCCCTTCTTCCCTCTCCCATTAGAAATTTCAAATAGTTTTGACACTTTGAAACTCTCCGACATTTCAGAAGAATTTTGACCAGCTCAGTACAAGTTATTTTGCTCGGGGAACCAGTATAAATTGTACCGGCAGCAGCAGCAGCATTCCTCCTGCGCCGCCCCACCTCCCCCAAGTATAAGCTGATAGCTATATTGGCAAACCTTTTCTAGCATGGACCCGGCCTACATCTTAGATCACTAATGATGAGTATATATAGAAGGTGAACTGTAGGACTAATGTAGTCCCATCTAAAAATGGGGACAATGAAGCGGTCTGAGACTTACTGATGAAAGGTGCTAGCTTTGAGCTAGGTGGTAATGATGATGATAATAATAATTAATAAATTGTTAATTATTAATGACTTTGGGCCCAATTCTACAAACACGTTAAGCTGAGAATACAGCTTTGTACCCTGAGTAACCTCGTTGGCTGACTCCTGTAGAACTAAGGAGGTTAATAAGGACTATGCCTGGTAGTAAGAGTTTATGTTATCAGGATTCTGCTCTCATTTGCATCGAGGAGTTACTCCCTTGGAGCCAGGATTTGGCTCGGACTTTGCAAAGAAGGCCCAGTGCCATGTGCCAGATACTCCAATGGTGAGCAAAGTGTCTTGGGAAAGCGTTTGGACCTGCTCAGTGTAAACACTTGAGGGCCTGATTTTCCTCTCCCCCACCCCCGCCACTGTAAATCAGGCTGAATTCCACTGCGGTTCTTGCTCTACGCTCCCGCCGTGCACCTGGGCAAAAGATCTACCAGGGCTCAGCTGTAAGCTCTGCTGAATGGCCATGTGGGTGAGCTGGGAGGAATCCTCATGCTGCCCCGAGTCTACCTGCATCACCAGACAGGGTGCAACTGAGGCTGGGCTGCTGCTCCCCTTCCCATACAGGTGTGCGCATGCGGGGAAGGCTGCTGAGTACTCGGACCTTTATGTGGCCAGGGTGGGCCAGCTGAGCCAACACGGTGCAGGTTCCTTCCCCTCTGGAGCACAAGGGAAGCAAGAACTGAATGTGTGACTCTGTCTATATTCTGCTTTTCTTCGTGCTGCCCCTTGCTTGGGCTGGCTGGCCTGGGGCCAATCCAGCCCTTGATTAAAACACCCGGGGCAAAATTCTGCACTCTCACCACCAAGTGCAGGTCCCACTGGCTTGCATTAGCCCCAGCAGAAGTCTGACCAAATGGTGCTGCCCTGGCCAGTAGCTTTTTTCCTGCAAAGTCCTCAGATGAGGAACAGGTGCAGCAGGTGTCAGAGGAACAGGTTGAGTTCTTGGCCTTAGCCAAGCCGTTTGACCTGCCCAGACAGGCTGGATAGCAGCAGCGAGAATCCCGCATTAGCTTGGATATTAGTGCTTTGAGCAGGAGCTTAAAGAAAAGGAGCATGTGTCAGCGTAAAATGCCTGGCAGTACAGCAAGGGAATGAGCCCTGGGGATTGCAGGGATACAGGCCTGAATGCAGCCCCACAGGGCAGTGGATGAGCTGGCTACTTCCCTCTCCCGTCTCTCTGGCAGGGGTGGAAATCAGATCCTGCTGTCACCAGCTCTGCGTAGCACATTTCTCCGCTGACATAGAATCATAAGACTGGAAGGGACCTCGAGACAGCATCTAGTCCAGTCCCCTGCACTCACGGCAGGACTAAATATTATAGACCATCCCTGGTCAATTTTGTCTCACCTGCTCTTAAAAATCCACAATGATGGAGATTCTACAACCTCCCGAGGCAATTTATTCCAGTGCTGAACCACCCTGACAGGAAGTTTTTTCTAATGTCCAACCTAAACTGCCCTTTCTGCAATTTAAGCCCATTGCATCTTGTCCTATCCTCAGAAGTTAAGAACAGTTTTTCTCCCTCCTACTTATGACAACCTTTTATGTACTTGAAAACTGTTCTGTCCCCTCTCTGTCTTCTCTTCTCCAGATTAAACAAACCCTTTTTTTTTTTTCCAATCTTCCTTCATAACTCACGTTTTCTAGATCTTGAATCATTTTTGTTTCTCTTCTCTGGACTTTCTCCAATTTGTCTATGTCTTTCCCGAAATGTGTCAAACAGAACTGGACACAGTACTCCAGCTGAGGCCTAACCAGTGTGGAGTAGAGCAGAAGAATTACTTTTCGTGCCTGTATTACAGCACTCGTAGTAATATATCCCACAATGATGTTTTCTTTTTTTGCAACAGTGTTACCCTGTTGATTCAGATTTACCTTGTAATCCACTATGATCCCCACATCCTTTTCCGCAATGCTCTTCTTAGGGAGTAATTTCCCATTTTGTATGGTGCCACTGATTGCTCTTTCGTAAGTGGAGTACTTTGCATTTATCCTTATTGAATTTCATCCTGTTTACTTCAGACCATTTCTCCAGTATGTCCAGATCCTTTTGAATTGTAATCCTCTCTTCCAGAGCAATTGCATCCCCTCCCAATTTGGTATCATCTGCAAACTTTATAAGTGCACTCTCTCTGCCATGATCTAAATCATTGCTGAAGATGTTGAATAGAATTGGACTCCGAACTGGTCCCTGCGGGACCCCATTCGATATGTCCTTCCAGCTTTACTGTGAACCACTGATAACTGGTTGGACAACTGTTCCCAGAGAGTAGTTATGCCTCCACCTTATAATGGCTTCATCTAGGTTGTGTTCCCTTAGTTTGTTTATGAGATGGTCATGCGAGATAGTATAAAAAGCCGTACTAAAGTTAAGATGTACCTCATTTACCACTTCCCCCCCATCCACAAGGCTTGTTACCCTGTCAAAAAAAACTATCAGATTGGTTTGGCACGATTTGTTCTTGACAAATCCATGCTGACGCTTACTTATCCCCTTATTATCGTCTTGGTGTCTGCAAAGTGATTGCTTAACAATTTTGTTCCATTCTTGTGCTGTGTACTGGGACATCCATGCTTCCCTGGGTGCGCCACTCTTTCTGTACCCGCAAGTTCTGGCCACAGTCCAACAGGAGCGATTAAAACCCCATTCATCCTCCCCCGGAGAGCCACTGAGGTCAATGTGACTCTCAGTATGGGGAGTGGCTACTCCCACGGAAAAGGGTGGCAGGTTCAGGTCTCCAGAATTGGGTCTGAACTTACCACAAAGAGGACAAGTGAGAGAGAGCAGGATGCAGGTACAGGGCTGCGGGGGAGGGCAGCAGTTGGTGGCATGGGCAGAGTGGGAGGAGGAATGTTGCACCTGGTCTGGATTTGTGCCACCTGTAATGCCCGTCATGTTTCAGTTTTACTGAAACTTCCTTAGCCTTCCCAGGTCTTGGTCATATAATGTTAAAGAAGAAGAAACATACATGGGGTCAATATACAGTGGAAGTAGCACTAAGGGCCATCATGTCCAGCAGGCAAGTACCTTGTCTTACGTGTCCACTCCACGGTCTCTTTAAACTTTTCAGTTGTCTGTCTGTCAAGCCTGGTCCTGGGAGGTCAGCTTGCCTGTGTCTCTCTGCAGAACAGAAGCAAGATAAACACAGCTGGAGATGGAACCATTCAGTCCCTTGACAAGTTGATCTCTCTAGAAGGCATGTCTGACATAGCAAAGAAACCCACCATGGTGCCAGGGCCTCCAGGATCCTGTAAAGAGGTGGGGGGGAAGGGAGGCCCCTGAAATCTAGGTCCCAAAACACATTTTTCCAGTGAGGAGATGACACGGCTTCCTTGAGGCTTCTCTACTGGTTCCTCTCTGCTGTCCCATCCCTGGATGGAATTATGCCTGATGATGGGTCTCATTCACCCCTGGCAGGGGCACCCATGCAGAGCACCTCATGCCACCGAAGCCCCATGGGACCCCTCTGGCAGTGTGCCACCTGCTGATTCTGCAGGTGTCTTTGGCAGATCTGCTGTGGGGACGGAGGCTGGCAGTTCTTACCCTGGGGTGAATCCTCCTCCAAGGAACAGGGAGTGACAACTTCTTGTGGACAATGAATCAATCTACTTCTGGAGGGCAGGGGCGGGGGCAGCTCCTCAGCTGGTGTCCATTGTCACAGCTCTTGTAAAGCCAATGGAGCTCAGACAATTCGCTGCAGCTGAGGATCTTGATTATAAGTAGCTAGAGCATGGTTAAAGAGCATCCCTTCTTTCCCCACTAGGAAATGAAGAGCAGGCTGCTGCCCTGGGCCCTTAGGGTGCTTACTCAGGGGAAACCTCTAATCTCCAGGCTGCATCAGCGGTTCCCAGCCAGCTGCCTGGTTTGCTTTGGCTGGCCCAGCAGAAAGACAGCAGCAGCCTGTAGGTGGCATTGCTGGCAAACGAGGAGCTGCCTTCAAGCTGGAACATGTCAAGCAGCTTCTTGCTTTGCAGCCAGGTCCCTCTTCCCACTTTAAACCAAAACCCGCAAGGTTACTCCTGATTGACACTAGTGGAGCTGTGATAGGGATTTGGCTCTAACTTAGTCGTGTTATTAGCAATACGCAGGTGTGAACAGCTTTATGGTCAACCCCAGGTGTTCAAAAATCATAAATCGGCCCTCCCCACAAATCCACGAGTGGCTTAAAATCATGAGACTTTAAAAATAATAAAATACACACACTTCGGGTTCTTTTTCTTGTGAGTTTTTTAAACACAAATGAAAACAGAGTCTCATCTAGTCACATGACTCCAGGTGCTTGGGCTTTAAGGAAAATCTGGAATATTATGAAGCTTGGGACAGTCCTACTGAATGTACATGTCATGCTTATCTGGCTTTTGACCTGGAAATAACTCAAGGTTGGACAATCTTGCAAGTTCTCCAGCGTTTCCTAGTTTGGCCATTCCAGAAACATACTCCGTGGTGGCCTTTTAGTGCTGTGGTATCTCCAGAATGAGGTGGAAATGGCACATGCAGAGAGAGAGAGAGTGAGTGAGTTTGTTGGCCCTGGTGTAACTTTTCGGGTTTGCTGCAGTCCCAGATGTTCCCACGTTGACTTCTTGGTAGAAATTTGAGAGAGGCCTAAGTTGGATCACAAATCTGAAAAACTGGGTAGCTCAGAAGAGAAGCTGAGTTTCAAAATCTGGAGCTGGAAACGCATGTGAATTTTGGATGAAATTCACCCCAGGTCCTTCACATGGGGCTGAAGTGAGGCCTGAATGGTCTGGAGCCCACTGGTACTGCAATGAGTTTAATCTTTTGCAATGGGGCAACTGGTTTAGGCTGGATATTAGGAAAAACTTTTTCACTAGGAGAGTGGTGAAGCACTGGAATGCGTTACCTAGGGAGGTGGTGAAATCTCCTTCCTGAGAGGTTTTTAAAGGTCAGGCTTGACAAAGCCCTGGCTGGGATGATTTAGTTGAGAATTGGTCCTGCTTTGAGCAGAAGGTTGGACTAGAGGACCTCCTGAGGTCCCTTCCAACCCTGATATTCTATGAACTGCTGCTCAGTTACGCCAATGTAAATATGGAGGCGTGTCAATGATTTCAGTGGAGCTATTCTGGATTTACACAAGCTATCGGAGCAGAATTTGGCCCTGGCTCTAGAATGTGTTGAACCAGGACCCAAATTTATACAGCCACTGTCTCTTTAATGTTGGTTCCTGGAGTTTGAAATCCTGACCTAAACTTAGATCCATATTTTTGCCACTTAGGCCCCTTTCTAGGTTAGTGGCTTGATTCCACTATTACCTCACATCTTGAGTTGTCACTGATGCTTCTGCAAAGATTGCAGAGCTGGTTAGAATTCTTTTCATCTAAAAGATTTTTTGGCAAAAAATGCCACTTTCCTAAAAATCAAAATGTTTTGAATATCAGTCAATTAAGACTAACTTGCATTGGCAGTGGGAAACCCGAAAGAGACATTTTGCTAATGGCCAAGTGTCCTGTTTTGACACTTTGGGAACAGAACTTTTTTTATTTCGAGAATAAAACTTGTTGATGTAATTTGATTATCGACCTTAAAAGGTTAAAATTGGAACAAAATGTTTTGATTTGCTTGAAATGAGATGTTTTGATTGAGCCGAAATGAATTTTGGTTTGCAGGCCTATTTCAAAACTCTTTACGTTTTGTTCTAATTCACAATGGGAAAAAATTAAAAACTGAGACATTTCCCATGAAATGGAAAATCCAGTTCCTGCCCAGCTATGAATGAATGTAAAATGCTGCCATTCTGATTGGACAGAGCAGGATGACGTTTGGATGTGCAGAAGATCAGAGAAAGGGCTTGTCGACATGGAGCAGTAACGTACACTACCATGCATCTGACGAAGTGGGTATTCACCCGCGAAAGCTCATGCTCCAATACGTTTGTCAGTCTCTTTGCCGCTTTTACAGATCCAGACTAACACGGCTACCCCTCTTGATATTAAAGAGATGGTGGCTGTATAAATTTGGGCCTGGTTCAACACATTCTAGATACTTGACTACAAGGAGTGTGATTTCTAAAAGGCACCTACATGTTGTGCATTAATTGGTCCCTGGCGACCTTCGTGGTATGCACGAAAAGTTCCCTAATGCACTTTAATGTCGTACAGTTTCAAACATCATAGGCTGCAGGAGGGTCTACATGGACCAATCGATGTGCAGCACATTCGTTTTAGACCTTACAGCCCCATCGCGTGAATTACTGCTCTTTGTAGACGAGCCCTAGATGGGAATGGTCACTTCTGGCTTTCAAAGCTATGACTAAACGATGCTGCAAAATCCAAAGCAGAAGAGAAACAGGCCTTAAATCTTCCAGAGGAACAGAGATGCTGATTTCCTGTAGTAGGAAAATACTAGACACATAGGAAGGTTAATGCTAATGCACAATCGGGCAAAGGTGCATAATTTTTTATTATTTTTTAAGTATTTACAGAGGACCACGGGGAAGGTGTTGCCTGTAAGCTACATGTTAACGAAGTAGTTTAGTGCGTTAAGAAAAACCTTCATTGCAAGCCCAGGGGTTCCTTTGTTCTCTGGAAGGGATAACAATGACAAGCCTAGGTGTGCCGGCAATTTTCTTTAATAGTCTTCTTTCATCACTGCTTAGGCTCCACCTTCCTATTTCTGCCTCATGGTTATTAACTCATGTCCCAACCCTGCAATTTGCCATCTTAGTAAATTGCAGCTTTGTGGCTCCTGTCTTGATGGGACAGTGTTCTCCATTTCTTCGAAAATAGCTTCTTGGTTTCTCCTCTTTGCGACTATAGCGTAGCCGTGTTTCCATTAGTGTAGTGGGCAGCCCGGGCATGCTCGGGCCCGTTTTATTTTAGTGGTATTACACCAATCTCTGAGGATCCCTGAAATGTCCATTAATTAGGCAGGGCTTTTCAGAGGAGCCTAATTACGATAACACTTGGATTCAGGTGCCTAAATTCTTTGAAAAGCTCAGTGCTAATTGCCATGACAATGCTCCCCACTTGCCGAGAGGCTTACGTTTTTGTTGGCCTTTGGGCCAAGGACCATCTTTTTAGTCTGTGTTTGCACAGTGCCTAGCTTCATTTTACAGATGGGGGAAAACTGAGGCACTAAGCAGTGACGGGACTTGCTCAAAATCTCACAGGGTGTGGTGGATAAAACCCAGATTCTCCAAACATAAGAACGGCCATATTGGATCAGGTCAAAGGTCCATCTAGTCCAGTATCCTGTCTTCCAACAATGGCCAATGCCAGGTGCTTCAGAGAGAATGAACACAACAGTAAACCATCAAGTGATCCATCCTCTGTCGCCCGTTCCCAGTTTCTGGCAAACAGAGGCTCAGGACACCATCCCTGCTCATCCTGGCTAATAGCTATTGATGGACCTATCCTCCATGAATGTATCTAGTTATTTTTTGAACCCTGTTATAGTCTTCTGGCCTTCACAACATCCTCTGGCAAGGAGTTCCACAGATTGACTATGGGTTGTGTGAAGAAATACTTCCTTTTATTTGTTTTAAATCTGCTGCCTATTAGTTTCATTTGGTGACCCCCTAGCTCTTGTGTTATGAGAAGGAGTAAATAACACATCGCTGTTCACTTTCTCCACACCAGTCATGATTGTATAGACTTCCCTAATATCCCCCCTTCATCATCTTTTTTCCAAGCTGAAAAGGCCAGGTCTTGTTTAATCTCTCTCCATATGGAAGTTGTTCCATGCCCCTAATAATTTTTGTTGCCATTTTACTGGAATTGGAAAAGGTTCAGAAAATCTTTTTTGAGATGGGTCGACCACATCCACACACAGTATTCAAGATGTGGGTGTTACCCCAGATTTACATAGAGGCAATATGATATTTTCTCTCTTATTATCTATCCCTTTCTTAATGATTCCCAACACTGTTTGCTTTTTTGACCTGCCGCTGCACACTGAGTGGATGTTTTCAGAGAACTATCCACAATGACTCCAAGATCTCTTTCTTGAGTGGTAACAGCTGATTTACACCCCATCATTTGATTTGTACAGTTGGGATTATATTTTCCAATGTGCATTACTTTGCATTTATCAGCACTGAATTTCATCTGTCATTTTGTTGCCCAGTCACCCAAATTTGTGTGATTCCTTTGTAACTCTTTGCAGTCTGCAAATTTTGCCACCTCACTGTTTACCTCTTTTTCCAGATTATTTATGAATATGTGGGAACAGCACAGGTGCCAGAACAGACCCCTGGGGGGACACCACTATTTACCTCTCTCCATTTTGAAAACTGACTATTGATTCCTACTCTTTGTTTCCTATCTTTTAACCCAGTGGTGGGCAACCCGGGAGCTGTGTGGGGTGTCTGTGACAATCAATGTCAGCAAAATGTCTTGCAGCCCGCAGTTGGATTACCCTGATGGGCCGCAGGTTGCCCACCACTGTTTTAACCAGTTACTGATCCATCAGAGGACCTTCCCTCTTATCCCATGACAGCTTACTTTACTTAGGAGCCTTTGGTGAGGAAACTTGCCAAAGGCTTTCTGAAAATCTAAGTACGCTATATCCACTGGATCACCACCCTTGTCCACATGATTGTTGACCCTTAAAGGATTCTAATAGATTGGTGAGGCATGATTTCCTTTTCCAAAAATCTTGACTCTGAAGTCTGAGCCTTCACCACAAAAGACTCAGTGCTGGGAGTTAAAACATGCTAGCTATTAAAATATGCTTTTGTGTATTGAAAGGTGTTTTTAAAGTTGTAAACTGTCACTTCAAATTTCAGGGTTCTTTTCCTGGTCCTGCTTGCAGGCCAGGGGAATCTATAGGGAAGTGTGTGATCTGGGCCTACCAGCAGTCAGTCTGCAGCTGGCCAGTTTAGAGTAAGGTGTGGTGAGTTGTACCTCTCTGCTTTTGGGAGCAGCCTGCTTTGTGTGTCTCTCTTTCTTTCTGGGTTCTTGTAGAGGTGGCCTGAATTCTAAGTAAAAAAGGAGTGTTATGTTGCAACCTTCCAGTATTTATGTTTGTACCTAACTTCATTGGTAATATGCTTTGAAACATAATGGCTTTCTAAAGATCTCATCTTAAATTCTGTCCCAAATCTAGAATCCACCCTTTTCAAATAGGTTCTAAATTCGGCCCAAGTGGGGTTCTCCGTCCGCCTCTTTCTAGGTTTTTAGATCGTGTCCATCACCACAGTATCCGAGGGCTTTCTGGATTCTCCTGCCCGTGGACGAAGAATAATTTCTATTGGGCTAATTTACAGTCCAGTGTTGAAACAGGCATATTATGTAACTACCAAGGGGATATTGAGGAGCATCACTGAAAAGTTCAGTCCCCGTAGAAGTCTGACAGGCATCTCTAACTCCTGCAGAGAGTCCACCTTGCGAGGGAGGGCTAGATCCACAAAGAGGACGTAGGTGCTGCAGCCTTAATGGAATTCGCAACCCTGAGTTAGAGGCCTGGGCTCCCGATGGGATGCGTGGGGAGAGTTAGGTGCCTGAGAATAGGATTCACGAAAAGGGAGTGGGCGGGGAAGGCTGCCTGAGCAAGCCAATAGGAAACGTTGAGGCAAGAGGTGGAGCCTAAATGCCAAAGGGAGTTCGGTGCCTAGTTCTGGGTTGGAGGGAGACAGTCATCTTCAACTGTGAATCCTCTCCTGACAGTAGATATCTAAGCCCTTTCTCTCCTCCCCACTCCCCAAATGAGGGCTGCCTCCTCCTCCATTTCTAGCCTAGGGGTTAGGGCACTCAGCCAAGATGGGGGTGACTTAGGTTCACGTTTGCCCTCTGCCTTTTGTGGACTAGAGATTGGAATCCACATCTCAGGAGAGTGCCCTAACCTCTGTATGAGGGGATGTTATGGCCTGGGTCTCTCCCGCTGAAGCTGTTCGCCTTTGTATGAATAACCCAATAATCTTTGGGCCACAGAACAAGTGAGACCGACTCTATCACCCAGTGCTTCAGGCACTCACCTGGCCTGTAGGAGATCTTGCTTCAAGACCCTGCTCCACTTAAGAGTGAGGCCTGGCTCCTCAGCGGATGTAAATGGGCAAGGTTCCACTGAAATCAGCAGAGGTGTGCTGATTTGACACCAAGAAGCTGTTCAAAAGGGCTTGATTCTCCGCTCCCTGGGGCGCTCACTTACACCAGTGCATCTTGCTTTTGCTTCAACCGCAACGTGTTTTACACCTACGTTACCCTGGTGTAACGGCCAACACAAGTCGCAGGGCAGTGGAGATTCAGGCTCGAGGGGTTGAATCCTGCAGCCCCATACTCATGAGTAATCTATGCGCTGGTGCGTAAATATCATTGCACCCAGTGATGCTTTCCGTGTTAATAAGCCCTTTATATGGACAGAAGGGGTGCGGGAGGCATAATGCAAAGTTTTTTTTCCCCATTGGAAATTGCAAAGAAACTGAACTGTGTTTTGTTTTGTTTTCCATTTAAATTTTCCACAGATGGAAAACCTCCCATTTCTGGGACCAGCTCCATCTCTTTGTGCCAGAAGCTCGGAATGAGCGACAGGGGATGGATGGATCACTTGATCACCTGTTCTTTTCGTGTCCTCTGGGGCATCTGGCATTGGCCACTGCCAGAAGATAGGATACAGAGCTAGATGGACTTTTAGTCTGACCCAATATGGCTATTTTTATGTTTTTATTGTCCCCTGACTACACATCTGATGACAACCCATCAACTAAATCTCTGCAGGGCTGAGCCAGGCGAAGCCCGGTGAGTCAGCAGAATACTCTCTTGTCTTTCATTGATGTGCTTTGTAGTGTGAGAACCTTGCTGCCTATGGTACTTGCCAACAGGCGTGCAGTGGGTGTGGAATGGTAATGAGCAAGAGGCGAGGGTGCTGAATCAGTCTGTCGCAAAGGAAAGATGCAACAGAGTCCCAGGCTAGTGGTCAGATGTTACAGGAAGGATGGGATGGAGGAGGGCAGCTCTTTATACTTCCTCAAGCTTACCCCTAAGGCATGCTGGGTAAAGCTGGCTGAGAAGTACTCTGATTCTGGGTGGGAAGTATTCTGATCTCTTACCTTAGTTTTCCTGTGGTGTCAGGCCATTGGTTTAACTGGTGTCACTGCGGATTTACACCCGTGTGTGTCAGATCAGAATCAGGCCCCAAAGGTCTAGCCGAGTCACCCTTTCTTACCCACTCGCCTCTGCTGGGAGAAGGTTTTCTGGGATAACTCTTCAAAGCTACTCTGCTACCGTAGAACCTGGCTGCACTGTACCTTCTGCTAAGACCTCTTCCTGGTGGAACATATATGGAGCCAAGGCACAAGTGTACAGGAGACAGTCAAGTACGTGTCTCGCTGAAATAAAGCCAGAGGTGGCAGGTTCAAGGACAGGGTCTTGATTATGTCCAAATCTCCTTTGCTCCCAGAATATGGCAAGGGAGATGGAGAGAATATCCATCCTCTTCTCTCTTATTTTAGGACCTGATTCCCTTCTCATTTACATCAGTTTTACACTGGCTTGACTGCATGGGGTTTACTCCTGATTCAACCAAGTAGAATTCTACCTGCTTTGTGGAGTGACTCCTGATCTACACACCTGCATGTGAGTGGAGAATCAGGTCTCTGCGCTGTGGTATCTTCCAAGTGCACCGAGTCAGATTTATCTGTTCAGTAATCTCCTTTCCAATTGCAATGGCAGAACAGCAGCTTGGGAGAGGTTTTGGGCGGAACAGGTGATTACAGGCCTGGTGTTCTGGTACAATCGGAGAGATGCTCAACAGCAAGACACAAGCCTATTGGAATGGGAGCTGTGCAACACGCGTTCAGGCAGGGCAGGTATGTTAATAACCACTTTGCTCTCATGAGATTACCTGCAACCGCTGGGAGTCCTTGCACTGCAGCTCTGCATGAAGCATTGCGTGAACCAAGCCGGCAGAAGCCCCTTGGTCTGCAGTGCTGCAGTGGGAGAGGAAAAGAGTCGGGAACGTTTGCTGTTCGTGTTAGGAATTGCTCACGCTAGTCAGGAATTTTTTGACTCGTCAAAATGTTCCCAACTGGCTCTACCCACAACTCCCCTGGAAACCCAGGGATAGTTTGGCCTCAGTAGAAAATGGAGTGAGGTCCTCAGCATATTTGGCCCTTTGACTTCAGTGGGAGCTGAAGGCACTCAGGACTGAGGTGCCCAGGCTCTTCTGAAAATCCCACTAGTCATCTAGCAGCACCTTGAGGTGCCTAAATCCCTTTAACAATCTAGCCTTTGCCACCTTGGGGGATCGGGTCCAGATTGAAACAGGAGAGGCACCAAATGTTAACATTCCAAGGAGCTCTGAGGGGCGACCAAGTCTACTGGAATAATTTGACTTGTAAGGGCCTGATCCAAAGCCCCAAGCAAGTCTCATATTAAAAGTAACGCCACTCTGCAGAGCACAGAAGTCGTGTCGGCTACAAAGAGCTGCATTTAAAAACAATTTGCATTCAGTCAGCTACTTCTCTCTTTCTGGGAGTGTCTGATTTTTTTTTTTTTTTTCCCACTTCACTTAACGCATTTAGGCCCTGCTCTAGCAAAAGGCTTCAGCGTGTACTTAATCAGGAGCGGCACCAGGGTTTCTGATGCCCTAGGTGGACGGCCATTTCGCTGCCCCCCGCGGCGCCGGTGGACCTACTGCGTCATTTCGGCGGACGGTCCGCAGTTGGAAAGGCTCCGGTGGAGCTACCGCAGTCATTTCGGTGGGCGGTCCGCTGGTCTAAAGGCTCCGGTGGACTGCCGCAGGCATGACTGTGGTAGGTCCGCCGGAGCCTTTAGACCAGAGCACCATCCGCCGAAATGACTGGCAGCTCCACCGGATCCTTTCCAGCAGCGGACCATCCGCCGAAATGACTGCGGTAGGTCCACCGGTGCTGCGTGCCGCCCCCCCGGCAAAATAGTGCCCCCCCAAAATTCTGGCACCCTAGGCCTTTGCCTCGGTGCCTAAATAGTAGCACCGGCCCTGTGCTTAATATAAAGCATGTGGTTACTCACATGCTTTAAATGAAACTTTTGTGTGTAAGTGCTTCACTGGAAATTCACGCCTGTGGAGTGTAAGCCCCATAAGCCACAGAAATCCCAAGTAATCCCTAAAGGACAGAACCTCAGGTGGCATAAATTGTCACAGCTCCATCTCCTTACAGCGGCTAAGGATCTGCTTCTAAAGCCTTATATGTGACTTAAGTCTTGCGTGGGTTGTGGGTTGGGTTTTGATAGGGGAAGGAATTCCCACCTGCTGCTGTGGGATCTTCAAGCCAGGGACTTGATGCGTCACTCGATGCTTGCAAAGTGCCTTGTATCTTCTGGGTGCTGCTGCAATTTTAATATAATAATAATCACTGATGATAATAGAGAGGAGGTGCTGTAACTTGAACCTTCGCTCCAGCCTGCAATGAGACAGGCACGAGAGATTAGATAGGTGGAATGAGTTTGCAGGCAATTTACTCTGGGGCCATATTGTTCTGTCAGGTTTTCCAACACTACGCCCTGTTGATTTCAAAGGGCAGTTCTGCCCAGCTAGTGGTGGCATGTTCCCACCCGTGAATCCTTTTGCAACTGGCGTGACAATCCCGCAGAGGTTTTGGGGTGTGTGGATTGTGGTGTCCCTGTTCTTCTTTGGGGAGGGGTGGTCTTTTCATCCCACATCTGGTTGGTGACGTTCCCTAGCATTGTGTGACAGAAGGCGGCACAGAGAGAGAAAGAAATATGGAGAGCAGAAAGGTCTCAAGATGTTAATCCAAACAGGGTAATCTGTATGGGTTGCTACGTGCCTCTAGCCAAGAAGACAAAGGCTCCATCTACACAACAATCCGAGGTATAGACACACCCTAGCTAGCTCATGCTGAGTCCCTAGCAGCATGGATTTCAGCAAGGGGGAGCCATCTGAGCAAGTACCTAGGATCCCATGCGGGCGAGTGCAGCCCACGCGGGTATGGATATCTGAGGTAGCTAGATCAAAACTAGCTCTGGGATGTATCCGTATCCTGTTTTGGATGCACCTCTGATGGTAGTGTGTACGTGCCCAGGTGTGCCGCTGATTTATTTAATTTTAAAATGAGAGCGAGGCCTAGCCCAAGGCTCTAGATACCGTAACATAATTAATTATATAATGGGTACGGTGTAAATTAAACATTAAAATCAACAGTTCCACAGGGAATCCTGTGGCACCTTATAGACTAACAGACGTTTTGGAGCGTGAGCTTTCGTGGGTGAATACCCACTTCGTCAGCTGCGTCTGACGAAGTGGGTATTCACCCACGAAAGCTCACGCTCCAAAACGTCTGTTAGTCTATAAGGTGCCACAGGATTCTCTGCTGCTTTTACAGATCCAGACTAACACGGCTACCCCTCTGATACAGTTCCACAGGAACTCAGCCAGCCAACCACCTCCCTCCTTCATCTAGGGAACATACCCCAGCCCTTTCCATAAACAAGTGTCTCTTTGTAGTGTGCCTGGGAAGTGATCAAATCTGGGCTACGTCCCCCAAAGTTCTGGGGTCTTGGAGTTCTGCCAGTAGCATTCTTCTCTTTTACCATCGTGATGGCGTCTTTTTCCAGTCAGGGAATGTGATCTACGGTATATTCAGGGATTGGGCATAACAAAGCTGCTGGGGAACGAATGGAACATCCAAGAGGGAAAAATATGGAGTTGTGACAAGAGAGGCTGGGGGTGCGGGGAAGGCAATGGGAGGAAAGAGAAAATAAAAACAGAGGAGGAAAATCAAGGGGACAGGTAGGGAACATCTACCTGTGACTGATCGGTCACCTTCTGTCCAGAAAACATCTACAAAATCCCATGCTCCCCCCTGCTTTCCTATCCTGTTTCTCCTGGTGTTGGTCTGTTTTGCCAAAGGCTGGGTCAGAATTCAACCATAAAACTGGCCCTTTCATCCCCATTAGAAAGGATTGCTTGTCAGATCAAGAAGCCCTAGTCAAATATCCTCTCTCTCTGAGAAATGAGGCTTGAATATGTTTTCATTGAGATGGTTATCCATAGCCACTCCATTTCCCTTTGAAAAGGCTTTAGATTTCGTTTTGGATTTGTTTTCTTCTGTGTATCCTCATCAGTGCGTTTCCAGATGTCGGCGTGGATTTTCTAGCGTGTTTGCTGTTTCACTGAGCAGCCTGCGGTCTCTGTACTTGAAATTCCAAACCTTGTGCAATGGCAGGAGTATGTTTACTTTGCTGGATCCGCAGGCCCACTTATTCCATTGAAATGACACAACATTGCAAAGAATGGGAGAAGCCAAAGAAGCATTTCCAGGGATCAGCTTCACATCTGTTACCAACAGTCCTTGAATTGTGACCGCTTGCCTCCTGGAATGTCTTTGCACCTACCTGTCATTATTATGGCACATGCACTATCCCCTTTTATATGTCTCAACAGCATGACACTGCACCCCATAGCCGTCAATGGCAAAATTCCCTTTCTTTTCAATGGCTCCTTAACCAAGAAGTCCTGGCCTATATTCTCAAAAGCAATTAGCTGTAATTTTTTGGGGTGTCCGGCCTGAGACACCTTAGAGGGATCTGAAAGCTTTGAGCACAGCCCCCCCTGAAAAGCAGACCCTCTATATGGGTTGGGCACTGAAAATTGTTAGCAAAATCTAGGCTCCTGATCTTTTCAGGATCTCTAGTCATTCTCCGTGACCTTCTCCTGCTCTGTTCTTGTGAGATGGGCGGTCAGAGAGCCCCAGGTGCGGGCAGCCCATCGATTTCTATAACATGATGCCACGTCTTACGATCACAAGCAGGCAGGCCCACTCTAGTACCCCATGGGCTGGGGACTCGGGCTGGCTATTGTCACACCCAGAAGATAAGGAGAATGGGATGCCCCACTGTAAACGTGTAGGACATAAAGTAAAGTAGCTACTCTGGAAACTCCTGGTAACAACTTTTCCTGTAATGGCCAAAAAGCAGTCAAACAGGTTGATTCGGTTTTCTAGCAGACTCGTCAACTGCACAAGATGGGAGAGAGACAGACTCCACCACCCTCCCATCAGTGGAGAGCTGAGTTCAGTCCCTTACCTATTCATTTCATTGCACACCCTGGGAGAAGTATGCGGAGAAGCCCTGCAAAGAAGCCGTTTGCACCGTGGGCGAGCTAGGGATGTGGGGAATCCAGGAGTTCTGGCACGGAAAAGGTTTCCTGGGACTGGACAGAGGGTTATGTATAGTAGGTGAAATTCAGCCCGGTGCACGACCAGGAAAAGGCCTATGCACTGCTTTAACTTTCAGAATAATGGCACATAGTGCAAGTTCTATTCTGCACAGTGTGAATTTTCACCTGCTATGCAAATTCATTGGCCAGTCCCCTCAGGTAGAAGATGGTGTGGCCTTAAGGTTGCATTTGCAGTGCAGGGAATGTCTTTCCTTCAAATCTATGGCCTCCTGGGGGGATTTCCCCATCCCCAGAAGTCCTTTCGTGGGTTTATTAACTAGACTCCATGTATGGTCTAGCTAGATGCAGAAAGAGCTGGGGCAAAACAAGTGGGATTTGAAGGATTGGGTCACTGAAAGATTGCCCACGAGCCTTACAAGAAATGGGACTGTGACAGTGCGCAGCACAAAATCTGGCTTCCTTGTCTTGGCTCAGGAAGAGCCTGGGGTTGGGGCAAGGTGTGGGTGAGGATCTTGCGTTTGTGTGACTAAGGACACCGGTGCTAATAACAATATAAGTTAAGAGTTGAATGAAGCAATTCGATTTTTATTGCTTTGTTTTTTTAACTCTCTCTCCTTTGCAGCAAAAGAGCCTGGAGGTGACTAGTGCCGAAGCAGCAGAATCTCACGAGGGTGGAGGAAAAATAACGTGGCATAGCTTCAAAAATGTCTTGCAACGTGTCAAGGAGAGCAGCTGGTCAGAAAATGGGGGGTATTCCCCATGGAAAAGTTTGCCCTTTTCATTGAAAAACTGAAATTTTCAGGCTAAAACCTTATTTATTTATTTTTATTTTATTTTTGGATGAAAAGTCAAATTTTTCTACCCAAAGCTGACATGGTCCATGAAAAGAGTCTGTGCATTGAAATGCCAGTTTTCTATTGGAAGAAGGGTGGAGACGTAATTTTTTTCCCTACCAGCCCTATGATAGCTACCTTTTAAAGCCGAAGATCTGAAAAGCACTTTGCAATGGCAGGTGGCCATTTTACAGCTAGGGAAACTGAGGTACCGAGTAAAGAAACAATGTGCCCAGGGGTTTCACACAAAATCCGTGGCAGATGTGGAAGCAGCACCCATGCCTCTTAATCCAATGCCCCATTCATGGGAGTTTGCTACTTCTACAACAGAGCTGTCTTGCTAGCTGTGCCTTGTACCAAGAGTTGGTCGAGAGTTTCAGGGTGAGGTTAGCTACTGTGAATGCCGTCCATCGGAGATGGCTGGTGAGCGCAGGAAACTGGCATAATCTTTTAGAGCCCAAGCCAGCAGCTTGATCCTCCGATCACACAATTTTACACTGGTGGAACTGGTGTGATTTAACAGAGTTACGCCTGCATAGGGCTGGCTGGAAAGCCAGAATTCCTTTTTGTGAAAAATCAGGGGGGTTGACGGCTGTTTTCACTCTTGGGATATGGGAGATGCAAGTGGAAATCTGTGCTGTGCTTGATTTTTAACTGGGCGAATGCCCTAACCACTGAACTCTCGGCTAATCTATCCTAGGCTCTGCCCCTCCTGCCCCCCGAGAAATTCTAGGCTGGACCTGAGAAAGTTTTGTTGAAGCCAAGATGCTTGGGTGAAAAGTTTTCATTTTGAAGAATCAGCATTTGCTAAAAGAAAAACAATGTTTAACAATTCCCCTCTAGCTCAACTCCTGTGGTCGCTAGGTCACCCTTGCCTGACACGTGATGGAGATGGACCCGAATCTAGAGCAGTAGCTATTGTACATCACTCTAATAGGCCCAATGCAGAACACCAAATCTGAGCCACCATCCCTGTTCAGGAATCCAAGCTGCCAGCTGGAGCTGAATTCTGCTGCCTGGGGGAGGGGGTGTCCACCCCTGCCTGTAAACTATTTGGGTGAAGTACCATGAAGTCTTATGGAAAAGCCTTGTAGAATCTCATAAGAGCACCACCAAGAAGATTCTGTAGAAATTAAAGGGCATTCACTAGGAATGCCTGACAAAGTTTGCTAGAGAATTTTATCCTTGCTGTAGAATTTGGCAGGTTTGTCGGCAGGAAGTCTGTAGAAAGGTGATCATCTCCGTTAAATTCTACTGGACTCTTCTATATCTATATTTATCTGTTCTGTGTCTATAATTCTATACAGCCAGGAGCTACCCAAAAAAAGTGTGTAGGAGCATATTGAAATTGCAATATAACAGATGCAAAGAACCCTGTATAAATAGATGCACAGTGATTCCTGTTTTAAGTGGCTAATGTGAAACCAGTTTACACGAGTGGCCAGTGGTCTAGTGAGCCGTGTATTGGACCAAGACTCAGTAGACCTGCCTTCTAGTCTTAGGTCAGTGGCCTTCTGGGTGACATAGAGCAAATCATATGACCTGTTTTGCCTTAGTTTTCCCATGTGTAAAATGGGAATAATCGTACTGGCCTGTAAAGAATGTTGACCTCTACTGATGCGAAGTACTAGATGCTGCTGTTTACATTTGCATGACCCTCGGCCTGCACCCAAGGGCTTGTTTACATGATGAGTTACTACATGGCGCGCTGTAGATTCACACCCAGGCTTGCTGCGCAGTAACTTGATGTGCAGACAAGCTCTAAGATCGGGGCTCCATTGTGCTAGGCACTTTGCAAAGACAGAGTTAGAGACGGTCTCTGCTCTGAAGATCAAAATAGACAAAACACAGGAGGGAAAAAAGTGGCATGTTTTACATAAGCTCGTGCAGCAGATCTGTGGTAAAGTGTGCCCCAGTCACTAGATCACGCTGGGCTTCTAAGAAAAGGAGGGTCCGCATTCATCTCACTCACTTCATGGATGGGATATTTTAGGTGGGCTCTCAAGACATGAGGTGGTGTCACAAAGCAATCCTTTGTTCAGGTTTCAATGTGTTTAGTGAAACACAATAAAGGCACGTAACACTAGCTGATGTGACCATTGCGATGCTGGTATGCTCATTTGCCCACAACTGTTTTCTTGCCGAAGTCAAATAACCTGGGATCAGTTCACCAAAATGTTCCTGATTTCACGTCAAAAGGTCACCTGACCTGTTGAAACCCCATGAGACAGACCAACAATCCATTGATGGGCTGTGATGTACAGGGCAACGCTGGGATCTTTCTTGTCCTCACCAACCCAGAAGGAATGGTTTTTCTAATCAGCATGGTAGGCTCCCCAGATACCTCAGTGGGTGGAGATCACTAGCACTATTCTGATGTAGTTTGGACGCAGGGCCCAGTGAATGACTCGTACTAGAAGCAGAATACCCCTCGCCATGAGCACACACATCATCATTAACTGAATGTAATGTCCTGACAAAGATATGTGATGGCCAGTTCTCTGCGTAACCCACTGCTCGGTCCGTGTTAGAGATGGGCCACTGAATGGGATGGATCAATGCTCCAAGATGGGCCAGAGAATCCTTTTCCTAGATGCCTGGCCGGTGGGTTTGGCTCACATGCTCAGAGACATATTGATACACGCATTTGGGATCAGGAAGGCATTTTCCCCCAGGCCAACCTGACCTGCGGTGTTGGGGGTTTTGACCTTCCTCTGCAGCATAGGGTGTGGATTGATTGCTAGGCTCATCAGTGCATATCTCACCTAATCAATTCCCTACCATTGCAGGGGTCTTGGGCAGCTGCGTCACCTCAATCTCTCTTCTTCTCTGCTTGCCATATAGTGAATGACTTTGTCTTTTCTAGCCGAGGCTGAAAGGGGGACGGTAGATTGCAGACACTAAACATTTGATTAGAACGGTTGGTAACGAAACTCCTCACATCTGTGCAAACCTATGTATGTTCTCCAGCTAGCATGCCGTCAGTCCCCTTAAATAGGACCGAGAAATGAAAATGGAGATTAATGTTTTAACTAAGTAAACCCACAACCTCTTTTCATTATTATAGTTCAGACCGCTTCCCTCTGGATTAAGAAACTGATTTTGGAGAATGCAAATCAACATTTTTTTCCAAGCAAAAAGTTGATTTATGGGGCAATCCTGGGGTGTGTTATGTTGTGTTGGGTTTTTTTTGTTTTGTTTTGTCTTCTGAATTGTGAAAGGCAGGGTATTTCTTCTGAATTCACTAAACCAACACTTGCCAACAGACTTTAAAAGGTCAGTGATCTGGATATAGGAAGGGTCTCTCCCTAGGGCAAAATATGTCAAGGAATTTAGAATGCCATGTCATCCAAGTAAGACTCTGGATAATCTATTCTGGGTTGGTACAAGGAAAACACAAGTAATTTGAGGCAAACGAGTTCCCGAAGACAACAGTACTGCTGCAAGTTTTTTAGCTCTTTGGGATGTGTTTCAGGGAAAGTCAGTTTTTTGGCAAAGGGAAGAGGAGATGGCTCATCTAAGCCCAGGAACACAGAAATTGACACCTTTCTCCACTCCCCTGTTACCTAGCCAGCTCCCTGAACTGATAAAAAGAAAGAGATTTGCACTGTCTTTAGAGGGACTCAATGGCTTTTGCCCTGGGACTTTCCTCTGGTAGCTGCCCCATCAAGGTCTCCTTTTCTCTTCTCTTCTGCTGCAGAGAAGCTGCTGCTATGTCTCTCTAGTGTTATGGCCGAAGCCTAGGAGGCAGCACTGGGGGTTTCAGCTCCAGCTCTGCCTGTTTTGGTGGTGGGAACAAAGTCAGCATGGTGTCAGGCGGAGGATGCGCGGGCTTAGCCTGGAGTCCCAGAGGCTTAGGCAGTAGGAGCCTGCATAACTTGGGAGGAAATAAAAGGATTTCCATTGGTGGATTTGGTGGCAATTGTGGAGGGTTTGGGGCCGGCGGCCAAGCGGATGGAGGGTTTGGCGGTGGTGCTGGGTCTGGGGGAGAGTTCAGTCGTGGGCTCGGTGGTGGCTTTGGTGGTGGGGCTGGAGGAGGATTCGGTGGTGGATGGGATGGCTCTGGATTTCCTGTTTGCCCACCTGGTGGCATTCAAGAAGTGACCATCAGCCAGAACCTCCTGACTCCTCTCAACTTGAAGATCGACCCAGAGATCCAGAAAGTGCGGAAAGAGGAAAGGGAGCAAATGAAGCCCCCGAACAACAAATTTGCCTCCTTTATCAACAAGGTGAGATGGGTAGGGGAAGGGACACTCTATTACTCCTAGAGACCCCACACAAGATCAGCCCCCATCCCCAACTGCCTGTGACTGTACAAACACTTTGCAGAAGAAAGCACCTTCCCCCAAAGAGCTTACATTGTAAATAGATGAGACAGAGTGGGAGGGGAAGTGACTTGCTCAAGATCACAGAGAAGGTCATTGGTAGACTAGGGAATTGAACCATGGGTTTCTGCTCTACCTACTGGACCATTAGCCTTGGTTACCAAGGCAACAAATTGAACGATGTATTCCCTGCTAAATGTCATCTCCCATCTGGTCAACACCATCCATTTACATAGTTATCCCTATTGGTGTGGATTCTTCTAATCCATTGGAGTCTCTGTGATGAGAAAGCTCAAGTTTCTTTTGCCTATGACTGAGAATTTTGTCTGGAAAAGAATCCCTGCACAAATATTTGATTCTGCTGTTTGAGGAGCATTTTTTCCTGTTTATTCAAAAGGATTCTGGAACAGGATTGCTGAGTCATTGCTCTCAGGGTAGGTGTATAGGGCAAAAGGTTAAACTCACTAGACCTGGTCAACAACAATAAGCAAACAAACAAAAAAGAAGGATGAAAATTTTAGCTAATCCTTTTTTTTTAACCACTTTCTTTTGGCTTTCAGGTCCGATTTCTAGAACAGCAGACTAAAGTTCTGGAGATGAAATGGAAACTCTTGCAGGAACAGGGCCAAGTACCCATTAAAAAGAACTTTGTCCAGCTCTTTGAGGCTTATATCAATGGCTTGAGAAAGCAGCTAGATGGCCTCTTAAATGAGAGGAGACAGCTGGATACCAAGCGGAAGAACTTCCAAGATCTGGTGGAGGATTTCAAGAACAAGTAAGGAAATAATAACAAAGTATAATCATTGCAGTCAGACTCCAGTCAGAAAGCTGGGAAGCCAATTGGAAATTTGCCAGAGTTCAGATTGAGTTCTGGGGGTTGGTCTGGGTCAGTTTCTAGTAATAATTAGAGTTGGTGGAAATTTTCTGAAAATGTTCTGAAATTTGATTTTTCAAAAAAGTCAAAATTTGAAATATTGGTGAAATTTTTACTGAAATTTCAAATTTTGACAAAAAAATGGACAAAATGGTCACAGAAATTGAATCATTTGGTTCAACCAGCTGTAGAGATCGTAAAAAAAAAAAAAAAAAACTTTTTCAAAATTTGAGATGTGGATGAAATGTCCATAAAAATTTCAAATGCTGAGAAAAGAAATTGTCAAATGTTCATGAAAACTTCACCCTTTCAATCAGCTGTAGAAATGGTCATTTTTTTTTTCAAAATTTTGATGAAATTTGTCATCAAAATTTTGAATTTTGACAAGGAAGGATACAATTTTCATGAATTGTCTCATCTCATTTTTCTACTGGCACTAATGTGAATATGAATTATGGTTCTGATTGAAAGAGAATAATCTTCTGGTAGAGATTTATTATAGTTGAACCTTTGAGCCTTTTCTCTAATTAGGAATGGATTATTAAGATTTAATTGTATTATATTAGTGGACAGATCCCACTCTAACTTGCTCTTGGGTCATTTGAAATCAGTCAGGTTTTACCTTTGTGTCAAGGTAGAAATGGAAGAAAATGGATTTATTGTGGGTAGGACTTTTGAAACCAATTTGCCAAGATGGAGATTTAACAAAATCCCCTGCTCTTGGATGTGAATAATGTGGGATGTAGTCTCATTGATAGGGCTCTATCAATTTCATGGTCCAGTTTGGTCAATTTCATGGTCATAGGTTTTTTAAAATCGTAAATTTCATGATTTCAGCTATTTAAATCTGAAATTTCATGGTAATTGTAGGGGACCTGACCCGAAAAGGAGTTGTTGGGGGTTGCAAGGTTATTGCAGGGGAGGGTTGAGGTACTGCTATCTTACTTCTGCGCTGCTGCTGGCAACGGCGCTGCCTTCAGAGCTGGGCAGCTGGAGATCAGTGGCTGCTGGCCAGGAGCCCAGCTCTGAAGGCAGAGCTGCTGCCAGCAACAGCATAGAAGTAAGAATAGCCTGGTATGGTATTGTCACCCTTACTTCTGTGCTGCTGCCTGCAGAGCTGGGCTGTCAGTCAGCAGCTGCCACTGTCTGGCCACCCAGCCCTGAAGGCAGCTCAGAAGTAAGTGTGGCCCAGTACAGTATTGCTACCCTTACTTCTGCACTGCTGCTGGCGGGGTGCTGCCTTCAGATCTGGGCGCCTGGCTAATGACCTTCACTCTCCGGGCACCCAGCTCTGAAGGCAGCGCTGAAGTAAGGGTGGCAATACGTGACCCCCCCTAAAATAACCTTGTGACCACCCCCCCGCTGCAATTCCATTTTGAGTCAGGACCCCCAATTTGAGAAATGCTGGTCTCCCCTTTATAGTATACGGTAAAAGCACGTAGGGGTAGACCAGATTTCACAGTCCATGATGCATTTTTCATGGCTGTGAATTTGGTAGAGAGAGAACAGAGAACCATCAGGTTGACTGGATGGGTTCCACGATTCTTGTTCCAGAGCTATGAGAAATCCACAAACACTCCTAGGGTATAAACTCTTGGGCTCACAGAAGTCAACAAAATCCTTTGATCCTTCATGGAACCTCTTCTCTCAGCTCACACGCATCCCTCACACAAGCACATGGACAGTGAGAAGAGTTTTCACCTCTACAATCCAGCCATATTGGAGGTTTTTAAGTACAGGTTAGACAAACATCTGTCAGAGATGGTTTAGATGTACTTAATCCTACCTCAGCATGGGGAGATGGACTCGTCTAGATGACCACTTGTGGTCCCTTCTAGCCCTATATTTCTATGATATTGTTACATCCCTCTTGAATATGGACAGTCCTTTTTTAAAAAAAAAAAAAAAAAAAAAAAAAAGCTGCACAAAACCCTAGAAAATGTACAATTTGCTAAGCTATTTTAGGAGTGGCCCAGATGACCTGATAGGTGTTTGCACTGCTAAGTCCCTGAGAGATCATAATTCAATACCTGAGTGCAGTTATATAATAATAAGTTGGGCTAACAGACTTAGTATGGAAGTACCACTTTGTGTGTCTAATTATGCAAACCCTTGCTGTCGGGTGCGAAGTTTGCTACCATGAGTAGCCCCACTGAAGTGAGTGAAGCTCCTGGTGGAGGTCACATGCTACTCTCAGTAGTAAGTTTGTGCATCATTGGGCTTTTTGTCGGGTTGCGTGTTTTAGAAAGATGGCAGCAATCAGTGGTTCGTTTGAGAAGGCAAAATGTTGCTGTTTGTCCATAAATCCTCTGACATGGTGGTAGACTTTTGCCAAAGAGGTCCAACCCATTTCCATTAGCCTCCTTGTCTTGTTGCCGATGACTTAGGCAAGAATAAAAATAAGCAACCGGACCCTGTTTTCTCCCTTTACACTCAACAGGTATGAAGAGGAAATAAACAAGAGGACAACTGTGGAGAATGACTTTGTGGTCCTCAAAAAGGTGAGAAAATCAGCCGGGTAAAAACCCACAGAAAGCTTTAAGCAATTAACAGAAAATGGTTGGGATTATCAGGAACTGTTTGTTTAAAAGTGCCCCCAAAAGAACAGGGGGAGAGTTGATCATTCATAATTTTGCTGATCATCAACAACCAATGAATTGATAAGCAATGACTGCTACAATTTTAAACTGTGATTATATGTTTAGGGAGAGCGGTTCTCTCATGTCGGGATTAGTTCAGTAACAAACCCACAGTAAGTCATCTTTGACTGGATTTATTGAAGTAACAGTTAGTGAAAACAGCACATACACAGAGAGACAAACAGTTACTGCTGAAGACCTCCATGGAGTTTGCCTGCATCCAGTCTGCAGAGGGTCTTACTTCTCCTATGATTTAGGAGCCACTATGCCCTTGTTACCCCTGTTGTGTATCTTCTGGTTCTTATCTGTTTCCTTTTTTTGGTATGCACTTCTTATCTTAGGCTATTTTCAACGTTCTTTGTTTCACTGCATATCCTGTGGCTAGTACGCTGCTAAGATAGCTCTTAAAACGGTCTTCAGAATATGCTAAGAGTTGCTACTCAGTAAAATTCTAATTTTTAACGTTAGCTTCATCTTAACTGAACACCACCGTATGAATCTTGCTTCCCAACACATCTTAAGATCTTGGCCTATCTTGAGTTTGGACCAACTTCTATTGGTCAGGGCTGCCTGAGGGGTGGGGGAGTAGGGGCAAGTGGGGCAATTTTCCCTGGGCCCTGCAGGGGCCCCCACGAGAATATAGTATTCTATAGTATTGCAACTTTTTTTATGGAAGGGCTCCCCGAAATTGCTTTGCCCCAGGCCCCCTGAATCCTCTGGGTGGCCTTGCTGTTGGTAAGAGAAACAACACAAAGCTCTTTTTCAGGTCTGAGTTTCAGAAAAGAGTTCAGGTCAGGCTGATATAATAGCAAAATAGATCAGGAAAAAGTTGCTGGGTACAAGTGTTTCTACTGCTGAAGGTGAAGTACACAAACTGTGTAGACAAATACACAGCTTACACAGATGCGTGCCTCTTTCTTTTTTGTACATGATTAGCCTTAATTCAATAGGTGTTTTCTCCATTATTATTTTTTATTTATATTGCCATAGAACCTCGGAGCTCTAGTCCTGGCCCAGAACCTCATTGTGCAAGGTGCTGTACAAAAACAGGACAAAAAAATGGTCCCTGCCTCAAAGAGCTTATAATCAAAGTATAGTAAGACAAAAGGGTAGAGGCAGAGAGACATTGAGCACAAGAAAACGACGAGACAATATTGTATGGGTTTGCATAGATATACCCTTCCTTAATACACAATTCAGCTTGTCCCAGCTTCAGGTTTACTGTAGGCAGACTAACATTAGAGACCATTTTTTGGAAGCATCAATAATAAAAGTGATTAGAAGTTTTTTTGGTCCCAACTTTCTTTTTGGCTCAAAATGCAGTTTTCGTAAAAACGGAAAAGTTTAGAAAAATGTGTCAATGTTGAGGAAATTTTGTTTTGAGCTAAAAAATGAAAGGAAGTGTTTTGATGTCCAAATGTCCCAGTTTGATATTTTTGGAAAGGAGAATTTCACTTTTTTTTCATTTTAAAAGGTTTTTTTTTTAAAGTTTTTTTTTAAAAAAGATCAAAATCAGAAGAAAATGTTTCACTTTTTTTGGAAAACAAACAAACAAACCCAGAACAACAACAGTTCAATTGATCCCAAATTATTATTCCCTCGCCCAAACTGAGCCGTGCAGGAAATTTCAAAATGTTCTGGTTTCGTTTCATTTCAGAACAGGGAAAAAAAAATCTTAATCATGGGTTTTCCTGCAAAATGGAAAATCTAGTTTCTGTCCAGCTCTAAACAGAAGCCTGATTTTATTAGTCTCAGGAGATGGAGAGATTCACTCTATTACTGATCTTTCCTTTAGGACATGGATGTGGCCTATATGAACAAGGTGGAGCTGCAAGCGAAACTAGACTCCCTGACTGATGAGATCAACTTCCTGAGATGCCTGTATGAGGCAGTAAGAAGGCTTGCCATTCTCTTGGTCAGCTAGTGGAGTACAGCCCTGGAGAGCTAATTCTAAACAGCTGGATGGTACCATTAGATACCTGGGGATTGGGATTTTTGGCTTTCTGCGGATGAATGTTCCTCTCTAAAATACATCCATGTCAACTGTGTAGGATAGCGTTTTGTCTTAGCTGCCTCTCTCCAATTTAAACTGAAGCAGCACCAGGGTCTAAATAGATTCTTAGTGTTTAAGGCCAGAAGGGACCGTTGTGAACATCTAGTCTGGCCTCCTGTATGATACGACCAAAGAACTCACCCAGAAATTTCTGTATCAACCCCATAACTACTTTGTAAGCAAGAGCATCTCCTATAGAAAGAAGTCCTGTCTTGATTTAAGGACTTGATGTGATGGAGACTCCATCCCTAGGCAAGTTGTTCCAGTTGGTTAAATCATCCTCACTGCTGTTAAAAATGCGTGCCCTGTCTCTCATCTGAATGTGTCTAGTTTCACCTTCCAACCATTAGATCCCGTTATGCCTTTTGCTGTTACGTTAAAGAACTGTCTATTATCAGAAATCTCTTCCCTGTGAAGATACTTGTAGATGGAGATCAAGTCATCTCTTAAATCTCTCTTGGATAAACTCTACTGACCTGGGAGGACCCAACTTGTGATACATTTAAATGGGGGCTGATTTTCAGGAAGTGCGTCTGAAATCAGGCCTCTTGAAGGAGTCTCATGCTGGGCACTCCAAATCACTAGGCGCTTCAGAAAATTCAGGCCAATCTCTCTAGTCAGGGAGGATGTGAAATGAAGAAGGGCTGAGAAAGAGAGGAACAGGTACAATGAAAAACATGGTGGGGTTTAAGTCCACATTTATGGGACTTGCAGGAATTGTCTCAGATGCAGCAGATCGGTTCTGACACCTCTGTGGTCCTGTCTATGGACAACAACCGAAAGCTGGACCTGGACAGCATCATCTGGGAGGTCAAAGCGCAGTATGAGGAGATTGCTCAGAGGAGCCGAGCGGAGGCAGAGTCTTGCTACCAGTGCAAGGTGAGTCCTCCAGCATCTAGGGTCCTGATCATACCTTGCACGGAAGCTTTGCCACTGGCTTCAGTGGATGCAAAACCCCATGTGCCACTGGACAAATATAAACCCAATGCTATCCTGTAGAGCTGAGTAGCGACTGCCATCCACAGGTAGGATGCTCTGTCTTTTCACATGTCACTTTGGCCAAGGCAAAGAAGCGGTCACCTCCCTGGTGCTGCAGACCAAGATGACTGAGGTCTAAGCTGTAATGGGGCTGGTGTG
Organism: Chelonoidis abingdonii; assembly: GCF_003597395.2. Classification (NCBI taxonomy): domain Eukaryota; kingdom Metazoa; phylum Chordata; order Testudines; family Testudinidae; genus Chelonoidis; species Chelonoidis abingdonii. The sequence goes on along the minus strand of NC_133794.1, from coordinate 12,483,400 downwards.
TGTGTAGGGACGGGGCTCTATAAGGTTATTTGGTAAAGACTGTGTCTCTGTTGCTATACCACTTCCTCACAACTCGGCTAAGCCGTGCTCATAAGACGCAAGCGACCCAGCTCCACAGAGGGTCCTTAGATGGTTAGAACCCAAAGTGCCCCTTCGCCCAGGAACGTGGAGTAACGCCCCACTATTGCTGGCAGCCACAGATGTGAAACTCCCACGTGCATTTCCAAAACGCAAGCTTGCTCAGTAGTAGCAATTGCCCCCAAGTGAGTGGCAAAAGGAGAGGGCATGGAAAAACAGCCGGTCCCATGAGTTACGAACCTCTGCTACAAAGGCAACCCACTGGGGAGTGTATCCCATGAATTGCCAGCTCCCTCACCCCTCAATTTCTGCAGTTTTAGCTCAAGCAGCAGCTCATAATTTTTAGCTTTGGAGGTCCCCGGTTCAATTCCTGGTATGTCAACCAAGAGGGTGGCCGTCTCCCCACTTGGAATACTCTACTGGATTCTTCTGAACAGTGTCCTCTTTGGGAGATAACTCACTAGGTGATGATGGTTTGCTGCAAAGAGTATACGCACTAGCCTTTATCTGACACCACCTGGTTATGTTGTTTCTGAACACCAGTTCGAAGAGCTGCAGGTGACAGCGGGGAAACACGGAGACAGTCTTTGAGACAGTAAGAGCGAGATCTCAGAGCTTAACCGGTTGATCCAGAGGCTACGGGCTGAAATAGAAAATGTGAAGAAGCAGGTATGTCTTTTTTTTCATGCATGTGAGTGTGCCCCTGGGATGATTTCCTTTAGCGTTTCACTGCAGGCAATTCAAATCTGGTAGACGTAGAGCTCATGAGAAACTTTCCACGGCAACGATTTTTCTATTAGAAAAAGCCCTTTTCACAAAATTTCAATTTTCTTTTGGGAAAATTAAAATGGCAACTCCCCAATTTCCCACCAGGAAAGCTCTTGTTAATTTCACGTCCTGCCTGGACAAAACAAATTTGACTAAATCCTTCTCCTAAAATGGAATTTTTCTGCAAATCCCTTGCTGTGAAGAATTTCACATATTTGTCTTTTTGCCCCAATTTGGGATTTTTTTAAACAAAAATGCACATTTCCATTTTCCAGGCAGCTCTGTTCATGTCAGGAAGTGCTCTGGCTAAAGGAAAACATTGAGGTCTATCTGTCTCCCTATAAACTCATCAACAGCTAAGTTTTTAAGTTTTTAACATAATTTCTGCCACAATACTCCTTGTTCTTCTAGTTTTGTCTAGTCTAGTTGCCTTTCTTGAGTGGTGACTACCATGTTGTCAATTCTTGTGATTTTTTTAATCACACGTTGCATGGTATTTGGTGGTGGGTTTTTTTTTAAAGCCCCAGCTCCTGGAATCAGGTGATGACATGAGATTTTCAGGTTTCATTTAAGAAAGGGCCTCATGATTGCAGAGATGAAACTTGAATACTACGGTCTCCAAAACCAGAGGGCTGATAAAAAAGAAGCCCCAACTTATTTAGTATGATTTCATGAATTCTGATCTCATAATTTTTTGGTGCCATGATTTCTGAACACCTGGGCAATACTGTGACTGCTGCTTTTATCAGATTGTGCTGTGAGTTCGTGTTTCATTTGTGGCCGGTCTTGGGATTTGTACCATGCTAACAAATGAAAACCATTGTGGTGATCTCACTATTGTTGCAAAATCTGGGGTAATATAAAGCTCCGGCAGCCGGATTCTCCCTCGTTCAATCATTTATACCAGTGCACATGGAACGTAAACCACTATCATACCAAAATGTCAGTGGTTTACGCTCACTTTGCACCATGGTCAATGACATACACATACAAAGGAGAATCAGGCCTGGGTTTCTGTGCTACCCTCAGCAGAATCTGTCAGATGTTTGTCTTGCCTTGCAGTGTGAAAAGCTGCAGACCTCCATTGCCGATGCCGAGCAGCAAGGCGAACTGGCCCTCAAAGATGCCAAGGGCAAACTGGCTGAGCTGGAGGGTGTCCTGCAGAAGGCCAAGGCAGACTTGGCCTGCCAGCTGCGGGAGTACCAGGAACTGATGAATGTCAAGCTGGCCTTGGATATCAAGATGGTCACTTACAGGAAGCTGCTGGAAGGAGAAGAATGCAGGTTAGGGCAATATAGTGAGGACCAGATCTTTTGAAGTCAGTGGGCAAACTTAGTGCGTGTCATACTCACCCTTTATAAACTCTGCCCCTAACTCCCTGGCAACTAAGAAGGCAGCAGTCTGAATAATATTGGCGTATTAGCATTTAGCACATGCTGCTGCTGTAAGAGCAAGATGTGGTCTGGTCTAGTGGTTAGGGCTTTGGGTAGACACTCAAGTGACATGGGTTCTAGTCTGCCACTGATCTGCTGGGTGACCTTAAGGCTGTGTACCTTAAGGTGGTTAGGGCTTTGGGTAGACACTCAAGTGACATGGGTTCTAGTCTGCCACTGAATCTGCTGGTACCAAAGGCTGTGTACCTTTGGCTGGTCTTACCCTAATGCTGTAAGTCAGTCTAAGGCTACGTTACACTGCACGATTAATTCGAAGTAGTTTAAACCGATATTACAAAACCGATGGTTATAAATCGGTTTGCGCGTCCACAGTGCAATCACAAAATCGATTGCTTGCGTCCCTGGTCCAAGGCTACCCATCTTAAGGAGCGGTGCAGTGTGGGTAGCGTTCCTCAGCTATCCATAGTTCCACTTCCGTGTGAGAGACAGTGCCTGATGGGGCAGAAAACATTGCCCCGAGTGGTGCTGGTACAGCCTCCCCTCCCCTTTGTGAGCAGCAGACAACCTTTTGGCGCCTTTTTCGTAGAGTGCATTGAGCAACGCCATAGCACAGCAATCTTTCCCTTTTTTTCACTTGGTGGTGGTGGGGGGAGGATAAACTGAGGAGCTGTTCCCTGAACCACGCCAGACACTGTGTTTGAACCTACAGACATTTGGAGCTCAGCCAAGAATGGGAATAATTTTCAGAGACTGCTGTGGACTGTGGGATAGCGGAGTCCTCAGTACCCCCTCCTCCCTTCATGAGCGTCCATTTGAGTCTCTGGCTTCCTGTTACGCTTGTCACGCAGCGCTGTGTATCCTGCAGTTTTTTATTCAAACGCTTTGGCATTTCGTGTTCTGTAACGGAGCAGGATACACAGATTTGTCTCCCCATACGCGATCAGACCTAGTATCTCCCGTACGGTCCATGCTGGAGCTCTTTTTGGATTTGAGACTGCACTCGCCAGCCGTGCTGATCCGAGCTCCACGCTGGACAAGCAGGAAATGTAATTCAAAAGTTGCGGGGCTTTTCCGTGTTTACCTGCCGCTGCATCGAGTTCAGATTGCTGTCCAAGACGGTCAGTGGTGCACTCTGGATACGCCCGGAGCCTAACGATCGATTTCCGTTCACACACGAACTCCTAATCCGAGTTATCACTATCGAATTTAGCGCTACTCCTCTCGTTTGGGAGGAGTTCCGAAATCGATTTAAGGAGGCGGTAAAATCGATATTAATGACGACGTCATGTGAACGGATACAGCGTTAAATCGGTATATCGGCCATTAAACCGATTTAAAGTCGCAGTGTAGACCTGGCCTAAGTTATGAGAGTTAAGTGAGATAACTTACATTGATTTGAAGTGGTTCTCCACTGTGCTATGTCAATGGGAGATGTTCTCCCATTGACTTAGCTTCCTCTTCTCTTTGAGGTGGATTAATTAATCACGGCGGCACTGATTTAGCCACGTAGTGAAGACCAGCCCCAAATTGTTTCACAGTTTAGCTTGAGAATTCTTTTGAGACAGGAACTGTCTACTACTCTGTATCTGTGCAGGGCCCTGATCTTGGCCCTGATCTTGGCTTTTTGCTGCTATGGCAAAATAAATAATAGTAATGAAGATAATACAGATCTTGTCTAATTGTACCGCCTAGATCCATCAACTTTTCCATTGAAAAATGCAGTTTTGTGGGAACTGAAATGTTTTGTGGAAGTGTGTTTTGGTTTTGAGAATTTTTCAACAGGAAAAAGTTGGAATGTTCCCTTTTGATAGCATCATTCGGTCTAATTTCATTTTGACTTTTTTAGATGATAGAATATTAATTTTAACATTATATTACATTTAGTAGCATGTGTACATAATATATATATTATAGTTAATATTTTAATACAGAACAAAAGTCAAAATGACACTGTTACAAATAAGTTTGAAATGTTTCTTTCATGGCAAATTTCAAAATTTCAGTTTTCATTCTGAACTGGAATAATTTTTTACCCCCAAAATATCAGAATATCTTGCAGAATGGAAAGTCCAGTTCCTGACTAAAAACTGATCCTGGCCTTCAGCAGATGAAATATCACTGATTGCAGGGTTTCTAGCAGTATAATGGCTCTGCTGGATATGTAACACATACCACTTCTTTCCCTTGCAGGATGTCTGGAGAATGCCAAAGTGCTGTGAGCATCTCTAAGTAGCTTGCACGTTTATCTTGTTCTGTTAGAGGTTGTGTCAGGTTGTGGGTTGTGCGCTAGGACTCCTGGGCTTGCTTCTGGAATAACCAACTGCCTTTGTTTTTCTCCACAGCCATGGTGGGTGGCAGCTTAACCTCTGGAGGTGGACTCGGAGGTGGGATTTGCCTTGGAGGAGGAGGAGGCAGTGGTGGTAGAATCGGTTTCAGTTCTGGAAGTGGAAGAGGTGGATATGCCTTAGGTGGAGGATCCGTCTCTGGTGGAGGATACAATGCAGGCAAGGGAGGGTATGGATCCGGAGGCGGGTCCAGTACCATTGCGAAAACAACCATCATCTCCACGTCGGTGAAATCAACAAGCAGGAGAGTCGAGAAGATGGTGCCTTCTCTTATCATCTAATGGCTGCAGCTCAGCCCCTCCATCCAACCCTGACATCCAAAGGAGAAACGAACGGTGTCCCTTACAGCTCAATAACCTGCTATGTATTGCCTTAAAGAGAGCAACTGTCATGGTGACAATTGTGACCCAACCAGTTGTCTGGTAGTGACTTTTGCTTGTCTTTTTTCAGTTCCTTTTCTTGCTGCATGATGCATCAGATCTCATTAAACTTTACAGTAAGAAGTACAGTTGTTTTTTGCCCAAGGAATTTATTATTTACTATTGTTATCTATTACATTGTAACAATTATAAACCCATTGTAAGAGCTGAAAGCATTTGATCAACTCTGGTACATGTAAGCAGGGAATATTCATTGTTTCCCCTGGAAAAATTTTTTAAATTAAAACAAAGAGAATTTTATTTAAAAAAAAAAATTCTACAAAGCTTTTCAAATTTTCGTAACCAAACCAAACCAAACCCAACAAAAACAAACATAGAATCTCCCCCACCCAAAACCATAAAAAAATGTCAGCAATGGAAAATTGAAAACTTTCACCAGATTTAACAACATTTTTTTGGTTTTACAGAAAACTTTTGCCAGATTTAACAATATCTTTCAGTTTTTGGTTATATTTCAATTTGGTGGGTTTTTTTGAGGACCTACCTCTGAGCCTGTTTTCTTTGCCAGCTTGGGGCTCCAGAATCCTGACTTGTTGAGTCAGATACGCTCGCCTGCTGCACCACAAACCCAGGGTCTGAACCATGCCTCTAAAGCTGCAGACTAAAGTGAAAACAGCTCAGCAAGTACTCCTTTCTCCAGCACCCAGGCACCCAGCTGTCAGTGGTATCCAAACCCCAAATAAATCCATTTTACTCTGAATAAAGCTTATACAGAGTAAACTCATAAATTGTCCACCCTCTGTAACACTGACAGAGAGAGATGCACAGCTGCTTGCTCCCCCAAGTATTAATCACTTACTCTGGGTTAATTAATAAACAAAAGTGATTTTATTAAGTATAAAAAGTAGGATTTAAGTGGTTTCAAGTAATAACAGACAGAACAAAGTAAGTTACCAAGCAAAATAAATCAAAACATGCAAGTCTAAGCTTAAGAAACTGAATACAGGTAAATCAATAAGCTGCTTTCACAGACTAGATTAGTCTGGGCCCAACCGTTTCCTCTAGTACAGTCCTTGTTAGTTCCAGCTCAAATGGTAACTAGAGGATTTCTCAGGACTGGCAGCCCCTTTTGTTCTGTTCCACCCCCTTTTTTAACTTTGGCACAAGGCGGGAATCTTTTGTCTCTCTGGATCCCCACTCCTCCTTCTAAATGGAAAAGCACCAGGTTTAAGATGGATTCCAGTACCAGGTGACCTGGTCACATGTCCTGTGATACCCCAAACCTCCATTCTTCCTGGCCTGACTCACACGAACGCAGGAAGGCTTGCAAGTAAACAGAGCCATTTACAACCAATTGTCCTAGTCAGTGGGAGCCATCAAGCCACCATCATTAATGACCCACACTTTGCATAATTACAACAGAACTTCAGAGTTATACTTCATATTTCTAGCATTAGACACAAGAATGATACATACAAATGGGATGAACGTACTCGGTAGATTATAAGCTTTGTAATGATACCTTACAAGACACCTTTTGAATGAAGCATATTCCAGTTACATTATATTCACACTTCTTAGCATATTTCCATAAAACATATTGAGTGCAATGTCACACCTCCCTCCCAGATTTAATCAAAAATGGACATTTCCTATGGAAAGAAACATTTGGATGAAAATGCTATTTTTTGTTGTTGTTGAAAACATTGTTTTGAATGAAATATGTCAACCAGCTCAAACATTAAAGGATCACTTTGTCCATCATAGAAATACATTGACCTCGGGGCCTTTTATCAGTGCTCCCCAATACTTGATAACAATTCAGGGTGGAGAGAGAAGGATCCAGCATTCAACAGAAATAACCGGGGAACTGAATTTGGGCAGAATGGAATGACCCAATGGGAATTAGTGACAGGACACTGGCAATAACTTCTGTACTTTTTGTGGGGAAAGATAAAACCCTTGAGAGTTCTAGGTGCTCCTAGACTGCAGGTGGTCAGGACTTTGGGATAACATCTCACCTGATGGTGACACTTTGATGTTCAGTGACCATGGTGATGAGAATGGTACAAATAACACAGGCAGATAAATCCCTATCCTGAGAGAGACATATTGAGATGTCCACATAGATGGTTTTCATTCGTATCTATCTAGTTTTGGCCTAGCTGGTGAAAATAAAATCCATGCTATGGGGGTCTCATGACATGTCTGAAATCGTGTCAAAATACTGTGTGTCGGGTGGGCTGCAAGGAGTTTGCAAGTAAGCAGGGGCGTGATCTGAATCCTCTTGCATGATGACCACTCAGCCCTGGTGCTCAGAGGCATGGAGGGGTGTTTGAGGTCCTGAAAGGGAAAAGGCAGGAGCATTATCAGTGAGAGGAAAGCCATTGACCCAAAACATTCCCATTTGGGGGCAGGTGAGGCTGCCTGATGGCTTCCAATAAGGCAACCAACTCATTCTGCAGGCACAGTGGGGTCGGCTCCATTCCCATAAAGAGCACACTTGGAGCCAGGATTGTTCCTTGGGAGATTACATGCCTGAGCAGTTGGAATGTATAATGATCCCTTCTGGCCTGAAAATCTATGGGGCGGATCCACCACTGATGTAAACTGAAGCCAGCGGAGCTATGAACATTTAGCTCAGCTGATGCCCAAGCCCCTGTGAACCTAGGGATTTACCGTTCAAGAGAAGATTAAGTGAATTCAGGGCCAGTGCAAGGTGCTGCATGACATTTAAGTGTGAATTTCTCTGGTTATTCTCAGAGGGGTAGCTGTGTTAGTCTGGATCTGTAAAAGCAGCAAAGAATCCTGTGGCACCTAGCAGTTGAACAGGGCCTCATCCTCCCTGACTGAACTAACCTCGTTATCTCTAGCTTGCTTGCATATATATCTGCCCCTGGAAATTTCCACTACATGCATCCGACGAAGTGGGTATTCACCCACAAAAGCTCATACTCCAAAACGTCTGCCAACCTGAAACGTATTCTCACCAGCAACTGCACACCGTACCATAGTAACTCTAGCTCAGGAACCAATCTGTGCAACAAACCTCGATGCCAACTCTGCCCACATATCTACACCAGCGACACCATCACAGGACCTAACCAGATCAGCCATTACCATCACCGGTTCAGTCAGCGCACTCCACCAATTAATATAATGCCATCTATCAGCAGCAATGCCCTCTCGATAATTCGGCCCAAAACTGACAGTCACTACGGAAAAGGATAAAGACACCAAAGTCAGATATCAGGAATGCAATATACAAAAACTCGATAGAGGGGGGGGGGGGGGAGACTTCAACCTCCCGGGCCAACTATAGCGAGAACCTTAAGGTGGCCAATCCGCCCGCAAAAAAAACTTCAGACCAAACTCAAAGAGAAACTGCTGACTCAGGTCATCTGCAAATTTAACACATCCAGCTGCTGGACTAAACAAGACTCGTGAATGCCTGCCAACTACAGAAACCAGTTTCTCCTCCCTTGGTATTTACACACCTCTACTGCTAGAACAGGGCCTCATCTCCCTGATTGAGACTACCTACGTTAGCTCTAGCTTGCTTGCTAGCATATATATACTGCCCGTGTTGGAAATTTCCCACTACTGCGTCTGAACGAAGTGGCATGTATTCACCCACAAGAAGCTCATGCTTCCCAAACGTATGTTAGGTCTATAGGCATGCCACAGGATTCTTTTATCGTGCCTGACCTTTACAGATCCAGGACTAGACACCTGGCTGCCCCTAACTGATCCAAAACGTCTGTTAGTCTATAAGGTGCCACAGGATTCTTTACTGGTTATTCTCGAAATAGATGGCACTGGAACAAGCATTCCCACTGTGCCGCTTTCCTGACTCATAGAAACCACACTGGTTGGGTGGAGTGGGGTGAGAGAGTGACTCTGTTTTCCCCATCAATCAGATGCTCAGCCTCTCTGCTGAGACTGCTAAATGTGTGGCTAATTGGTGCTGCTTTCCTAGTGGAAGTTTATGATAGCAATGAAATCATTCACACAAGGAAGTACTCCCACTCAGCTGGGTTTTCCAAGCAAACACATCATTTCTTACAATTCGTCAGCTCACTTACTCTGCCCTGTTTGATCTTATTGAGCAAGATGATGGGTGCAGCAAAAATGTGACTCTCCCTTGGTGACATTTTTCAATGCAGAACAACCAACCGAGTGTCTGGAGTTTCACTTTAAAAGACCAACTGTAGGTTAAAGCAAAACAACCTTCCCTTCACCCATTTAAAAGGAGGAGGAAGAGGACAGTGTGTGTGTGTGTGTGTGTGTGTGTGTGTGTCCGTCCATCCTTTAAAACAAGTTTTAGGTCATAGATACCAAGAAGGGACCACTATGATCATGTAATGTGATCTCCTGAACAACACAGGCCATAGAGTTTCCCTGATTTTTTTTTCCTGTTTGAACTAGAGCATTTCTTTCTGAAAAACATCCATCCTTGATTTAGAAACTTCCAAGGATGAATGATCCACCGTAACCTTTGGTAAGTTGTTCCACTGGTTAAGTACCCTCACTGACTAAAATTTTCACCTTAGTTCCTAGTCTGAATTTGCCTAGCTTCAACTTCCGGCCTTTGGATCTTTGTTAGACTTTTTGTCTTCTAGTTTGAAAAACCCTCTATCATCAAATTTCTGTTCCTTATAGTACTTATGGTACTTACAGACTGTGGGTACGTCTTCACTACCCACTGGATCGGCGGGTAGTAATCGATCTATCAGGGATTGATTTATCACGTCTTGTCTAGAGGCGATAAGTCGATTCCCGAACGCGCTCCCTATCGACTCCGGAACTCCCCTAGAGTGAGCGGCGGTAGCGGAGTCGATGGGGGAGTCGCGGACATTGATCCCGCACTGTGAGGACCCGAGGGAAATCGATCTAAGATACTTTGACTTCAGCTACGCTATTCACGTAGCTGAAGTTGCATATCTTAGGTCGATACCTCCCCCTAGTGTAGACCAGCCCTGTTAGATTGACTCACCCGTTAACCTCCTCTTTGATAAACTAAATAGATTGAACTCCTTGAGGTTTTTCACTGTAAGGCATGTTTTCCAAGCCCTTAATCATTCTTGTGGCTCTTCTCTGACCCCTCTCCAATTTTTTAACATTCTTATCGAATTGTAGACACCAGTACTGGACATAGTATTCCTTTAGAAGTCACGCTAGTGCCAAATACAGAGGTCAAATAAGCTTTACTCCTACTTGAGATTCACCTGTTTATATACCTGAGGCTCACATTACCTCTTTTCGTCACACCGTTGCACTCGGAACTCATGTTCAGCTGATTATCGACTGAGATGTCCAAGTCTCTTTCATAGTCACTGCTTCCAGGATAAAGTCCTCTCTCCCATAGATATAACTTGCATTCTTGGTTCCTAGATACATGGCTTTACACTTGGCGGTATTGAAATAGATGTTTGCTTGAGGCCAGCTTACCAAGCGATCCAGGTTGCTATGTATCAGTTGTCCTCTTCATCATTTACAACTCCACAATGTTTGTGCCATCTGCAAAGTGGATCAATAATGATTTTATGTTTTCTTCCATGTCATTCATAAAAATCATATGCAGTGTTATTGCTCATGTTGGTTCCAGGATATGAGAGACAAGGCAGGTGAGGTAATATCTTTTATTGGACTAACTTCTGTTGGTGAAAGAGGCACACTGTTAAGGTACACAGACCTAAAGAAGACCTTTATGTAGCTCGAAAGCGTGCCTCTTTCGCCAACAGAACTTGGAATAATAAAAGATATTGCCTCTCCCGCCTTGATAAAAATGTTTTGTAGTGTAGGGTCCAAAACCAATCCCTGTATGATCCTACTAGAAACACACACATTTCATGATGATTCCCCATTGCCAGTTACATTTTGAGACCTACCGCTGGCCAGTTTTAAATCCACTTAACATGTGCCATGTTAATTTTGTATTGTTCAAGAGTCTTCATCAAAATGTTGTGCGGTACCATCTAAGTATATTACATCGACACTATTCTTGTTATCACCGAACTTATGATCTCATGAAAAAAGAAGTAACTTACTTCACTTGAACTGGACCCAAAATGGCAGCTGCCTCTGCCAGACTCCTGTACATTTAAACTGCAAGCGGTATGTTGCTACCTAAAGCTATATGTTGAGCATTCCAGAGGTGTAATGGGGCAATTTTAGAAGGGTATGTAGCTACGGAATAATTCACCTGTCTTGTTGTTGGTTGTTGTTGCAGTAAACGCCTTACAAACATGGAGCAAACTGATGGTCCCTGCCCCGAACAGCTTCCATTAAGTCTCTTGGGGATGCAAGATAATCCTCAGTGGGTTTTCCTGTCTTATTTTCAAGAGACAGGCCGTGAAAAGGACATGATGCCGTTGCATGGCCTGTTACTTTCTGAAACCATAGTAGCTACAGAATACAGGATGGAAGGTCTCAAAGCAGCCAGAAGTTGTTTCGGTGAATTTGACCGAGATAGGGACCATGATAAAGTAAAAGCAGCAAGAGTCCTGTTGCACCTTATAGACTAACAGACATGTTGGAGCATGAGCTTTCGTGGGTGAATACCCACTTCGTCAGACGCATGAGATGGATTTCCACTCCATATGGCTAAATGCAATGACTTGCATGGTGTCAAGTATCAGAGGGGTAGCCGTGTTAGTCTGGATCTGTAAAAGCAGCAAAGAGTCCTGTGGCACCTTATAGACTAACAGACGTATTGGAGCATGAGCTTTCTTGGATGAATACCCGCTTCGTCGGATGCACGCACGTATTCACCCACGAAAGCTCATGCTCCAAAACGTCTGTTAGTCTATAAGGTGCCACAGAACTCTTTGCTGCTTTTACAGATCCAGACTAACATGGCTACCCCTCTGATACTCCTACTGGCACTGATTCCTTGCCAGCACTGGCTGCTTCAGCTTTCTGGGCTTGTTATAGTGTTGTTGTCTGCCTAAGCAACTGTAAGTCCTCCAGTAGCTGAGTAGGGGCGTCCTGACCCTGCTATTCTGTTAAATCAGTGGCAGTTTTTGCTCTGTGCTTGGATGTCATGGAAGCAAAGAGCAGTAGGTTGCTAAAGCAGCATATGTGAAATGTATATAAAATTAGGTGGCCGCAGTGAGTACACTGGGTTTGTGCTGAAATTTAACAGTGGAACTCTTGGTTGGCAATGAAAATCTCCATTCTGCAAAAGGCCTTTGAATATTCTCCAGCGTTATTGAGTAACAAATATTTTGGATCCAAAGCATTACTGCATGATGGGCCATGCCATGGAATTGATCCTTCAGAAGCTTACCTGTTTTTGCACTTGCGAATGTCATTATGTGTCGAGTGACACTTTCACTGTGTAAGGAATGCATTCCTCACAACGAGATTTGATGCTGTGCATTCATCAGTTACATTAAGGCCCCATTCTCTACTGTTTTGACAGTGGCAAAGTAGTTGTGTATCTAGTGTAGCAGGAATGAGAAAGCCAGTTAACGCCAGCTTGGGGTCTGACCTAAGTTTGAGTGGATTAGAGCTGTGGGACATGAATTTTTTTGGTGTGCCGCAATGCCAAAGGGATTGGGCGGGAATTTTGGAATGAGTGTTAGTGAACCCAGAACAAACATTTTTTCTGCATGTCTTGCGTTATTTAGACGAAGAAGAAACTCAAACAACTTGGTGGGTTAAAATAGTCCTTCTTGGCTTTACCAACATAAAATGTTTCCTTTTGGATTTTGAGCTCTTTAAAATCTTTTTAAATTTTTTAAAGTCCAGTGAAAAGGAACAATTTCCAGCATCGAAAGATCATATTCAAATACAAAGATCAAACATCTTGTGGAATGTTGAATATTTATTTTTTTCTAGTACCCCCCCCCAGTCTAAAGAACCCCCCCCCCAGCTAAAAGAATTTGGCGAATTTGGCACAAATAGGTGAAATATTTCGGTTTCAGTGCTGCGGAATCATTCCCCCCACCCATGAGGATGATATTTTGTTACTTTCCAGGAGAGTTGTGAGGATTAAAGCCATTCATGCTAGTGAGATGCTTGGTTGGTTTAGTGGTCAGGGCTATGTAATTACTTAGATGTCTATTGTAGTCCAATCAGCTGTGTTGCACAGCAAATGTGGGAATAAGTGAAACTCAGGGTATCTGGTTGAGACAATGCTACTTACATACTACAAGACAATATAAGTTTTCCCTCACAGTTAACTCAAACAAACTTTGGTTACATCCATGCAGTTTTGTTTCGCCTCTTTATCATAAAAGACAGATGAAGAAGAAGCAAGTCGCTTTCCCAGCACTTCTGCCTGGCCATTTCTCCATACTCAGCACAGCTGATACAATGATGTTGATGTTTTGGTTTGCGAAGTTGGAGCTCAGACTGTCTATCAAGTTTGAACTGGATGAGGATGATTGATGATAAAATCATGCTTTAATTGCCTGCCTTTGGCTGGAGACAGAGCTGTTACTCAATAAGTACATTATCTGAGAGCATGCAGTGACTGAAATTAGGACAGCGGCATTCAGCTGACTTAACAACTCCCCTCCTGTCGTGGGCCGTGAGATTTTATGATAGTGTATTTGGCAATTGTCAGAGAAGCCAGAGAAAAAGCATCCTGGTTGTATCTGCAGGAACACAGCACCTCCATGCAACCTGACTACTGTGCACCACAGCAGAGTGAATTAGATTGATCAATAAAACTGGAGTGCTTTAGTGCGTGTCCTGTATGGAGAATGCATTGGTTGTGGCTTGTTGTGTGTTTTCTGTTCCTTCAAAGGGGGACCAGGCCCACTCCTCACTGCGGGGATGGCAGTGTTTTGTGTTTAGATGCAGCCTGTTACAAAGGAGTGAGACACACTCTGCTCTTTTTCTCGTGGAGACCTGGGCTAAAATTTTCAAAACTTGACCCAGGCATCCAATTTTCCGAAGGACTTAGGCCTTTAGGAGCCTAGTTCACACTCTGTGAAAGCCGATGAGAGGCTCCCGAGTGCGTCAGGGACTTAAGGCCACATTTGCAAAGGTATTTTGGTGCCTAAGGATAAGTGCCTAGTGGGGTTTTTCAAAAGTGCCCGGGTGCCCGACTCCAATGGTGGTTTAAACAAATTCTGCCCTCTGACTTCTATTATTTGTTAGCGCAGGTTGGCTGTCCAGAAAGAAATTCATTGAATAAATTGCTGAATAAAAGTTGGCAAAACTAGTCAACAGCAGGGCTGCCCAGAGGATTCAGGGAGCCCAGAGCAAAGCGATTTCAGGGGCCCCTTCCATTAAAAAAAAGTTGCAGTACTATAGAATACTATATTCTCATGGGGCCACCTAGGGGTCTGGGGCAAATTGCCCCACTTGCTCCCCCCTCAGGGCGGCCCCAATCAACAGGTGTATTTGATAAATAGTATTCAGCCTATTAAAATGATGTTTGTGTGACGCTTTTATATATGTTTCTAAGTCTCTCTCTCTCTCTCTCTCTCTCTCTCTCTCATATGAGCTACCCAGCTGATTTACAGTACTCAACAACTGTATTGTTTATTATCTAAACAGCAACATAGGCATGCATGGCTCTTTTAAAACCAGGCATATTCTAGCTAGCTATCATTTGTTACCTATTTAGCTATCTCTTTTTCTCCCTATCTAGTTCTCTGTCTGGTTGTTCGTCCACACTCCTCACCCTAGCATCTGAATACGTCTACACAGCAATTAAACACTTGCGGTTGGCCCGGGTCGGCAGACGGGGGCTTGCGGAGCTTGGGTTGAGGGGCTGCAAAATTGCTGTATAGTCAAAGGGCTGGGGAAAGTGCCAGAGCCTGGGCTCCTGCCCGAGTGTCTACGCAGCAATTTTTAGCCCTGCAGCCCAGGCCCCACGAGTCCAAGTCAGCTGACCGGGGCCAGCTGCAGCCATGCTTCGGGGCTTTTATTTCAGTGGAAATGTATCGTGAGTGTCCATGGATGCTTCTTGGTGTTGCTTATTTGTTTTTAGTCTTCAGAACAACACAGAGGACAGGGGGATTTGCTCTCCCTGCTGATCACTGCATTTCTCATCCATGTTGCTACCCATGTTATTCATGATACCAGATAATCGGGAGATTCTAGCATTACAGATTCTAGGATTCACCTCTGCAGGAATTAAGGTAACAGAAGCTCCCATTACAAGAGATTTTTAGGAAGCTTCAGGGATGAAAAGCCCAAATTCACCTCTCTGGTAAAAGTCTTATTTTAATGAGACAATTGCAATATGCTCAGCTCCCTCTTTGGATTGGGCAACCGGTTCTCAGAAGCCAAAGGCAATTTTCCATGGACAAAGCAGATTTAGGGTGTAATCATAGGGGTGTGTGTGTGGGGAATTGTGAAAGCTGTGCTATTATTTGGCATCCCCTAAAACGTTTGCCTGCCATGGGGCTTTACGAGGTGAGTTCCAGATAAAGATACAGATAAATGGTACCCATCCAGAATAAGGGGCGAATGAATGATTCACTGCATCATTTAAAGAGAGATCATTTCAGACACCCTAAAAAAGTGCAAGGCATCTTAGTCAGAGAGAGTTACCAGGGGGCATATGTGACATTGTTCATGTTTTGTTCTGAACCCTTCTGCATTGCAGGGGCGTGTAACTGGGCAGGGTCATTGGCCAATTGAAGATCAAAATCTGTCAACCACATCAAGCTCAAGAACACAATAAGATCATATCCTCTGTCACGCCCATGCAAGCCCAGCCCATCTCCCGAAGCAGCTAAAAGGGAGCATCCCCAGCACTGGATTCAGAGGGACTCACTTCCCTTCACTCTGCACTCATTTTCTTGCACCACAGAAACGGTGACTCTTCTTCTCTTCGTCTTCCACTCTGTTTAGAAGGAGCAGCCATGTATCTCCAGCCATGCACTCAGTCCGTTGGAGGTGGCAGAAGGAGCTACAGCTCATGCTCTGCCATTGGTGCAGGTGGAGTAGGGGGGGGCAGAGCCAGGCGTAGCTACAGTTCCTATTCCTCCTCCAGGGTCTTTGGAGGTGGCGGACGCTGTGCAGGGTTTGGCAGCAGGAGTTTGCATAATCTAGGTGGAGGTACAAGGATTTCTTACGGTGGAGGATTTGGGTGCAGAGGTGGTGGCTTTGGTGGTGGATTTGGCGGCTATGGAGGTGGAGCGGGCGGCTTTGGAGGAGGACCGTGTGGCTTTGGAGGAGGAGCGGGTGGCTTTGGAGGAGGAGTGGGCGGTTTTGGCGGACCTGGCTTCGGACCTGGCTTTGGGCCTGGCTTTGGACCTGGCAGACCTGGGCAGCCTGGAGGCATCCAGCCCGTTCAAGTTGACTCAAACCTCCTGCAGCCGGTCAATGTGGATATTGACCCTCATATCCAACAAGTGAAAACTCAAGAGAAGGAGCAGATCAAGGTCCTCAACAACCAGTTTGCAAGCTTCATCGACAAGGTGAGAAGTCAGGGCAGTAGGGGGGCACTTTGAACGGCTTTGTGCACTGGAGAAAGGATGGTTTCTGTGTTTCCATCTCAGTTTTGGTAAGAAAGGAAAACTGAGCAGTGATCAGAAATAGGCTAGAATTTATCATCCAGAGACAGAGAGAGATCAAAAGCTTCTCCTGCATGGGCCTTGCCATGGATTCAGCTACCCCAAGCTACTCTTTGGCTTTGAGCTGTAGGATGCTCCAAAAAAGTCACGTTCAAGTCATCACAACATCTTTAGCATTCACTAGCTGGTCTTACTATTGTGAATTTCTCTTTCCACATGGCCTCCTGTCAAATGCTACCTATTTATTAATATAATTTGATTATCAAATGACCCATTTACAGGGGAAAACTAGGATTTCTAATTTGACAGATCCTCAGCTTCAGTGCAACTAGGACAGTTTACACTAGCTCAAGATCTGTCCCAGAATGTTTTCAGTGATGGAGCTCACTATTTCAGATTCTTTTTGGTTGCCATTCTGAGTTTTGATGGAATAGTCCTAAGTTATATTGCGAAGTGATGGTTGGAGGGCAGTGAGCGGAAAGGGTCAGAAATGTTTTTGCAAAAATCTGTTCTAAAATGTTCAAAAAGTTGAAACATTTCAATGAGCTCAAAGCGTTTGCAAAACAGGGTGAAAATGCCATGAAAATGCAACTGAAATTTTCTGCTATTTGGTTTCAAATCCCCAAATGCCATCCATATCTTGAAATGTCATCAACATTTCAAATTTGATGACTTTGACCACCTTCGATATTACCATTCAACTGAGAAAGAACTCTCCTGTTTGCACAATGCAGGAGGATCCTTGAGTAGTGCCGCTCTTCCAAGTATTATAGGGAATACTTAATCCATCTGCTTTTTGGGTTTCAGGTCCGATTCTTGGAACAACAAAATAAAGTTCTGGTCACCAAGTGGGAACTCTTACAACAGCAAGGTGGAGTAATTATTAGGAAGGACTTAGTACCCTTGTTTGAGAATTTTATCCAAACCTTGAGGAGAAGGCTAGATGGACTCCAGAGTCAAAGAGGACAATTGCAGTCAGAATTGGAGAACATGCAGCAGTATGTCGAGGATTACAAGCGCAAGTAAGTGCATTAAAAGAGTAAGAAACAAAACCTTAAATTAAATTTAAAACATATTACAGCTATAGCAAACTCGATTGATCAATTTACTGTGCCTTCAGTCGTGAAGGGCAGGGGCTAGTTTTCCCCTTGCATCAACTCTTTGATACCAACTATGGCTGAAAATCCCAACATGGCCTAATTTCAAAGGCACAAATGGCAGAGAGGCACCTGACCCTGGGTAGTCAATGGGAATTGGACTGCTAATTCCCATCTCTAGTTTGAAAATAAAGCCCAAGAACAGAGAAACATTATTATTCACTACTTAAGAAAAGAACCTACCTCATTCCATTTATAGGTATTGTGATAGACCCAGTCCAGTTGGGAACAGCAGAGTAGTAGAAGGGAGATATACTGGCCACTGGATAAGCAGTTTTCTGTTCCCTGAGTGACCAGAGCAGGGGCTGCTCCAGGCTAATGAGAACACCTGTCTCCAATTAACCTGCTAAGAGTCAGGTGAGGCTGTTAAGCACCTGACTCTAATTAAGGCCCCTCTGATGGTATAAAAGAGCTCACTCCAGTCAGGCCAGAGGGAGCCAGAGGAGAGGAAATGCATGTGAGGAACTGGGAGCAAAAGATGTGCAAGAAGCTGAGAGTGAGTAGGCACACTGCTGGAGGACTGAGAAGTACAAGTGTTATCAGACATCAGGAAGAAGGTCCAGTGGTGAGGACAAAGAAGATGTGGGGAGGAGGCCATGGGGAAATAGCTCAGGGAGTTGTAGCTGTTGTGCAACTGTACCAGGAGGCACTCTAATCAGCTGCAGTCCACAGGGCCCTGGGCTGGAACCCGGAGTAGAGGGTAGGCCTGGGTTCCCCCTAAACCTCCCAACTCCTGATCAAACACAGGAGGAATTGACCTGGACTGTGGCTTCTACCAGAGGGGAAGATCTCTGGGCTGTTTCACGACCCACAAGGTGATTCTGTGAGGCAAGCAAATCCGCCAATAAGCGTAGGGCCCACCAAGGTAGAGGAGGAGCTTTGTCACAACATATAATAAGCCCTGAGTTCTAATGTTCCTTCTTATCCTGGTGTGAATCAGTTGTGTTACAGCAGTTCTTTTCTTAAGAGGGTGGCTGATGGGCTGTGGACCTTGAGAAAGCAGTGTGTTTTGAGGAGGTATCTGAAGGTGCAAAGGATGTAGTAGAGATGAATTGGATCCCATCTGAATGTTAGCAAGAAGGAGTTAGTGGCAATACAGCATGAAGGGTCAATCAGATGCACACCTTTGGTGTAGTAAAATGGGGAAGAGAAGGAGATGAGAACAGAGATTTAGACAGGTGCTGTGATTTAAATATCTGGATTATTTGATATTAGACTTGATTTGAACCTTGGGTGAGTCTAGCCTTCTTTTACTGGTGACGGAAGCAGC
Organism: Chelonoidis abingdonii; assembly: GCF_003597395.2. Lineage (NCBI taxonomy): Eukaryota > Metazoa > Chordata > Testudines > Testudinidae > Chelonoidis > Chelonoidis abingdonii. Next base: position 12,464,522 of record NC_133794.1, on the reverse strand, counting down.
AAAACTCAAAAAAACCCAGCTTGTCTCTTTACTTGAAACAGGTATGAAGAAGAAATCAACAGGCGCACAGCTGCTGAGAACGAGTTTGTGGTGCTCAAGAAGGTGAGCGACGATGCTAACTAAAGAACGAGGTGGGAAGCTTTAAACAGAGATTCAGCGAGATTCTGTCTTCAATGAAAATATAACCATTGAAAAGCATAATTAGAAGGAAAAAAATGCCAGTTACACACAGGCCTGCACCAAAATCCCCGAGCTGCTACCACCTGTGTGTTACAGCCCAATATCCATTTGTGATTGGGTAACTGAATTTGTCAGATGCCCAGAAGAATGTCTGTCTACGAAGGTATTTCTAGGGTGCCCACCACAGGGCTATCTGAGTGCCTGACAAAAATTAACACATTTTTGTGCCTTACAAGTCAGGTTTTCAGCTTCTCCCCTTAATGTCCACAAAATCCTCCAAAGGGATATTTGGTGAAGGGAAAGCAACAGAGGAAAGAAAGAAAGGACATTCTAACCTTAGTAGCGGTGTGAACGAATGACTTTATGCCACATCACCTTGGTCTTATTGCACTGGATAATAACATAAGTAATCCTGAAGGTCCTGTTTTCCCCCACATCTTTCTGAGCGCTACATTTGATGCCCCAACAGCAGAACAGCTCTTGCTTGAAAGGGAACATAGGATGTTATTTCTGCCATGCTCAATGATACCCAATGGGAGATCAAACAGTTCACAGTATCTCTGATCTTTCCTTCAGGATGTGGATAATGCCTACATGGTTAAAGTAGAGTTGGAAACAAAGGTGAACACTCTGATTGATGAAATCAACTTCCTGAGACTTGTGTTTGATGAGGTAAGGAGTCTTCTGTTTCCCTTGAGCAACTGGTCGTTGGGTGATGTAGGTCCCTTCCAAAGAGGCTTGACTTTGATTAGCTACTGGGGTTGGGTTTCTCTTGGGTGATGGCTAGAGATGTTGGAAACTGACAATGATTTTTTTTTTCCTACTGCAAACATTTGTGCCAGAAAGTCTGACTCCATTCAGATAGAGACTGACTCATTTCTAACCTGGACCCAAATGCCAGGCACCTGAAATCACCTTTGGGATGCCAGATTTTCAGAGCTGCTGAGCACCCACAGCTTCTGCTGAAGTCAATAGGGGCTCCTTGCTTTTGAAAATCAGCCCATTTATTTGGAGCGTAAATATGGATCAAGAAGCCTAACTTTAAGCAACCATGTTTGGTCATTGTAGCCACCGACAAATGGACTGAACTCAAGGCTGGGGACCAGTTCTAGTCTCTGCTTTGCCACTGAAGGGCCTCAAGAATTCTTGGCACTTACTGTATAGCACTTCAGACATTGGGTTAAACCGCGGCCCTAATGAATCAATGGCACTTTTGCCACTGAGTTTAACTAGGCCAAGTTTTCACCCTTTGGCTTCGACTTCCTGAAATAAGTAGCCCAGTACTCATGTAGTTCAGAAATGCTGACATGCTGTCTAATTACCAAGGCTGGTGGGGAAACAGGGAAACATTTGTTAACAAATTTCCAAAATGCTTCTGTTTGGGAGTTTATTGGAAAAGGACCGATTTCTCATTTTTACATCTATTTTTGTAGAATATGCCACATTCTCCCCACCCCTTCCTTTCTATTTTTGTATAATGTGGGGGGAAAAAAGGCAAAATTTTTCATTTTCCAGTTTCAACTGAAGAATGCAATTTTGCCACCAAAAATTTTCTTTTTGCGACAAGGCTGTTTGTTTTTCCTTTAAGAATTTTGATCAGCTATCATAATCGCGGTGACTTTGGAAACAGGTCAAGGACCTTTTTGTAACACCCTCATTTCTTTAAGATCTCTTCCTTCTCAGCTGTGTTTATTCTGTGACAGACTATGTCTGTTCTAAATTGAAGTAAACAGATCTCTGTAGGTCGTCTTTAGACTGGAGAATAGGAAAAAGGGGCAGAGATGGGAAATAACATGAATGAAAGATACAGGAGAGAGATGACTAATGTTTTGGTGCTTTGCAGGAATTATCTCAGTTGCAGACGATCAGTCGTGACTTGTCAGTGGTTGTATCCATGGATAATAACAGACATCTAGATTTGGAAGGCATCATTCAGGAAGTCCGAAATCAATATGAGGAGATCGCTCAGAGAAGTAGAGCTGAGGCAGAGGCTTGGTACCAGTCTAGAGTAAGTAATCAAGCGGCTAAAGATACGTGGATGCGGAATATTGCTCACAGCGGATTCATAAATACAGCTCAGTTGCAATGGAAGAACTACATAGAGTAAGCAAATATTTAGAGCTATAGGTTTCCAGGCAGGAGCTCCCTTCTTAGACACAACCCAAGGGGATCCAGGGTTCATGTTTGTTTGGGAATTCTGAATAGGACCAAAGATGTGGAATGGGGTCATGGGGCCTTCACACTGCAGAGAACCATACTGTATTTCCCAAAGATCTCTGCATCTATGTAGGCACCTAAAGGAGACACTATAGGCCGGTATGATGGGCAGCAGACACGGCACAGCAGCTGCCTAGCAATTACCAAGTGTTCTGTAGGTATCAGCGATATGTGGTTCAGCGGTTGTTTTATTTCTGCCCATCAGTATGAAGAGCTGCAGAGCACAGCTGGAAGACATGGGGACAGCTTGCGCAACACCAGGATGGAGATCCAAGAGCTAACGAGGGTTATCCAGAGACTGCGGGCTGAAATTGAAAGTGTGAAGAAGCAGGTATGGCTTGGGAACTTTTTATATGTATCAGTGCGGGGCTGGATCAGGGATATTCCAGGAGCAGCAGCAGAGTTCTGGAAGCTCTTTTGCAGCCTGCAGGCATGGCACCTACTGAAACCTACTAAAACCACCGATGCTAGTTGAAATTAGTGAAATTTACAGATCTTTGAGATTTACAGATCTTTGAGAGTCAGCACTTGCTTGGAATGCATCTGCCTCCTTGGCGGGCTCCATCTCTCAGCACTTTGTATTATGAGGTGGTATGGGGAATGGAGAGCCAAGCTCTCCTGGGGGCTGTTGAGTCACACAAGGCTGCTAATGCATACACAATGTGGAGACAGCCTGATGGATGGAAACCAGGCTTGACACTGGCTTGAAAACACTTCCCCAGTAAAACCTCTGCAGTGAATTAGAAAATCATAGGTGTCGAATCACTCAGCCTAGTTTGGTGTCCCAGGTTAGATTACTGCATGCGAATGAGCTACAAGGATGGTGCAGTGGGTAGGGGACTGAACAGGAAACTGGGAGATGCCTGACTCCGGGTTCTACCGGACTCCCCCGGTAATAGATTTCATAGTCTGTGCCGGATGCATTGGGGTTGGTAGCTTTGCTGGCCAGAGACTGAATTGTGACTCAGCCAGATGCAACGCTTCTCTCACTTTGGAGTGAGGAGTAAATTAGTTCATCCCTTTTCATGGAGTAATGTAATCTTTATGAGCAGATTAAGCTATTCCAGCCCACGACTACTGGGCGGGGTAGCTTGGGCTCTTTGGTCCTCCACCTGCTTTCCTGCAGCAAGGCGTGTCAGATGAGGATCCCCTGTAGCCGGAGAGTAAAGGGGAGGGGGCAGAGGTGTGTTGTTTCTCCTTATTCTTCGCATGGCAGCTGGGGCAATTGAGCCCTAGACATGGTGTTAGCAAGTCACTACCCTTCTCTGCTGCTCTTCCTTAGTTTTAAAGCAAGAACATTGATACTCACTCTGCTGGCTGGTGGAAACTGGTCCTCCCTCACCCCCACCACCCCTACACACAACAAGTGTTCAGTTTTGTTGGAAATTTTCAAGTTTTCGGTGAAAAAGTTTTGGTGGAACCCCAAAACTTTGAATTTGGGGCAGTATTTTTTTTTGGTGTGTGTGTGTGTGTGTGTGTGTGTGTGTGTGTGTAATGAAAAACTGAAATTTTCAGCAATGCCCCAGACCGTTTTCCAGCTGCACGTAGCTTTGGTGAATCCGATGACAAAGAAGGTCTAGAGTGGAAATTTGACACTGCCTTTCCTCTTTTCCAGATCGCACAGCTGCAGGGTGCCATCACCGAGGCAGAGGAGAAGGGTGAGTTGGCCCTCAAGGATGCTAGGACAAAACTGGATCAGCTGGAACGTGCCCTGCAGAAAGACAAGGGGGATCTGGCTAACTTATTGAAAGAGTACCAGGATGTGCTGAATGTCAAACTTGCCCTGGATATCGAGATCGCCATGTACAGGAAACTGCTGGAAGGAGAGGAGTCCAGGTAGGTGCATTGCCTGTTGGGATTTGTATTTCAAATGGTTTCAAGTTGCCATATTTGCTGGTAGGAGCTATTATAAGTGGGAAATAAATAAATACTTAGCAACATCCGTTGTGCTAAGGATGGGAAGTTCTCAAATGAGCAGGGCTCCGTGGAAGCATGACCTGCTTTCCTGGGTGAATGACCTATGTCTCTTTCCCTACACAGGATAGCCGGAGGTGGCCATGTGAATGTCTGTAAGTAGTTTGTGGTCTTCATGTTGATATGTTGTTTGTATTTCCCTGGGGTTTGTGGGCTGTCCTTACGCTGATGGGGTGACCCTGTGCTTCTCTTGCAGCTGTCGTTGGTGGAGGTGGAGGAGTCATCGGGGGTGGATTTGGTGGCGGAAGTGGAGGCGGCATCTGTGGTGGTGGATTTGGCGGTGGAAGCGGAGGATTTGTCGGCGGAAGCGGAGGAGGGATCTGTGGTGGTGGATTCGGTGGAGGAGGAGGATTCAGCGGCGGAAGCGGAGTTGTCGTTTGTGGTGGTGGATACGGCAGCAGAACCATTGGAGGTGGTGGCTTCTCTTCTGGAAGTGGAAGAGGCTACGTAGGTGGTGGCAGCGGCATCTGCTCCAGCGGCGGTTCCTCCTCGGTCGTACGGCGAAGCACCACGTCTATCTCCACCAAATCCGGTTCGGGAGGGTACTGAGCACTGGAGCCAGGCCCCAGAAAGAAAGAAGCATCTTTTTATCTTCAAATGGCAGCAGCACAGCCCACCTAACCCAACTCTGGTATCCAGAAAAGAAACGAACTGTATCTCTTACAGCCCACACACTTGAAACACCACCTGATCCTGACCGCATCTTCCCCAAAAGGAGGGCGGGAGCAACGCGTCATCCTGGCAGCAACACCTGCAGGGTTTAAACCAAATGTCCGTGTCAGTTGAAATGCACCCACCGATTAAATGTTATAAGACCCTCTAAAGTAAAGCATCACTTGAGGATATCAGTAAGCAGCGAGCTGATTTAGAGGAGGGAGACCTCTGCCCCTCTGGGTGTGCTGTAGATTTTTGGCTGTTGTGGCTGTCAAGGGGTAATGTGTAAAAAACTCAACTTTCCTCTTCTTTTCCTAGCGCTTCTTCTGAAATGGCTGTTTTCTTGGGTGCTATTGCATTTACTGTGCCTTGCATCTCCTGTTTGCGTGCTTTACAAATAGGTCAGAGTTGCGGTAAATGTGCGGAAAAATTATAATCCACCTTCAGCTGAGTCGAGGAGTTAGAAATGTTTGTGTGGCTATCTAGACACGATAGACTTCCCCCTTAAGGAACGACTAGGCAGGTTTGTTATTTTGGGTATCCAAAGACAGGCTCTAACCAATGTTCACCATAAACAAGTGGGTACCAATTCCACTCATCCTCCATCCTCCTTTAGTTGCACCCGATTCCACCGGATGTATTTGTGCCTTTATTGTAAAGATAACAGAGCAAACTGTTCACTGCAAAGCATTCTGTGATGTAGAATATACTGTACTGTCACCATTTGCCTACCTTTCCTACTCATGGGGCGTCCCATTTTCTTGGGGCGTGACCATTTTCAATAAACTGCAGACAAGTCAGATCATGTCTATGTGTCATTATTCTTATACAAGGTCTGTGGTCAGGATCCTGAATGAAAAGCAAGAGCTGTTCTTCTGGTTAAAAAATAGACATAAAACGATACTCTGGGCAAAATTCTCAGCTAATGCAAATCAGTGAAGGTCTTTTGAAGTCCATGGACCTGGGCCAGTTTACAGTCTGGCCCTGTGTGTTCTGAAATGTTGTTAAAATTATTGACATAGGGTTCATTTCCTAGACGCAGGGCACTTTGAATCTGCTGCATTTTTTTTTTTGAGGTCACTGTGGAGCTGAAAAGAAATAACAGCAACTGGGCCTAGTTTTCCATTATGCTAGTATTATGCCAGTGTGACTCCACTGAAATCAAGGGAGATACACTTCATGTTACAGTGGTGACGGTCTCAACATTACTGTGGTCACAGCAGGCAAGACCCACATGCTACTGAGTCTGAGACACAAGTCCTCTGAGCAGAGAAAGAGAAGTGTCAGTGGAACAATTATCACCAGCACATTGTGCAAGGTGGGAGCTTGAAGCTCACTATGTCTAGCAAAGACATAAAAACATTTAATGCCTGGAAACGGAAACTAGATGCACGGGAATTCAGGTGCATGTTTTTAACAGAGAAGGTAATTAACCATTGGGACAGCTTGAGAAGAGATGGATGTTCCGTCACATGGACACCAAGACTGTGTCTTTCTAAAATGTACCCTTTAGCTCAGCCAGAAGTTATGGGAATGATGCAGCAATCATGGGGTGAAATCCTACAGCCTGTGTCATGCAGGAGATTAGAAGAGGTCCCTTCTGGTCTTAAATCTCTCTAGTCTTCAAAGGGCAATAAATAGGTATATTTCTGAAGAAATCCCAGCTTAGTTTTAACTTGAACTGATTGAACATTGGAATTTTCATCCAGTGGGAAATTCTGATATTTCAAAATTTATTTTAGTCCTGAATTGGTGCCAAAGGCTGAAAAATTTTTTTTCTGGCAGAATGGGAAATTCCAAAAATTTTGGATTCATAACGTTTTGTTTTTGACATTCCCAAATTGAGATGGTTTGTTTTGCCTCAGTTTGACATTATTGTATGTCCCACTTGAGCTGCTGTAGAGCCTGGTGGCAGTTGTCATATGAGTGCCTCATGTGTCCAATCTCCTCGATGGGCTGGCTGCCTGTGATGCACCGCGTTGATTGAGCCTGAGGACTCATCCAGTTCTCTGAGGGCATGAGGCTGCAGAGGATCAATCAGAGCTTCTGACAGCCTACCTCTCAGCAGGATGGGGATGTTGGTAAATGTCACCAGTGAAAGGCTATAATGAATGGAAGTTTTGAGCACATAATCACCCATATGGTAGACAGGTTTCAGAGTGGTAGCCGTGTTAGTCTGTATCAGCAAAAAGAATGAGTATTTGTGGCACCTTAGAGACTAACAAATTTATTTGGGCATAAGCTTTCGTGGGCTAAACCCCACTTCATCGGAAAGCTTATGCTCAAATAAATTTGTCAGTCTCTAAGGTGCCACAAGTACTCCCTGTATGGCAGAGTGCATCATGGGAGATGTAGTCCAGTCAGTAAGCCTGGCTTTAAGAGAAATGTGGGGGCATGAAGCATCTGAACTGCAGCTCCCATGAGGCACAGCAGTAGCTCAAGTCAATGGCAAACTGACTTGAAACAAAAAATAATTTTTTTTTCAGTTTGTCAAAGTGAAACATTTTGATTATGCCCAAACTGACCTGCAACGAAGTGTTTCAGTTCAGTTTTTTGTAATGAAAAATTGAAATATTTTGGCAAAAACACAAATTGTTTCTGTGGAAAATGTCAATGCAGAAGAGCCTTAGCTGTCAAAAAGAAAAAAAAATTGGGGAGGGGGAGAGGGCAGGCTAGCCATTCAAGGATGTACTCAGGCAATTAACCTGAGTTGTCACGGCCATAATGCTATTTTTAGGTGCTAACTCAGGCAAAGCTAGTGCGGGTACATCTACCCAAGCTGGGAATCGCCCCTCCCAGCTGCTGTGTGGACATAGCCTAACAGTGCAAATGCACCAATATGCTGGCGTAACCAGCTAGTAAAGGAATTCTCCTGCCGAGGGAAATCCCCTTGTGGCACAGAGCTGCCAAAGCACCTCTACACCCCAACTTCCCTTGTTTCTGGCATTATGGATACTGCAAAGGTGTCTCTACTCCCCAGTAACCCGCAACTGGATGCGGCAAAGGTGTCTCTACTCCCCAGTAACCCGCAACTGCTGGATCAGTCCTTTTGAGGCCTTAGGCAGCCAGATGCAAAATAAAGCAGCCCCGGGGCTTCTCTAACTTGCACTGATTTGGTCTCTGTCAAGCCACCAGATTAGTGGTGGGGATTCATAGATTGATAGCTTATAAGGCCAGAAGGGACCTCTGTGTGATTATCTATTCTGACCTCCTCTATAAAACGGGCCATAGAACTTCCCCGAATTAATTCCTCTTTGAACTACAGCACAACTTTTAGAAAAACGCATCCAATCTTGCTTTAAAATTTGCCAGTGGCTGGTGACTCCACCACAACCCTTGGGAGGGAGAACAAAGATGCTTTAAAGCAAACTTTGCTCGTATGGCTTTTGTTTAGGAAGAAATAATGGGGGAAAAGAAAACATTCTGAAAATGTCAAAATGCCCCATTGTGACATTCTCAGACCAAAGATTTACAATTTTTCACATCAAAACAATTTTTTTTTGTTTCAAAATGTACTTTATGTAAGCGGGGGAATGGTCCCGCTATTGTGGGGAACTTTCCTGGCTTATACACAACCCTGGTGGAATGGGTGGTGAAAGGATCTGAGTCCACGCTCCCACTCCCTTTACCCAGAGGCCTGCCTGACCTCGAGGGCTCCCCTTCCACTCTTCTGTGTGGCTGAGTCCTCGTAACCCCAACAAGGCTGGGCCCATGATTCCTGGGGGGTTTCACCCCCATCCTTGTTGTGGTCTCTCAAGGCAGGGGCTAGGGTGTCCCCACTCTGGGATGCTCTCTCTGCACTGGATGCTTCCCTGACCCACTGATCATCACCCACAGTTCAAAGGAAATACAATTTATTAAACAGCAACCAATTAAAAAAAATAGGAAAAAATGGGAAAACTGAAAGGAAAACCCCGTCACCCAGCTCTGTGGCACGAGGACATCACAAGCAGCATCTCTGGAATGTCAGGGAAGTTCACAGTCCATTCCTCACAAGTCCCAGGCCCCTGGCCAGGTCCTGGCTGTGCTGCAGGGACGCCGCGGGTCAGACATTTGCTTAGGCGGTAGCCACATGCCCTCAGGTTCTAGGTGGCAGGACCCATCTTCCCAGTATTGCCCCCCCCCCATTGGGGTTACGATCCCTCTCCAAGTCTGGCCTGCAGAGCCTCTTGGCTGGGGGCATCTCCCTGTGCTGGGCACTCTGCGCAGGGTCCCCCTTGCTCTCCCCAGCTGCTCACTGCACCCAACTCCGGATGGCTCCAGCCCCAGCTCCAGCTCCATTCTGCCTCAGCACGGCTGCTGCTCTGCCTCCAGCTCCCTGGGCTGCTTCTCTGGCCTCTCTGGCTCTAGCTGCTGCAGCTCTGCTCCCAGGACAGGTCTGCTCCTTGGGCTGCTTCTGTGACTCTGCTCCCAGCACTGACCTGCTCCCTGGGCTGCTTTTCTGGCCCCTCTGGCTGGCCCGGCCCTTCTCCTCAGCTCAGCTTGGGCCCCTCCTTTCTCCTTAGCTCTGCCCCACACTGACCCAGGCAATTCCGTCTCACAGGGAGGACAAGATCCCCCCGGCCTCCTGACTCCCTGATTAGCCTGCCTGCCCTGTCAGTCAGGCTGACCTGGAGCATAGTCCTCTCCCCATTGTTCCTGGGGACTGTCAGTCTCAGGGTCCTGATTTCCCATTGACCCTTCCGCTTTCTTTTGGGACTGGGACTTAGCCAAACCCCCCCCCCACACTGAGATTTAGCAAGGGGACATTTAGGTTATATTAAAATTTCAAAGGACAATATTGAAACCAAACATTTTGAATTTGTTGAAACAAAACACTTCGCTTGACCTGAAACAAAACTTTTTAAATAATTTTATTTCATAAAACTTTTTCAAAATTTTGTCTGTTCACTTCAATTTAAGATTTTTTTTTTTTTAAATTCAGTTTTTTGCAGGACTAAAATCTGATTTCCTAACCGGTTCTGGTAGAAACATATGCGTATCTAGATAGGCTTTTATACTGGCATCCAGGACTTGTATCCTAGCAATACAAAGACATCAGATGAGAGTCTTGGATATTTACCAGGAAATTCTCCTAGGAAAGATAAACAATATTGCATACACAGTCAGGAATGTACTGGTATAACTCGAGTCAGTTTGGCCCAGTGACTCATAATTATGTCACTAAGGGGAATCCCATTGCGTCAAAACTAATTTAACTGCAGTGACACATAGCTGGGAGGATTCTTCATAACAGCTGGAATTAGAGATGCTGTTAATTATCATCACCATCACTGTGAGTTATATTGTATGCATTGCACCTCAAAGCCAGGTGCTTTATTCACATAAAACAAGACAGACCCGGGTTTCAAAGATCTGACCTTCTAAATGCAGACAAAAGAAACTGGAAAAGAAGAAAGAATCATTGCACCTCTTAGTATAATATTTACTCTGATTTTCCTTTTTTATTAAAAAAACAAACTCCTCTCTTTTAACGCTTCAGTACTGGATTTATCATTGTCATTAGTTCAACGCTTATATCTACCATGATATGACTTACCCTGTTCGCATTATCAGTAGAACTGGTGGAATTATTACAATTTTTATTTCTAAAACTTTTTTTGATGAAAACTGGAAACAGAAAAAATGTTGGTAAAAATTCTGTTTTTGTCCAACGTTTCACATTTTGGTTCAGTTTGGGGTTTTGTTTTTTGAAATCTGGTGTTTTTTGTTTGTTTGCTTTGCAGAATACAGTTTCTGAACAATGGAAATGATTGGTTTTGGTCAAAAAAACAATAGTTTTTCAGGAAATTTGGAAAAATGCCTGAAGTTTTGTTTTTTTTTAAATGTCATGCAAAAATAATTAGACAAGTTAGGTGAGGTAATATCTTTAATTGGACCAAGAGACATGCTTTTTAGCTTACACAGAGCTCTGAAGACTTGAAGAGGAGTTCCATGTAAGCTCAAACGCGTGTCTCTTTGGCCAAAGGAAGTTGGTTCAATAAAAGATATTACCTAATGCACCTTGTGTCTCTCGTATCCTGGGACCAACACTGCAAACAAAAACCTAGTGGGCATATTTGGATCAGCTTTAATTATCACTATTTTCTATTCCTTTTTAAAAAACTCATCCTAGACTTGTTTTTCATTCATTATTTGTTCACTCCTTTCCTCTCCTCCCCCATTAGTGGTTTGAACCCCTTCCTGTGGTCATTTGCAGCTTCCCCCTTGTCATAAACAGATAGGAGCAGTAATAGAACAGAAGTACTTTATATCTCTTTTAACTGTAAAGGGTTAACGAGTTCAGTAAGCCTGGCTGTCACCTGACCAGAGGACCAGTCAGGGGACAGGATACTTTTAAATCTTGAGGGAGGGAAGTTT